>NC_071402.1:26114180-26429458 GCF_017976375.1 Cuculus canorus
GAGAACGCAGAATTTCACTTTTGAGGAACTCATCTACTTTCCAAAAGGATGTAACACTAGTCATGGCAGTGTGTGCTCAGTATTTTTTTTTAATTCGAGGCAGGTAGTGCTCCTTGAACTTGGAAATCTCATTTCTAGTAGCAATGTAGTTTTTTAAGCGTTGCAGGAGCTTTGGCTTCCTCTGCCTCTGCAAGGTGCACCGAAAAGAGGAGTAACTGGAAGACAGAGGTCTCAGGATGGTTCCTGCAAGACAGTCTTCTTCTTTTGGTTATAATATTTCCTGTTAATGTGTTGTTGTCTTCAGTAAAGCAGAAATGAAAGTGGACCTTACGTGACACACAATCCTTGCAACAGTGAGGTTTCACGGTTTGAAGTTTTATCCTAGTTTCAACTTCTGACAGTTTTCTGAGGCTTTCACAGCATGTGATATCTCCTGTGTCACTGAGGACAGACCTGATGGGTACAACCTCCCCAGCCAGCCTAGGGATATCAGCAGTCTTGCCTCCTACGTGCAGAGCTGCCCCTGGACCTTCAGAGCTCACTTCTCCACTGCTCTCTCTACACAGCTTTGGGGAAGCTTAGCTGCACCTTTTATTCGCAAATAGATTGGACCGGCTCTACGGGGTTAAAGTGACTATCACCTCTTCTTTGCAGGTGCTGAAGTAAAGTATATTCCAGCATGTTTAAGCTCTGTGGACTTCACTTTCTGCTTGTCATTCACTTGGTGAGTTACAGCTTTTCTTTCATTTATCTGCGAGCAAACAGCAAAGGTTGCCTGTGAGCCTCTAAACTCTAACCCATGGGGCACTCCGGTCTGCCCTTCAGGCTGGCAGCATCTGCTGGCAGAGCAGCTGTAACCCTGGCTGTGGGACTACAGCCCCAACACGTGTGACTCCATAGCGAAAAGTTAAAGAGATAAGGCAATCATTAAAAAAATAAACGTAAAAAAAATATAGAAGAAACTAATTTACCTGTATTGCTTCTGGTGATTCCTCCTTAGATATGACTTTTTCCAGTAAGTGCATTTCAGGCTAGAAAAGATTTTAAAATACTGCAACAAATCGCCAAACAGTGAAGATATTGGTATCATGTGTCTGTGTCTATTGTAATCAATACATGTGCTGACACATTGTGTTCTAAGACATATAATGGCAAATAGTTTAAACCATGCATATTACTTATTTATCATCATGATACCATCTGTGTGAATAATTCTTCAGAGGCTTTTCTGGAACTGAAATGTATTAATTATACTACTTACGGACCTCATCTATTAAATCCAATAGATTGACTGATGTTTGTAAAAGATACAGTGGTGGCTTCTACTTTACAGTTGAAATTAACAGAAAAGATAAAAAATAAGTCAAAGTCTAAAAAAAAAAAACAACTCAAAACAAGGAAACTTTGAGGGGTAGAGTTGATGTGCAGTAGTGAGCACCTTTTCCCTTTCCATTTCAAAAGGTTCTGCCCATGGCGGTTCCAACTCCTGTGAAGACATTCCACAGCCATTGCAGCCCTCTTCAAGAGGGATGGCAGCCAGATTCGGGCCAAGGAGAAAATAGTTTTTTCCCTTCAGGCCCGTGAGTAGTGATTCATGCTGTAGACATACGTTTGGAAATATTTATGGTCCACATAAAGTAATTTTAATCAACAGGAAGAGATATCTCTCACTTGCTTCACAGCCTGCACTTTGAACTTAATGGGTTTTATAGTGTCAGCCTTTGTTCTTCCATGGCAAAGAACATGACCAAGCAAACCACCTCCACAAAATGGCCTTGAAAAAACACAGGAACAGCTGTAGCAGGTCAGATCCAGATCCAGGATCTTGCTATCTTATCCCTGGAAGACGTCAGCAGTCAGCATTTACCAAAAATAGTGAAATATAGCTGTAAAGTACTCTTTCCTGGTATACCATATATCACCTGTATAATAGGGGTACCTATTACATGGCTTTTTTGGGTACTTTTCCTGCTGTCACCAGTTTTCACCAGTCTCCCTTCCCCTGCTTCACCAGTTCTCACAATATTCCAGTTTTTCTGTTTGTGAAAAGACTCACAAACACTCGTAGGTGAGACAGGCAGCATTGCTGGCTCTTATTAAGCAGATTCTGTTGTTATTTGAACACCACTTGTGACACACATACACAAAGAGCAGTGCTTTAGGGTAAATTGCACTGAATTTAGCCAGGATTAAGTTTTCGCTGGTAATGTGTAAGCTATGCTTTTCTGTGAGAGGCTAAATAACTGTCCCAGTGGCAATAGGACCAAATCCAGGGGAAAAGTCATGCACCAGTGAAAATGAGCTCCCAGAGCACGATTCTGTTGGGTGATGGACAGAGTGGCTATGGCATTCCAAATCTGTAAAGCAAAATAAAGTCATTTTTACATGAGAAGATAGTGAGTTTTACCTGTGCAGCCAAGTGATGGACCCCTAATTCTGGCAGAGGTGGCTCCTCAACATTGGCAAGAGGAGAGTGACAACACAAGTAGGTGTTTAAGGCCTTTGAAGAAACAGACAGATTATCTGAGCTGCTTTGGCCAAATTGTCTTGTGTGCAAGGGCTGTTCTGGGAGGCTGATTTTTGCTTTGCTTTTTTTCTGGTTGGATGCAAGAACAGCCCTGAAACATTGGAGCAGAAGTGTGTCTGGAGGTCTTTGGGCACTAGAGATGGAGTGGTTATAAAGCTCACAAATAATTTGCCAGAATAAAACAGCCACTAAGAAGAAAATAGAAGCTGAGACAGACTTACATAGCATTTTTGCCATGAGGTGTAAGCCAGAGATCGGCAGGGTGTGTTTGCTAAGCTGTGGTTTACACTCACATGTAGCTGATGAAAGCACAGGGCCTGAGTGGCTTGCCCATGTCACTGGAGCACTGAGGATGGTGAGACAGGAGACTTGGGGAGGGCCACCTTTTTCCCTTACAGAAAATATTTGTATTTACTGGGGAAATTACAAGAGGTTCAGCAGCAATTCCTCCCCATCCCCAGGTGGAACATTGGGTCTCCTGACGCGTTTGTGGCCACAGGACTGTGCGGCTCCTGGATGGGACATGGCTAGTCCTGTTGGGGACACAGAGGTGATCCAGCAATGCTTTTATGGATTTCCTCTTGCTCTCAATCTTTCAGCTCTTTAAAGCTTCTGTTTGCTATTAAAAATAGATCAAATCTCATTTAACTATTTAGTACTTAGAAAAATTCAGGACTGCTTTTTAAATGGATGTGTGCTAAAGAACCTGGAGATGTTCAGTGCAAGCCAGCAAGTGACTCGTCTGTTATGCTACAGCAAAATAACTTTCAAGAGACTCAATGATGGAGAACTGCTGTTAGCGTGTGGTGGCAGCAGACATCCCTCAGCTGCTTTCCTCTATCCCCTTCTCTCTCTCTCACAGGCTATGTGCCAGAACTTGGGGGACCTGCACGTAACTGGGCCTCTGAAGGATATGAATTTCTCTATTCCAGAAGGAGGAGGAGTGCGTTTTATTTACCAGGTAATCTACTGTCTCTTGGTATCCACTCTTGTCAAAAAGCCCATAGTTTGCACACTCTGACCTCGCAGGCAGTATTGTCATCTGTGCTGGTGGGAAGAACAGTTCTCCAAGAGGATCTGAAATTAACTTTGACTCCTCTATCAGGGAACTCAACAGTCTACATGCAAAAACCAGGAGACAACCCCTTCTCTCAAACACATTTTAAGAAGATATCCTAAGACAGGGATTAATGAAATCTGCATTCCTACAGAACAGGTTTCCGTGTAACTTGTGTCATCATTTTCCTTCAGCTCCCAGATTTTCTTCCCAAAGGCATAAACACAGAAGGACAGATCCAGCTGTCAGGCGAGTGGAGAATATGTGTCATTTTTTTCCATTTCTGTGCTCAAACAAAGCCTTGTTCTAAGCAGACATTTGATTTGGAAAGAAACCACAGTTGGGATTTCCTGCAGCACTCAGGAAATAATATGAAAACTCCTCTGCTGAGGATCAGAAAAGAGCACATTTGTTTGAGTAGATTCTTGGAAGCACACTGTTGGCAGTAGACTTTAAGAGACACAAAAGTATGAAATTATTTAGATTGTGATGAAAATGCTGGAAAAGGATGATTTACCCTCTGATTTTTTTCCCATTCTAGTTCACATCTGAGCCACCTGCTGTGCGTTTCAGAGCAACCGGTGAAAAAGATGGAATAATTGACATTGTGTCGAAGACAGGCATTCTGTATCTAAATGGGTCTCTGGACTGGGAGACCAAAACAGAGCACAGGCTGCAGGTAAAAACCCAACGAAAAATAGGAACGGAAGGTTATTCATATTTGCTCTTTTTTTTGGTAAATCTGAAATTAATAGAAAACTGTTGAAATCTCAAATTATTTCTTTTGTCTATGTTTACAGACAGCTTTTTCATTTTCAGTATTGAGCTTTGTTGAAAGATGCATGGTTTTATAGCTCTGAAAGACTTTGCACCGGAAAATGCTCCTTAGCACAGGAAGGTTACATTGATATAACAGAAATTACCTTTATGCAAACACCAATCCTTTAATTCTACTAGTATGAGGAGGACACTTGACTGTGAGTGAAATCTGGCCCCATGAATGAGATTCTCTTGCTGTCCCTAAAGACTGATAAGGTGAATTCCATGTCTGGATTGGGAAAATAAACTGTTGTAGTCTATTTAGAAAGATTATAATCTACTTAGTGACAAGTGTGAGTAAATGACATTTAGACATGGAGGTACAGATCTAGCCTCTCTTAGATAACAGCAAAAAGCTGTTCAGCAGATGTCAGAGGCTAAGAGAAGAAAGAGCATGATGTGCTTGTCTGGCTATTAAACTCTTCATAAAAAATTCATCATAAACACTGTTGAGAGTGGGACAGCAAATAGGCCATTTTCTGGTCTCAGTATAGCCTTGTGTTCTTATTCTGTGCCAAAAGTGATGTCTTTTTCTGAGGTACTAGCAACTGAGAAGGAGATGATTGTGAAGGGATTGATATTTGATCAGACCAAGTACATGATGATGTTTTACCTACCCTTATCTATCTGTCAAAAATCTGTCACTTCAAGCTTCACAGTTTCATGTTCTCAGCTCTAAAGCACCCTTGGACTGGTATTAGAGAGAACAATTTTCTAGCCCCAGAAGTTATTAACTCTAAATATGGGAATCCTTTAGAGAGAAGAAGTGTTGACAGAACTGAAAAATTATGCTTGGTTAGGCATAAATAATAATGTTTGGATCTATTATGTGTAAACACAATATATATTGTCTGATAGGCATAACATATACTTGATGCTTCAAAGCTTGGATGAAAAATGTAATCAGAACTAAGAATTAAGTTTTCTTTGTAATCCCTAGATCAGCCTGTTTTTCTGGTCGATATTTATGATAACACATTAGAGCCTGCTATATCATGTTGGGTTTTCTCCCTGTTCTTCGGAAAGTATCTACTTCTATTTACAGAAAAACACGAAGTCTAGGCTGTGCAAAAATACAAGTAGTCTGCTGTGATTTGAAGTGGGAAATTGCACTCTGAAAAGTGTCATGAGAAGCAGGATTAGGTTATTCCGTTTGGTCAGCATTATATGCTGTGGTAAATTACTGTCAATGAGGTACTGCGGTAAATTTGTCCTTGTTGATGGAGCCACCCAGTGATGGCTTTCACCAGATTTGTGTCACAGAAAGAATGACTTGGAATTTGAGATCCTGATGTTCATTTACGTCTTTTACTATATCTACATGAAAATATTTCTTTGCTTTTCCTTCTTACTGAAAATCAAGGTGGAAAGTCTGGATGAACAAGGAAATGTAGTGAATGGTCCATACAATGTTACAATATATGTGGAGGATATCAATGACAATCCACCAGAATTTGACCAGCCGAAGTATACTGGAGTAGTGAGGCAGAACACCCGTCCAGGTAATTGTCATAATAATTACACATCCTAGCTAATAGAAAGCTAGATAAATTAGTTAAACAGGGAGATAAAGTGGGTGCTATACTGCAACAAGTTGAAAAAAGATAAATTTTCATTCCCACAAGGTTGTACAAAACAAGGATACAAGCCTGTATAATATAATGAAAGAGCAAAAAGGTGACTACTATATGGTGTAAAGGAATGAGTCTAATCCAAAATATTTCATAGTACTTGGTGCTTTGCAAGTACCCCTTAACAGGCAAATATTGCTGGCCTCACCTTTGCACTGCGAAAACCCTTTATTCTATAATGAGTTTAAAGTTTAAAGGTTGCCAAAGGCTATATAGACAGAGAATTCTAAAAATAAGTCTTTGCACACCAGTGAAATAAAAGACCAGTGCAGATATGGAGTAAGTATTTACTGTGACTGATGCACCTCAGAATGTGAGCTGAACCTCGGTACTTAAGAGAGAGTCTTAGATTACAGATTTCCGTGATCCAGTCCAGAAATCAGAAAAGTGTTGAAGAGCAGGCTGCACACCTTGGAAATGGAACAAAGGACTCAGCCAGCTCTTAACACTGTGACAATGAATTCAAGGAGAAACTTTCACTAAAGAATACGTATATAAAGCTCCAAGGGTTTAGAAAATCATTCTGTAATATTTTACTGTATTCTTCAGCTGCATGCAGGTCAAAAAGATCTGAATGTTGTGTTAGTGATTAAAAAGCAAAATTCACTAATGTTATATGCATTTCCAAGTGACAGGGGACAGGACTAGAGGGAATGGCCTGAAGCTCCGTCAGGGGAGGTTCAGGTTGGATATCAGAAAAAAATTCTTCACAGTAAGAGTCATTGGGTACTGGAACAGGCTGCCCAGGGAGGTGGTCGAGTCGCCTTCCCTGGAGGTGTTTAAGGAACGGGTGGATGAAGTACTTAGGGACATGGTTTAGGGAGTGTTAGGAACGGTTGGACTCGATGATCCAATGGGTCCTTTCCAACCTTGTGATTCTGTGATTCTGTGATTTTTTTCACTATACGATTGCTTCTTCAATTATAACTCTGTCACAGCTGTAGGGCATTTTTCTAAAGGTGCTTTGGGTTGAACTGATTTGTAGAAGGGCTGCAAAGTGGCCTTAAAGAGAGATACCAGTGAGCTACATTCCAGGTGCAGGCACTCTTGGGTGATAGGTCTCTGATTTAGCTCTGTCACCTTCTTCATCAATGTTCTTCGCACCTATCGTGATCCTACTAAGTAGAAGTGGTAGAGGGAAGACCTGTGGGATGGTATACAAGGTTAGGTAGCCTCTGCTCAGAAGCATAGCTTACCATGAGAGATGCATTATGAAACAATGGCAACTTCCCATAAGCTGCCTTCCTGGCTTGAGTTTTCTGCTCAGATGGACGATGTGTTGAGGTTTTAGTCTCCTCTTACTCCTTTTTCTTTTTGAACAGGCAAGCCCTTCATGCGCGTCCATGCCACTGATCGTGATGATCCTACAACTCCCCATGCGCAGCTGACGTACAGCATTCTCCACCATTTTCCCAACCCTTACGCAGAAATGCTTTTCCAGATCAATAACGTAACTGGAGAAATCTCACCCAGTAAGATGGGTACGTAAACAGATTCTTTGTCAAAAAGTAAGTGTGAGTTCCTGGGTGTACATAGGAACAGAACAACGACACAGTTCTGATGTTAAATTCTGACTAAACATAGTCAGTGTGACATATTCCACTGAGGCCCTGGTTTTGGGAGACTTTGATTGTGTCCCACCAAATTCAAGGGAAGTTAGCAGAAAAGCATATTGGGATCTAAAAATACATTGAGAAGAGAGGTAGATCTCTGGCAGTCAGGACTATCCTGACTCATATCTTGGGATTAATTCTCTCCTTTGAAATCTTGAAAACCAGAAGTGGTAACATTAAAGAATGCAGAGAAAACTCGGCCTGCCACGAGGCACCAGCTAAACGGCAATGATTTTGAAACCCTGTCTCTTCTGCTGGGATGAACAAGCACTTAACAGGAGCGAGGGCTGTTCAGTCATGCATCTACACAACATGAGACCACAGCACAGAGGAAATGGCTTGCTGAGATTTGGCACAGAGGCCCATCTAAGAAGTGTGCCTGGAGCAGATGAAGCAGCATAGTACATGTAGGAGGCAATGGGAAGATGAACCGTCTTCACAGCCTCAGCTTCATTTCACTTGTCCTTCTCCTCTGTCGCTAGGTTCTTACTACTTAGATCCTCAAAAGCAGGACACCTTCACACTCGTTGTCACCGTGAGGGACATGGCAGGAATGACAATGAATGCTTTCACCGGTAGTGCTGATGTGGTCATCACTGTGAAGGAGAGCCTTTGGAGAGCTCCCAGCACCATTCACATCCAAGAAAACTCAACCCAGGTCCACCCTGTCAACATCAGTCAGGTACGGTCCTTGGCCACACTCCTTGCACCTCCTCCTTAGTGCCACAGAGTAATTCTCTCACAGCTAACCGTGAAGGTGGCCCCACTGCATTCAACACCAAGCCCTTCAGAAGGACTTTGGCACCTCCCGGTTATTTTCATATGGTGTCCTTTGGAAATTATCTTCAGTGCATGTCTCATTAACTTATTGTTAGTATGAAAGTTAATGGTTTGAAGGAAACAAGAGATACAGTCAATACAAACATTAGAGTGACTGGACTTTGCTCTTCAGTTGGAGAGACCGTTACCACTGCCTGTGTGTGAGAATATCACATGGATAGAGGAAACATCCCAAAAATTTTGTTACAATGTAATACCTGGAAGAAAAAGGATGCTGTGCAAGGTTGTTTGGCACAATAGCAAAGACAAAACTCTTGAGACGCCCCAGGGGAGCTCTCAGACAGACATACAACAGTTGAGTGCCTCTGCAGAGGTGCCATTCTTCTCACCCAGTGGATTTCTTTGAGCACCTCCAGTCTCACTGCAATACCACTGGCCCTTCAGGCTTTGGGCAAACGAAGGGCTAACCTGTTGAAGGTTACTTTGAGGTTAGCTTCTTCCATCCACAGAAGAGGCTGGCAGGGGAGCAGCTACACTGCAACCCTGTTGTGGGCAGTCCCTGGAACTCAGGGACATCTTCTGTGAGCAGTTTTGTGTCATACAAGACCTCCTATCTCAAAACTACCTAGGAAGGACTGAAATGCTCTCCTTCAGCATCCTGCATCCCCGCAGTACTCCTCTTTTCAAGGTTCACATGCAAAATATTTTGCCAATAACTTCAGACCCATAGCAATGCATGCATCAGTAAATATTAACCAACAACCCCTCAGCCTTTCTGAAATGTTTGATTTTGAAAAATGCCTTGGCACTGACATCCCCAATGCCATCATTCCATGGGTGTGTCAGAATTCCTTGGACTCTGTTTGCAAGAGTAACTGACTTGGTGCTGTTCCCACTGGCCTCAGTGAAAGCTCAAGGAAGTCCAGAGTGAAACCAGGTGGAGGAAAAACTAATATGCAATGGCGCTCCCATTCTGAGGTCACTTGTACATCAATTCCACAGCCAATGACGTGTTGATTCTGCCTAGGGGAAAATTAAATACAGTTGCTTCTATATAGTTTAAACCATAAAAATTAATACTGAATCCACTAATGTGGCAGTCTGTTTACTGCATTTCACTTTAAATCTGAAGCGTCTCCCTAAAGATCCTTCATCACAGACTTTGATGCATATAAAGAGCATGCAGACCCATATGTGCAGATAGGTACTGGGTATTTGTTTCATTGCTACACATCTCTGAATTAGAGAAAACAAACAACAGGCAGGAATAGACAGTATAAGGAGATGGAACAAATTAGTGTCAAGACACTCAAATACACATAATGCTTTCTTCTCATGCATCACTGTTTAGCGCCACATCCCGAACCCCATGTATCGTGGACATCTGGAGAAACCAAGGTAAAATGACTTCAACACAACAATTCAGAGAGCAGAGGTGGATTATCAGTCTGGTTTTCTGCAGCTTGTCCCAAAAGCCTGCCAAACTGTTAATTCTTTTGGTTTTGAAGCTAACAGGAATGAGGTCTTTTTCATTTGTGGTCCAGAAATGATCCCTGTTAAATCTCAGTCTGCACTTACAACTTCCTATTCTGACTTATTTTTGTATTTTTAGGTGCACTCAAATGAGGCAGATGTAATTTATGACATTTTTGAAAAAGAAAAGCTGCCCAGGCTCCCATTTTCCATTGATCAGAACGGGGTTATTTATGTGACTGAACCATTGGACAGGGAGGAAAAGGATTCTGTAAGTAAACACATAAAACCTCACCAATGGGAGAACCATAGCACAAAGCTGATTATTGGTGTGGAACTAAATGCTAGGAAGCTCACTAGAAAGGATTGGGGGATGGGGGAGAAGAAAGAAAAGCTTTATTTCTTGATATTTCTGTTTGGGAACTACTTTATAGATATGAAAGCACACTCATCTACTACACATCAAAAAGCCTTCAGTTTGGTACCCTACAACATTTCTCCACAGGTCTAGTAGTAGTAATCACTGTTGACAGCTTATGTATCATGTACAACATGTTCTACCATAGCAGGATTGTAGGTGCATGTTTAAAAGGTAGGCAGTGGCATTTCTGGAGGGCAGGAGATCTGGATGTTTCAGATCTACTCCAGATCTCGGGGGCATTACGAGTCTCCCCACAGCAGAAGCAGAATTTAACTTGCAGTTGTAACTGTGTGAATTTCACTGTCTGGGGGTCTTTTAGACAGAAAACCCTGCCTCCTCTTTCATTCTTGGAGGAAATTCAGACGTAGAATAGGCCAGGGATGAGCTATGCTGGAGGAATCCTATCTATGTATGTGACAGAGAGATTTGCGAAGTTGAAGTATTCAGGACTTTCAAATTCTTTGGAGAACTCAGACCTCAGGCACAAAGGTGTGATCAAAAGATCTGAATTAAACAGAGTGAAAATGCAGAGCAAATATGCAAAATGATATTTAATTTGCATGGAACACTCCCCAAGTCAGACATGTAAATGCAAAATATCATCACAGTGGACATTCAGCACATCTAATCTCAATATTCTTATTGCAGTATGTTTTCTTTGTGATCACAAAAGATAATGTGGGAGATCTGGTGGACAAGCCTTTGCAGATTCATATTATTGTGGAAGACATTAATGACAATCCCCCTGTATGCCAGCAGGCCCTCACTGTACTTGAAGTTCAAGAAAATGAAGGTGTAGGTAAGAAAACAGCTTCTACTCATTTATACACATCGGTCTGGTCCTGTTATTGTTTCCAACAGGGTGGAAACAAAGATAGACATTCAAATTCCAAAGCATAAAATGTAGCTTTCTTAGAGGAATGTTTTCCTGTGTAAACAGCCCAGTTGTTTTCACTTCATTAATCGATGTGGAAGGGATTTCAGTAGCCTAAGGACAGCTCCAAGACCCCTACATAAAAAATGCTGTTCTATTAAAATATAAAATTGCATTTTTCCACAACCATGGTTTTGGACAACAGCTTAGAGTGTAAAAAGAAAAACACCCCTTTTCAGCTCTAAAAGTGGCACGAGTCCATTTTCCCTCATACAGACGCTTCTCCAGCATAATGCTTTGACTTCAATGGACCATTATCAAAATCTGTCCCTGAGTTTCCATGTCAGTTATTTGGTTTCAAGGCTGAACTGTCTTAGAGTTACAGTCACTTATTCTGACCAAAACACATAGCCCAGTCCTTTCGGACTGCCTCCACTCAAAACAGCTGATTGGGATGCTACTGGAAAAACTCCTGGAAGTCAAATAATTGTGCCCATTGCAGTGTTTTCCATGAAGATGTACTTTTCTTGCTCCTCTGCTATTTGTATTGGTATCACTGTCAGCAGTGTGTACCTTTGTGGAGGAACAGGATGACTGCATTATCTGAGTGACTCTGGTTTCTCCTCTGCTACAGGAAGTAATATTGGCACCCTCTATGCTGCGGACATGGATGAGGAAGGCACCCTTAACTCTCGCCTGCAGTTCAAAATTGAAAGTCAGGTTCCTGCTGTTCCTGAAAGTGATATGTTCTATATTCAGCAAGACACTGGGGTTTTGCAGTTAATTACTCGTAGGTTAAACAAGCGCATTGCATCCAACTATTCCTTGAAGGTGCTGGTGACAGATACAGGTATGTAATGCCCGCTGTTATATATCAGAATTATTTTGTTCATGCTGGCAACCCCAGTGCTTGGAGCCCAAAAGATGAGAGGAGACCTAGAGAATTCACAGGAAGCAGCAGCAGCACTGGGATCTGGCATTGTACTGCCTTGTTCTTGAGATGTAGAGAGGTTAAACATGATTCATACTGCAAGTATGGATGAAAACCAGCCCCAGGGCGTATTGTGCATAAACTGCGAAGCTTGTTAACAAGTAGTCCAGCAAAAGATTTCCTTCCACAGGGGAAAAAATACTAAGATCATGATTGTTGTTCCCCCCCCAAAATCTTTCAAAAGGACTCACTGAAAAAAAAAATCAAGAAATTAAACACAGCTGCTCAGAGAGTCCACATAATGCATTTTAAAATATTAAGAGCTGAAATTAATCTTCAGAAAGAATCTCGTTCATTATATAAGTTCCCAGGAGTCCTTTGTGGTTCACTGAGTGGAAAGGAAACCAAACTCCATACTAAGGCTTAAATCTTTGTTCTGCAGACCTTCTAGTCAGGCAAAACTTATAGATGGAGAAATTGGCATGTAAAGAAAGCAGTGTGAGATATCTGTTAGTCAAATAGTGTGATGTAGGCAGATAATATGAAAATCTTGCAAGAGGAAAAGTTGTCGATTTGTTTGGGATGCTTATTTGGATCCCATCTGAACAGGGTTTTTGTTAGAATATTCTTTAACTTTTGATTCATGAAGCATGCCTGTAAAACACTAAAATTCAGCTGCATTTGAATAGCACATGACCAGACAGAATATGCTTTTAAAACCACAAATGCCCATTGCTATGGGTGCCCTTGCTCAGGTAACACTTAGATTTACACAGATCTGAAGTTTAAGTCTGGCTGTAATGAAAATGAGGTTGTTGTCTGACAGCTCACCAAGAGGACAAGGTAGCATAACAACCTGGGGCTTGCTTTTTGACATGCAAAAATAATATTGAGAAAGCTGATACAATTCATAGCTATCATAGTCCTGGTAAACGGTCAAAAAAGTGAGAGAAATGAAATGAAACAGGATGGGTCAGTGCTGAAGAAATTCGGAAGGTGAATAGAAGGTAGAGAGTGATGTTACTCACCATGAGATGTTGGAGGTCAAGTGCTTCTTACAACAATGGGGTTTTGCTTGAGTTTTGCTCACAGAGAACCCTTTTGGCAGAAAGTTATTTTCAGCAGAAAGGTTGCCATGATGTTGTTTTTTTTCTCTTTGCATGCAGTATTTCAAACAATCTGTGATGTGCAAATATATGTAATAGACATCAATGATCAAATTCCCATCTTTGAAAAATCACAGGTAAGTATTTTTAACATCGTTTTTATGTCCTAATAGCTTTTGACAAATGTTTGAAGATGTATTCAGTGTCTATTAAATGTCAATGGGAAACTTGTACTTTACAGAACAAGTAACAGCAATCCACTAGTGAAAAACAAAGGTGTTGCTGCAAGCCTGCGTATTAGATCTATCTATACAGCAGCAGTGGGAATGACTCCAAGTTAATTCTGAAATATTAAGTAATTTATTCAGTGGAAAGCTATGTACAGAAAGAAATTATTCTACTGAAGCAATTTATTTCAGAAATGTAAGTTCTAGAGGGAAAGGAGAAAGCAAAAATTAATTAAAATTGCTGAATGGAAAAAAATCTAACAACTCCCAGGTTTCCAATATTAACATATCCAAAAAAACCAGGAGGTGAATGGAAATCAGAGGCTGTATTTTCTTTAAGCAGAAAGAGTGGTCCAGTGAACCATGCCCAAATGAATGCCTGCTGGCCCTTTATTCAGGAATGACTGTGAGGCTCTTGCCTCTTCCTCTGGTGGAGGTGCTGATATCTGTCAGAGAGACCTATGGACCTTCTTTGACTTCTGCCTGCTGGCCCAAGCTTCCCTACAGACGCTGCAGGGCTGGAGTATCTACACTTATGTGTCTAAGCTCCAATCATACTTGTAGGCAATGTAGGCAGTGGGCTCAGCAGAGGTGTCTGGCCCATAAGGTGTAGGTGTCCTCATGGGGAAGCTGTGTTGGGTTTTGGGCTTTGCTGACTGCATTGCCTACTGCTGTTGAGCATCTCCTGAATTTGGATCGGTTCCAGCAGAGGAGGTAAAGGTTTGGGACTACTATACTAGTAGTTTACCCACTGTCCCATCATCTTTGATACATAAATGGCTAAAAAGGTCATTATAGTAACTTTGCAGAGGCTCTAGTGCCTATCTTGCAGGTCTGGGATCCCCTGGGCAGCGAGATAGCTCACATGTACTGCTGCAAGACACTTGCCTAACGTTTTTGTGCATCTCTCTAACCTGGTTATGCCTCTGTTGTGAAGCGCACTCACCGCTTCCCTCTCTCACACAGCTGCTGTGGGCTAATATACATCCATGCTTCTGGGTCACGAGATTGTTGTAGCACTCAGGTTTTTGTCTGCAGATGGTGCTCGGCTTCTCATGTTTCAATGACCTGTCTCTCCTCAGTATAACAGTGTAGATGTTGCAGAAAATCTCCCAGAAGGAACAGTGATATTAGAAATTCAAGCTACTGATGGAGATGAGCCTGCCACAGGGAGCTCCTACATCATTTACCAAGTGAAGGAAGGAGATCCAAACAACACATTCTTCATAGAGACAGATGCTAAAACAAACCGAGGGTTTGTCAAGATTAACAAGGTGAATAGATAAGTTTATTCTTCTCCTTTATACACACACACACACACACACACACACACACACACATATATATAAACACTAACTGCCCTGGTGATGATTTGTGGTGGGAGGCTGGTGGTGAGGTGAGGACTCTGATCATGGCGCAGACTGCAGAATGCCCCACTCTTGGGCTCAGGCACTACTCCTGTTCAGTACAGAGGCACATCTATCCTCCTACCTTTGTTGTCCCCTACCCACCCAGCGCCATTGGTATCTCTCTCTGCTGAGTCTTCTGCTGGGCAATGAAATAGGTCTTTATGCACTATCAAGAAAAATGTGGCATTTCTTGAGTGATTTTACAGCAGCATTTCTGGAAAAGGGAAAGCCAATTAAATGCTTCCATGGTCTGCGGTCATGGTGATGGACTGTCACAAGGCAGATCCTTCTCCTACCTGTTGGTGCTTTGGGCTGTTTGTGGCTTTTGCAATGGGAGGTCCAAGGGAGACCAGCATTTTCAATGTCATGATGGAGAGGCAGTTTGTTCCTGATGAGACAAATATTGACAGCAACAAAGCCAAGGTCAGTGTGTGCTGTGGTGGGTGATACATCCCACACATTGAATGGTGGAAACAGCAATATAAAGAACACTTGCTGCTGCATCAATGAATTTCAATAGCAAAAGTGTGCTTCCTTTGAAATTCACCTTCTTGAAGGTGCTTGAAATGTAGGTCCGGACAATCTATCACTCATTTTCCAAGAGTTGACATGTTGTTTACATCCAGTTAGCCTGATGCTGGCTGGGCAAAGGCAGGCAGATGCAGCATTTGGTGGATCATCTTCAGGCTTAACCTCAGTGCCATTTTTTTTCCCATGGAGACAGTTGTGAGAAAATCCATGGTATAAGAACACTCACATGACTTCTGTCATCTGGATGTCACTCAAGACCTTCTTATACAGAGCTATAAATACCATTGCTGTAAACAGGATATAGTTATTAAACTCAGTGAGGCAGGTGGCAACATTATTAGGAAATGCAGTTGCTGATGCGGTCTCCAAACAGGCATATGGTTTCATTTAAATTGGCTGTTCCCCGTATCACTTCGCTTCTCACAGCTCTCTCTTCTTTCATCTGTGTCTGTGATGCAATCTCTTCCTTGAGAAGAGGAGGACTTCTGTTTCCCATGTGAGCTCCCTGAAGCAGCAGGGCTGTTACTTAAAACACCTTCATTTTTTTTTTTTAATTTTTCCAGGCTCTTGATTTTGAAACAACTCCAGAATACAACCTGGTGATCAATGCCACAAACCCTGAACCGCTGGTGCCAGGCGTGCAGTACAACTCAAGTTCTCTTACCTTCGTTAAAGTTTTTGTAAAAAATGTGGATGAGCCACCTGTTTTCCACAAGACGGTTTACAAAGGAGAAGTGTCTGAAGACATTCCTGTCAACACCCTGGTCATGACCGTGGAAGCCTATGATCCTGAGGGGGATACTGTACGGTAAAAAAGAGTGACCATGATTTATTTACTGATTTTGGGATTTATAAATTTGTTCTAAAAGAGGTACAAGGAAAACACGCTCAATATTTAGCATGCAGAAAAAGACTTTTTTACAGAAGTCTCATTTCCTGGTAGAAGGTGGAGGTGTGTTGGGTTGGTGGCTGGTGACCCTCCTTCAGCAGACTGCTGGGCAGTGCTTTTCTAACCAGTTTTCTCTCTGTGCTGTGACAAGCATCTGCCAGTGGGGCCCTTGAACCAGGAAACTAAAAGGGAAGAAGGCCAACATATGTCTTCAGAAAAAAGGCAGAGCTGGTCTGAGACTAGTAGGGTTCCTATACCTCTAATGTCTTTGACAAAAGAATGAAGCAGACACTGCGTACTCCTAGGAACCTGCAGGACAGTAGCTGCTTTTCATGTCACATGGGAAACCATGCAGGGCTTTTCTCCACCAAAACACACAACCTACAGTGGAGCTCAAACCTGTAATTGACAACTAATTCATTTTCTTTTCCAGCTACTAAAGACGATATGCTTGCTTCCACTGCAGATGCAAGGCAGCTTCTATGTCTGTGAGTGGAATGCAAAACCTCAGTCTGGCTCATTTAGTAGCCCAATGCTATGTTGTATGGTCAAGTCATCTTGAGTCTCTGTGAGCTCATGCATCTATGCAAAGTGCTGTGTTGCATGGTGTAAATGTACCTCATGCAGTAGACTCAGATAGACAAGTTATTTGTGGCTGCATGATTCCCAGCTGCCATGCTGAACAAATCAACCCAAACCAAGGGTTGTTTCCCCTTTCAATTCCCATTCAACAATCCTTGAAATTAACTAAAGTTAAATGAAAGACTAAGTAGTTAATGCATAATATGACTGTTAGGCTTCCCGTGGATTTTTATTCCCACAGGTTTCCTCATCTGGCTTTCTATTTTCCCCTTACTTTTGGGAACATAGCATGTTTGGCTTTCTGTCAAACTGGTTTGACAGTGAGCCACATAGTCCAGAAGGTCTAGAGGATGATGACAGAGACAGATGACAGGAATTCATATTTACATAAACAATATTTCTAGTAAAAAAATAGGTTAAAGGACATAAAATAAAAAGTATAAAAAGTAAAAATTGCAGAAATATGTCAGCATGCTGTTTTTTATGCAAGGGATACTGAAAGAACAAAGCATTGAATGAGAAGGTCAGGTCACATCTAGTCAAGCAAATGCCTATGCTTTAACTGGGTCATATGTTCATGGACAAATTTGTGGAAGTAAATACTCAGAGACTTTGAGGGATTTTTGAACGATAATATAAAGGCAGTTATGTCATGGTGTTTAATGCACTCCCTGTTCCAAGGCTGCCCTAATAATTACAGGCTGCTTTACTGGTAGCAAATGACCACTGTAGTCTACCTTGGTATCCTGTCCCCTTGCAAATCAAAAAAAACAGAGCCTGATTGCACTGCTTCCTCTCCTTCCCAGCCTTAGACTTGTGTTCCCATCAAAACCAAGGTGTGGGAGATGTAATGGGGTGAGAAGCATGTGGGATTGGGACAAAGTGGGATTCTGGACCAAAAGGTCAGAAATACCCCAGGTTTCCCAGTTAGGAGAGAGGTAGAGTTGCAGTACACAGGCTGGAGGAGGAGTGATGTTCCCACAGTTCTGCTCTCGCTCCTTATTCTCAATGGTTTTGGCCTCCCCTTCCTCTGTCTGTCTCTTCATTGGCTGTTGTACAGGTGTTCTTCCAAGAACCCTCTCTTTAAGCACAATTATAATCAACCCACTTGCCTAAAATCAATGAAGAAGTATTTGTTTTGTCAGCTGTTTTTTCTGATTTGGAATAATATTATGTGGCTTTTTAAAAATTTCTTTCCAAAGATACTCCTTAGAAGGTGACGTGAGGAAATGGCTGAGGGTTGATTCAGTGACTGGGCAGATATACACTGCTTCTGCTTTGGATCGAGAACAGCAAGAAATATACACGGTTGATGTTGTTGCATCAGAGCAAAGTAAGCAATGCTACAATTACACACACACACAGAGGAATCCCCTGTTCTTACTGCTCTATGAAGAATTATCATACTTCCTATGACTGAACACACAAAAAATATGGGAACATGTGACATATCCTGAATATGTGAAGTATATATTTCTTAAGAATTTCACTTTCTTAAAAGAAATCCATGTGCAGATGAGGATTAGAACAGTTTTCATGAAGTTAGCTATCATATACCATTATACCTGCTTTATATGGCATATAGAAAAGGTTAGAATTTCTTCAGTGTTTTCAGCATCAACATTTTCTGCTGCTTTTTTCCTCTTGCTACAAAGATTTTAGTCTTGTATGTATGTTTAGGCTTCCCGAAAACATACCTCGAGAGTAACTTGTAATCTTCTACAGAATTTCATTTTATTGTGAATAAAACTAATACAGTAGTTAGCCTGAAACATGTTAGGGTTCATAGTTCCAGCTGTTAGAATCTTTCAGATTCCTTCATCCAGGGAGATTTCATTAAGTGATTTACATTTAATAGGGGTTAAAACCTCTGGACTATATCTGATTGAATAAGTCACAATCTAGATTTCTTTTATTAAACACAGATAAAAAATAATGCTGGCGACTGCTTTGGGGGACATGGGTAAAGATGCAGTTTCTGTATGTCAGGAAAAAGGAGTGCTTCCTTGAGCACTCAAGTGGGAGTGGGGCTGTTCCTGGAGAAACAGGCTGGAGAAATGGCAGAGCTCTGAAAGCTCTTCTTGGGCCCCTTGTCTTGGCCCAAGGCAGAATGTTGACTTCTATTACTTATGCATAAAAGACAGATGGCAAACTTAAGACGTTTCATGCTTAGGAATGCTCCAAAGAGCACTGGTCAGCTCATATGTGGCCGCTTACTTGATACGATGGTCTATCCACCTCCCTTTCACTTGCTGGTGTTCCATAGTTAGCAAGACTTGGGGTAAAAAACCTAATATTTTTTAAAAAGTAGTGGCTTCTATCATGAGTCCCTCAGGACCTGCTGAGACGTCGCACAACCTGCACATGGAATAGCACCTTCCTTCCCTGCCTGATGGCGTACCTATAGAATAGCTGCAAGCGCAACAATGCAATGTGTAACTCCAAGACATGCATCTGACACTGCATTCTGTTAAACTCTACAGATAATGCAGCTCAGAAATCCAAAGCAACTTTGGTACTACAGTTACATGATGTGAATGACAATCCTCCACGGTTAGCTACGGATCATCCTCCTTTCTTCTGCCACCCACTCGCTGGAGGAAAGAGAGCTTTAATTCAAGCTATTGATGATGATAAACAGTGGTATTTTTCAACATTTACTTTTTCTCTCGTGGATGATACGAATACAAGAAATAATTGGAAACTCTCAAAAGCCAATGGTAAGTTAGTAAAGCTGTTCTTACAATGACATGGGACTCTCTGAGTACTCTGGGAAATATGAAGACATATTGAATTCCTTTTCACTCCTACTATTGTATATCCAGTATTCCATGTGGAAAAAAATAGGTTGTTGAGAAATTTGACATGAAATTTGAACACATCAAGTCATTAATTTTAAAGAGATGACATCTAGTACATTGCAAGCTAAAATTTCACTAGTACTTATGGTAGAAGAAAGACGTAATAATAAAATATACTGTGTGCTTATATGAATGAAAATCACTCCTAAAGAACTAGAACAGTTTTCAAACTCTCTTTGTCCGACATTTCATGTGCAAAGGGAATTTGTGGGCACAAACCTACTGGAATTCTTTGAAAGGGGCCGGTAAGCACATGGATAATGGCTTGGCCAAGAGAACTTGTCTGAAGCACTAAGAGACTGTTGTGGTTTTAACCTCAGCCTGTAACTGGGACCAAGCAGCTGCTCTGTTTCACTCCCCATGCCCAACCCTCGGGGGCTGAGATAAAGACAGCCTAACAGGACAACAAAGGAAGAGCGAGAAAAGATAACAACATCAACAACAATAATAATAATGACAACAAAAATAATGCCTGGATGAAGGCATTGAATGTACCTTTAGCAAGTTCGCAGATGACACTAAGCTGGGAGGAAGTGTTGATGTGCTAGAGGGCAGGGAGGCTCTCCAAAGGGATCTGAACAGGCTGGAACAATGGGCTGAGACCAGTGGGATGAAGTTTAACAAGGCCAAGTGCAGAGTCCTGCACTTGGGGCACAATAACCCCAGGCAGTGCTACAGACTAGAGGAAGAGTGGCTGGAAAGCTGCCTGGAGGAGAAGGACCTGGGGGTGTTGATTGACAGCTGACTGAACATGAACCAACAGTGTGCCCAGGTGGCCAAGAAGGCCAATGGCATCTTGGCTTGTATCAGACACGGTGTGGTCAGCAGGTCCAGGGAGGTTATTCTGCCCCTGTACTCGGCACTGGTGAAACCGTACCTCAAATACTGTGTTCAGTTCTGGGCCCCTCCCCACAAGAAGGATGTTGAGACTCTGGAGCGTGTCCAGAGAAGAGCAACGAAGCTGGTGAAGGGGCTGGAGAAGAAGTCTTAGGAGGAGCGGCTGAGGGAACTGGGGTTGCTTAGCCTTGAGAAGAGGAGGCTGAAAGGAGGTTGTAGAGAGGCGGGTGCTGGCCTCTTCTCCCAAGTGTCAGGGGACAGGACGTGGGGAAATGGCCTCAAGCTGCACCAGGGGAGGTTCAGACTAGATATCATAAAAAAAATTTTTCACAGAAAGGCTCATGGGGCACTGGTAGAGGCTGCCCAGGGAGGTGCTTGGGTCACCATCTCTGGAGGTATTTAAATGGTGGGTAGACAAGGTGCTCAGGGACATGCTTTAGTGGCAGATAAGAATGGTTAGACTTGATGATCTAAGAGGTCTTTTCCAACCTAGTGATTCTATGAATATATGAACATAGAAGATAACAATAGAATATACAAAACAAGTGATGTGCGATGAACTGTTCAATATCCAATGACTGAGACCCAGCCTGTCCTCAAGCAATAAGCCCCAAACACTGAACGTTGGCCTCTGGCCAATTTCCAATTTATACAGTGAGCACGATGTTAATATGGTATCAAATATCCCTTTGAACAGTTTGGGTCAGCTGGCTGGCTATTGTCCCTCCCAGCTTCTTGTATACCGGCTCACTAGCAGGGCACAGGAAACTGAAAAAGTCCTTGATTTCTTAGCAACAACTAAAATAATCAGTGTATTATCAACATTCTTTTCACACTAACTTTAAATCACAACAGCTGCTGGAAAGAAAATTAACCCTATCCCAGCCAAGCATCAGCATTACCTGGCAACAACTAAAACAGAATGTCTTATCAATGTTATTCTCATGCTAAATCACACAGCAGCTGCTCAGAGGAAAATTTACTCTATCCCAATCAAAACCAGGACAAAGACATTTGACTAAATGTCCCACTAGAGAAAGCTGGGTTGCCACAATATGAAAGGGATAAGTTTTGAAAGGATAAATTATAAATTAACATTTAGGAGTTGAAGTAAATGGTCAGCTCTTGCAGTGAAGGGAGTTCATATGTGGTTTTCCAAAGAGTTTTTTGCTAAGACCTGTGTAGTTCAGTAAATATGGGTGTGCAAATTACGTCTTGCTCAGGAAGTCCCTAAGTCATAAATGGTTGAAGGCTGGGAGAGCATTAGGAGAAAATAAAATGCATGCTTGCTTTTTTACTGTTATCTCCCCTTATTCTAGAGACAAGAAACTGACATCGATAGACCTGTGGTGTGATCCCAATGACTGTTCTAGTGTTACTTTTCCAAGTTTTAAAGAGTCTTAGATGTGATTTTGTAAGTGTTCTGGAAGGGTGATCTGTCCCTCTAAGTCATCTTGGGAACAATTTAAGTTTGTTATGACTTCCACGAATATGGGACATTATTCTTTGTTTCGATGTCATGTTATCAGGGTAGCACTACACAAGATCAGATTTGGTCTGCTGTAGAAATTAGGAGAGAAATTCTCTGACCATATTGTGTTGAAGGTCAGACTAGCATTCAGATGGTCCCTTTTGATGTAATGTCTGCAAACCAATGAGATTTGGGAATATGTCAGGGAAAACAGGAACTACTGTCATATGCAAAACAGCCTTAAAAATGAGCATTTGCAGCTGTATGAATGTTAAGCTAAATTTCTTTTTTTTGTGCTCACATGAATACCTCATTTCCTACCTACAGCGACTCATGCTTACCTCTCTCCGAAACACACTAACTTTGAAGAGAAGGTGTATCATGTTCCAGTAATAATTAATGACAATGGAAAACCACCTTTGGAAGGAAAAGTGAATCTTGAAGGTATACTATGCACAGAAGTATTTATTTCAAGACTAGAGTTACATTTATGAATAATCAAACTGGACTATTAAACTTCTCATCAACCTCATTGCATTTTTTTTTGCAGTAAACGTCTGCAAGTGTTCAAGTGAAAAGTCGTGTTTTGTTGAAGTAGAGCGAGAGCACTCCTTGCCAAGCACTGGGCAGGCAGTTGGGATTCTTGTTGGCGTCCTGCTTATTATTGGTAGGTAACGTTTTCTTGGCTGATATGAAGCCAGCTCCCTGAGATATGATGGTGCTGCTGTATTTCTAGCACCAAATCCCTTGTTGGGTGAACAAATGGTGCAGAATGAGCAAAAAGAGGAAAGATCTCATGTTTCCTGCAAACTTGTAAGTTGTTGGTCAGAGGAATAGCTTTCTTTGGTGTGTTATTCTGTATGCACGTACAATGTCACAGCAAGCAGCTGTGACAGAAGAAAATGCTGCACTTGCAGCATATTGTCATTTTTGAAGCCTAGTCTTGGGCTTCCAGATTATAGTGAGAATAATGAAGCATCCAGGGATGTTATGCTTACAATATTTGTACCTGTAGCTTACAATTATGATTTGATTCACCTGTTTCAGTATTATAGGTTTCCATTTTTCATACGGAGAATAGCTTTGAGCTATGGGTAACAGGCATTTACATGACCAAAGTACAGTTATATTGTAAAGTGGTAGATGAACAGTATTATGTTCTTACAGGCATGAGCTGATGCAACTTCAACAAGTAGCACAAAACATTTTCCAAAACAAGACAAAATGTTTCTTGATATGGAGGAATGGAGAGGAGAACAGGTTATTTCAGTTGTAAGGGACCTACAAACATCACACAGTTCAACTGCCTGGTGGTCACTTCAGAGCTGACCAAAAGTTAGAGCATGTTGTTAAGGGCATTCTCTAAATGTCTCTTAAACATTGACAGATTTAGGACATCGACCACCTCTCTAGGAAGCCCTCTCTAGTGTTTGACTACCCTCTTGGTAAAGAAACACTTCCTAATGTCCAGTCTAAACCTCTCCTGGTGCAGCTTTGACCATTTCACAAGTCCTATCACTGAATACTAGGGACAAGAGACCCCATCTCCCTCTGCTTCCTTCTTCAGGAAGCTGTAGAGAGCAATAAGACCATTCCTCAGCCTCCTTTTCTCCATGTTGACTGTGCCTGATGATCACAGTAGTCTTTAAATGCCTTTCAGTATGATCTCCATAATATTTCCAGGAACTAACCTGTTAGACTAACAGGTCCGTAGTTCCCCGGGTCTTCCCTCATGCTCTCTGTGTAGATTGGAGCAACATTGGCTAGCTTTTAGTCAGCAGGGACCTCCCCAGACTCCCAAGACCTTTGGCACATGATCGAGAGGGGCCCTACCGTAACATTCTCTAGCTCCTTCAGTATTATCCTTAGCAATGCAAGTGTAAAAGTAGTGAAGATGACTGTTGATGGGATCCAGTCCCCTAGGAAGTGCAGTGCAAGAATTCAGCGCTCAGTCCCATGTGATTTTTAAATGTGATTGTCACAAGAGGCAGAATGGGAAACTGTGACTCAGCTGTAGAGAGGGGAGGGAGTATGAAAGTCCCACAGTGAAAATAAAATAAAAGTCATGAAATACATTACAGACCTCATATTAAGAGAGCTGGATGGAATTAGAGGATAAAAGAGAAAAAAACCAAGAACTTATGTAAGTTACCATTACTTATATTCTAAAAGAAAAGAGGATGAGCCCTCAAGAACAAGTTCAGTACCTAAAAAGACAAAGCCAAAGCTCTGTGTTTATTTTTTTGTAATACATAAAACCCTAAAGCAAGAGAAAGTGCCAACACATATGTGATGCATGTATTTGTCTTTTGAAAATAAAAAGAAAAAAATTCAAAGAACTTAAAATGCAAGAAGCCATACTCAGACCATGAGATTTACAGACAAATCCCTCAAATTGCATCTTTACAATCTTTGTTCAATCTCCTCACATCACTTATTTCTGCACAATGCCTTGGTCCGATGTGTCACTTAGCATAGTGCCACATTAAGTGAATTTTTTTTTTGATAACTGACTAAATATGTTTTCATTACAAGAGAGCTGTTCAATTTCAGAGACCGCAGTAAAATTTGCTGCTGCTTTATGACTTTCAAAAAGTACAATGCAAGTAGCTTATAAAAGATTTTTAAAGTAATTCCTGAAATGAGTATGCAGGTTTTTTCAATAGCAAGTCATTTTCACTGTAAAGGCAAAATCAAGTGGAAGTCACTGAGGTGAGTTTAACAGGGATCAGATATGGGCAAGGAAAAAGTGGTGAGTAGTATTTTCGGATTTTATGAAACCTGAGGAGATTACAAACATTGAGTTTGGCCTTGAAGCTCAAAAGATATGACCGTAAAACCAGCCATGTCTTGGGGCCTATCTGATACCAGAATGAATTCCTGCACAAGAACTGCTCAGACCTCAGCAACTTGCACTCCAAGAGCAAGGATCCTCTGTAATCTTACTTTAAAAGAAATGCAGAGCATAGACGCTGGAAAACAAAATACAACAGAACAGGAAACATACCCCAAACCCTCAGCCAATGCATTCTGATGGGAGAAACTCTTTCATAAAGACAATCTCTCTCCTGGAAGGTATTTCTTCCATTGAGAAGGGGGTGGGAGAATAATTAGCATGTAGCAGATACTCACAATGTTCCTTGATTAACTACTCAGATACTACAAATATTAATCTAAAATAAGAACAACTGCATAAATGCAGAAATTCAGACCAGTGAAAGGGGCAAGAAGAGTAGCTGAGCACTGCTATATACACAGGAACAGGAACAGGAACAGGAACAGGAACAGGAACAGGAACAGGAAGAAAGAGATGTTGAAAGTGATAGATAACCTAACACTGATAAAGAGGAAATAAACATGCATACAGTGTTAACGAGCTCATAATAATTTAAAAAGATCCAATATATATAAATATATAATATGCATATTTGATGTGTATATATACATATATGTATGTATGCACATGAAGACATCTAGACACCTTAGATTGCATATAACAAGTGATGATAAATGTATAACCACTTCTAATCCAGGCCAGAAGAAAATCTCATTCTCAGTTATAAGTGCACAAATCTCTGGGCTTCATCACCTGTTCCTATCTCATACCAAGGAATTCCTGAAAAACAATCTTGCTGTCAGGAATCCAGCTTTGCTGTGACAGAATTGTCATTCCATTGGGAAAAAAACCCGAACAACCAGGGACTACAATTCAAGACAAAAATGACAGATCACTGCTCAGAGGAAGGGGGGGTTAGAAAAGACACTTTGCCATCTGGTCAGATCCTAGAGAAGTTCTCCTTTGGGGGAAGTCTCCTGAGCCCTCATGCATCTGATCCTGCTCACCAGTGCCTCAGGTCCCTGAACACGCTGTTGGTCCAATGCTGCATGGCCATTCCCCAAAACTGTTTGTGTCTGTTTAGGAGGTAAAGTAGCATGGATATTGCAGTGTGAGTGTCAAATTCTTTGCTGAAATACCTTCTCAGAAAACTTTCTCTTCCTTTTACTGATGAGTATTCTCTGTTTTTCAGTTCTCATTGTAGTGGGTGTGTTTCTTCACATGAAATACAAACAGCAAAATGAAACAAAGAGTCATCAGCAAGATGCAAAGGATAAGTCTGAACTCAATAGACTGGCTTAATGACTGTTCATCAAGAGACAAAAACGCACTTTGAGCTGGGAAGGAAGGCTCCCAAAGCTCAGCAGTGTACAATCACGAACTGAGGATACAAACATGCAAAAGCAGGCTCCTAGGGTTCTGGTCTCACTTTTGTAGGTGATACTGTTTAGTCATGAAACAAAAAAACCTACATACACTTCAGCATCATCCATTAATAAGAATTTTTTACTGAAAAAAATTTTTTCAGCTTTTACTGAAGTGTTAACTCGTGACAACACGAAATGCTGTGGTCCTGCAAGGATCAATATACGTGACCAGCCTTCTCTGCTTGGCAGCTGAAATAAATATGGAATATCAAGAGGACTAAGTTTTATCTAATTGCACATCTCTGGCTCTTTCCATCTTGATGAGTTACTGATTAGCAGAATGGGAATCAAAGTCCTGTGCTACATTTGAAGATGCCTTATGAAGTCTCTGACTCTCAGCAAAGGAGCTCTTGCCCTGGGTCACGCCTGCTTGCATTGTGCTGGTGAATTTGTGCTAGCAACATTCACCAGCAATGTGACATTTCAGTTTTTCATTTTTGATACACACCATAACCAGTTTGTGAAGCAACAAAGCCTCTCATTACGGTTTCTAAGCTAGAAGATGCATGCTGAGTTGTGTGCAGTAGGGTAATGTGCTGTTTTATGATACTGTTGCAAATATTTTTTGGCCCCTACACATGAGATAAGAATAAAAATATTCTTTAAAGGCTTTAGTGTCTGCTTATCTTATTAAAAAAAAAAGAGTGTATGAGAGTAAACTGTCGCTACTTGGTTATCTATTGTATTAACCCTCAGTTTTGCATACTGCAAATTAAAAAAAATGGCTCTCAGGCGAGAGTGATACACATCGCACTGATTCAAGATGCAATGGTTGCTGGAGGCAGTTGTATCTTGGTTTCAGTGAAAGGTGTTTGAGCCCAGGATGACATTCAGAAAAGTAAAGCCTTTCTCCTGACAGCATGCCTATAGAAGGGCATTTGTATGAGAGTCTGAGGGAGCCTTTTCTTTTATGCTATAAATAAAAGCTGACAAATATTGTATTAAACTGAAAAAAACAATATGCTTTTGAAAACACTGAAGAAAAGGTCATATGGAAAAGAATATGTTTACGCAGGATTTTTTTAACAGCTTTTGCATGCAGCTCAGAACTAGAAAGAAAAGAGCACGTTTTTGGTAGCATTGCATTATAATGGGTTTTCCTAGAGTGCTGCCAACAAAAACTTTGGTTCAGCAACACAACCCAATTGTTATACCTTTTCACCCATCTTCCCCGGCGATTGGATTTGTTATTTGCTGTGGGGCTCACTGCTGGAATGTATTTATTTTATGATGGGAATGCAATCCATTATGTTTGGAAAGTATGACATCCAGTTACGTCAGTGTATCCAGGGATTGGGATTAGTGTATTGTTTTATAAATAAAGGAGCCAAAGTTCAGGAGTCACTGTACTTGTGTATACCAATACAGCTTTATCTGAAGATGGGGAAAATGGGTAGAAGTTCCACTGTGCTTTGTCTCCGTCATGTGTCTTTCTGTTTGCAAATTTTACCCAAACACATCTCCTATGTTCAATGATTTCTTTTCTGGAGAAGGGTCAAAAATTTCTTGTTTTATTTACCTACATTCATGGATGATTTGATAGCAGGACTTTATTCCTTCCCTTAGCTTACAGAAGTGTTGCTGCAATTTCTTGTATCTCACAGGGTAATTCGCTGCCCAGCTGCGCTGAGACAGGCAGACAGCAGAGCTTCCAGGAGAAACAAAAAACTATCCCCTCCTTGGGATCTTGACTATGTCTTCAGGCTTGCGGACTTTTGTTCTCGGTGGATCGAGGGTCATGCCTCCTGCAGGCACTAATCTACAAAAAGTGGCTTGTGTCTGAATGAAACCACCTTGGATGGTTCCCTGTGCAGTGGCTGCCTGGGCAAACATCTCCAGGGGCTGATTGTGTTTCCCCTTGCTGCTTCAATAACTGCCCGTCAGCCCAGGCTCCTGCCTGCAGCAGAGCACAGCCAGTGCCCACAGCACCCTGACCACCTCACCCACTGCTGACCTGCACCGCCTTCCTCACCCCACTTGTTCAAAGTCTCCTGCACTCGACGGATGTGTCATGTTCATGCTTGCAGGGACATCACCTGAGCAATGCAGCCACTACCTAACCTGCAGCTGGGGCACCAGGCACTTCTTAGTGCTTCTGTCACTGTGCATTAGTCCAGCCAAAAAAAAAAGAAAAGAATTAAAAACTGCTTCCAACTCTGCCACAAATATCCTCGTATTCTTCACCCTCCTTCTGCCTGTCTGCCTGACAGGAATTTTCCCTCAGCCCTCTGGGGGCTTATTTAAATTCAACCCAGTCCTGCTCTGGCTCTGCCGGTGATTCAGTCTTTTTTGGGAGCCAGACAAAAGCTCTCACCCAGCCTTAACCCCCCCCCCCCCCCACCCCCCCCAGCAGCAGACTGCTGCCCCCCAGCCTCCTTTCCAAAGGACAAATTTAGTTTTCTTGGGTCTCTGGAGAGGAAAAGAAGCAATACTTATTATTGTTCCTTCCCACCACGCTTCCCACCAGCCTCAGCTTGTTCCCAGGTCCCCACAAGAGCAGCAGATACTAGGATGTTTTGCCCTTGTACAATACATTTTGCTCTGAATTCGAGTTTTGAAGGATATGCACTTCTTATTTGAGCTCCTCAAATTCCTGTCAATGTCTGTTGGTCAATGCGTCCTTCAAAGTCATTTCACTGACACGTCTTGGTAACAATTAATGACACATACACTGCAATTTACTCTTAAAAGTGTAAAGATGCAGACAGCACCAAAACCAGAATTTAGCACAAACTTCAAAAAAATAGTTCTCTTCAGTTTACATTAATTTTTTTAAACAAATTTGGAATATTGGCTTATATTTGTCTTTTATGCTTGAATAATAGACACGGCTTACCAGCATGAGTAGCACACATACATGATTCGCTACAAAGAAACTATTAAGGTCTGTGAGCGTTAAAAGTGAATTAGTACTCTAAGTGCACGATACTTAAAATGGTAGAGAAGCTCTCTTACTTTAGAGCAACAAACTATTAGGACAACTTTATACATTGATAGCAGAGGAACAAATTTTGAAAACAGTGTTGATGGCTTTGGACTCCAGTTACAACCTTTCTGCCAAGAACAATATCACACAAGAAGTCCAGTGATGAAATCTGCTGAGAATATGTCCTCTGGCACTGTTCCTTTCCATGGCCCCTCCTCCAAGCACACAACATCTCATTACAAGGTTCAAAGATAGCAAAAGATGTTTCAGTGCTTTCTAATACTTCTTTACAAGATTAGAGACTTGTCAGAGATTTGATTATCTCCAGGATTCATTACAGGCACTAATTAAACTGTCATTATGCCTATTTTTCAACTGTTTTGTAAATACAAACTTGAAAAGTACAAACAAGATTTTTATCTGAGTTCATAGAACAAACGCCACAGAACAGCAGCTCTTGGGAAAAAAGAAATGTCCTTAATCCATGTTTTTCAAGTATAGTTCATCGGCTCAGCTCACCCAATCAAATGCACAAGCCTGTACCAACCACGCGTAGCTACTGCTTTGCTGTTAATGGTGATAAGGATAAGGCAGTCGTCAGTGGGCTGGTGATGGGTGAGGAGAGCTGCACGCCAGCGGCACAGCCGGGACCGCCGTACAGCCCCGCTGCCTGGAGCCACTGGCACTAGCAGAGGCACAGTCTCTCTCCAGACAGCATGGGATATCTGTGCCTGGAAATGCAGGGAGAAGCGTGTCTTCACCTGTAAAACAGTGAGCTGTGCTCTTGGGGGAGGCAAGCATCATGTGGAGGGGCGCAGAGGGCACTTAAGCAGGGTTAGGAAGTTGGCCTATAAACGGGAACTGAATTTGGTTGAAAGAGGATGGGTGCTCTCCTATTTCCATAGCAGCTAATCCTAGACGCACCTCACTAGGAGTATGAGAAGAATTTACTTTAAAAAAATTAAAGTTATTTCTAGCGTTATTTCCTACTTTTGCCAGAACTGGGAACTAAAATCATCTAATTGCTTGTGCAAACTAGAGCAAGAAACAAAATAATACACAGAGTTACCATTCTTGGGTGCCCGAGACCAGACTCTAAACATTATTTCAATGGCATTCACTGGCTCAGAGAAGTCCTCTTTCCCTGTTGGTTGAATCTGGGCCCTGAACAGAAGACCCAGAAATTTGCAGCTTAAGCTGTGAGACAGAAGTCCTAGGGCTACAGGTTGCTGCAACAGCAGGGGTGTCCTCTATGGGTGGAGCTTAGGGAAGGGAGACACCACAGGCTGTGACCAGAGTTACAATGATGCACATGAGCATCCATCAGTGCAGTAAAATGCCATGGAAACACTCAGAAAGAAGGACAGCACCACCGTGTCAAGGATACTAAGCCAGGAAAAACACTTCCACTTTTTAAATTGCGTATTCCAAAAGCAAACCAGAACACTAAAAGCAAACCAACAGGAGTTCTTTGAACTCATTGCTGAACAGCATGTTCCTTCACTGGCAGCGAAAGATTGTACAGTGCAAGGAGGTGAACTACTTGAGCCTGTTCTGTTTACAGCTCGGGGCCAGAGACAGGCAATGAGTACAGTCACAAAAGGATATTATGCCACAGCGAGCTCAAGGGGAAGAAGTGTCATGCATTTGCAGCTGGGAAGATGACAACGAAGCATGAGCTGCGTGCACGCTTACATCCAGTTCAGCCACTTGTGGTATCAGTATCAGAAATGGATTCATCTCACCATTCCTGAAGCATTCTGTAAGACATACATTAATGCTGAATATGGTCAAGAAATGTGTTTCCACAACCTCTTCTTCCAGTCATTGCTCATCAGGGCTAACATTTAACTTGCAAGTCCTCTAGGAAAGTGTAGGTCTATTGCATTATTCCTTGTTCTCAGAACCAGGCAGGAAGAATAGATGCTGGAAGTTAGAAACTAAGGATGTTTTCTAGTGCAATAATTCCATTGCCAGGTGAAGAGCTAGGGCTGGTGTCCCATTGCTAGCAGTCAGCATAGGCACACCTTCTGTCATTTCTCTACCTGCCAGAAACAGCATCTTTGAAGACTGCGCACCCTTAGAAATTCATTGCAGAACTCTATTTCTTTCATTTGAACTATTTCTTTTGCTTGGCAAAGCCAAAGTGAGACAACAGCTGAGCCCACAGGACATTTCCTCATGTGAGAATCAGGAAGAGTTTATTGCATCCCTCTGCACGGTGCAGCGAGCTCACCCTCGCTGCTTGTCCGTTCCCAGCAAAGTGACTTGTCTGTCCTCACTCAGCACTGAAAGGCCATTGTGGGAAGGCAGTGAAGGACTAGTAGTACTAGAGTGGAGCCAGGAAAGGTTTACTGTGTTACAGTTCGAGAAAACGTTCAAACCAGACTTGTCCCAGATGGCTGAGCAAACCGAGGTAGGTGCTGGCATGGCTGGTGCTGCACTGTTTTCACACATGCAGTCTATACAGTGTATGTTACCAGAGATATGATGGTGGGAGAACATCAGAGGGCAGAAGGAACAGGAAGGCAGTATGAAGCAAGACATGCCAAAAAAATGAGGGCAGAAGTGTACTCTGAGCCCCACTTGAAGAACTGCCCAAGTAGTCAGGTCTGAAGGCACTGCAGTTCCTCTGAACCACCAACTGTCTTTCCTACCTGAAAGGAGGTCACTGAACTTCAGGATGCGCATACATCCTTACAGCTCTGGTGACTGAAGCAGTGGCTTCAGAGGCTGGGGGATTTCCAGCTGCCACTCCTCTTGAGCTCCTTTTACTGGTGGCTGCTTCTGCTAGACCTGACTGAGAAGGTGCCTGGTTTTCTTTCATTTTTGGCCAACACCTGAAAGGCTACAGATTTTTTTCTTGTCCTTTGGATAACTCTGTTGATGTTAAAATCTGCTGTTATGAAACTTTCCATTTCCCCAGGAAATAATTTGTGTTAATATATTCTTATCCTTTCCTGATTGATTTTATCTGCAATGCCTTTTGCCAAGTCTAATTTTTAGAGCCTTACGTTTATTGTCTTGGGTCCCAGTCGTTAAGTGTTTTGCTGGGCTCCTTTTTTTTTTTCCATGATGCAAAGTGCGCTTTCAAGTGAGGCACAGCTAAGAGAGGTTTGTTATTTCTGAGTAAATCAAGCGGTCAGTGTGTGCTAGCAGACAGGCTGAATGAATAAGAGATAAGGCATCTTCCTACACACTTACATCAAGGGAGCTGAGGCCAAAAGAAAGCTGAATAATGCCTAATGAGTTAAGATAAAAAGGGAATGAGAAGGGGACACATGGGAAGCCCCAGGCAGTGCCTGTGTTTACTCGTGCTTCTGGCTATGCAGGTTCAAGCATTAGTAAACCATTTTGTACTGGTAAGTCATGTAGTTATGATTATCTTGTATTTTAGGAGCATCCTAGATGCCGGGCTTGCAGGTTTGTCACTTGCTAGTGTCTCTTACCTTTCCACAGCTCTGTGATGGTGCAAGAGAGGGTGACCCTAGGGACAGCAGGACTCTTGAATGTCCCCGAGTTACAGCATGTTACAACGTCCCTTCCCTGTGTCTCCTCTGCACTGGTCACTTGTTTGCTTTGCAGACATCAGCCCACGTTCTTGTCTGATTTTTTAAGGCTTAGTTCCCGAAAGCGGTAAGCTGTAGTTACAAAAGCAGATTTCTTCTCTACCACACGCATGCCTTATCTGCAGAAGTCAGACCTGCTGAGAAATGCCTTTTAAGTCAACTTGTAGAATTTCAGTATCTGTGCAGGGCTGTGGGCACCCCTTGGAGAGCCCTTGCTGGTCTGCTGACTTGCTCACGTTGAACCTGCCACAATGCTGTCAGATCTAGCAGATCCTGCCTCCTGCTTACCTGCAGGGCTGAAGCCACCAAACAGCTCCTTTTGTGCTCTTTTTGAGCATGATATACCAACTCTGACAACAAAGACAAGTCTGTATGGACTAAGTGAACACTGACATAAGCAGCAATAAGCAAAACCGGTAGTGTGGTGGCCCAAGGTGTGGTGGCTGCTCCAGCAGAGCACCCCAGGGCAGTGAGGAGCCCATGCCTGTGACAACATTGATGCTGGGGACAGGAAACTTAGCCAGAGCCACCGAGACACCAAGTGACTTGGTCAGTGCCACGTAAAGGATGTTGAATTTGCAGGGATGTGGAAAGAGCTGCTTTCCCAGGGGCTCGGGGAGCTGTTATGACAGCAAAGCTGTGATGACAGGCACTTTTCCAGAATATTTGGAGTGAAAGATACGCTCAACATTTAAATAGTATTGATACTAGCAGTCTCCAGATCCTGTTTGATTTGCAAGGGTCTATCACCCAGCCTCAGTCTGCCTTTGATGTACATTCTTGCATATTAACAAAGCACATTCATTTCCTTTTGCGGTGTTTTCATTTGCTGCTAGGAAGCATCTCCGCCCCATAGACAGGCCTGTAGCTATTCAATCAGCATCAGTAGTTTTCATGTCACTAAGAGTCTTAAACAAACTCTGCTAATTTTCTGCTGCACTGCATTCCAGAATTTTACCATGCTCTCAAGAGTTTTAAATTCCCACAGTGAGACCTATGGCTTCTCTTCAGAAATTACCCATCATCACCACTGCAACTGCCCAAAGTATTTGCCTAAAAATTGAGTTCTTGCCAATACCCACTGTGGAGTCCCACTTTCTAACACTATAGTATAAAATAAGGCTTCCCCCTCCAAAAGAGGCACTGAAGGGTGCCACTAGAGCACACAGATCTAGGAATGAGGTACAGCTCAAATATATTCTGAAGGTGCTTTTAAGCTGTGCAGACATGCATGTGACAATGTTAGACAGAGGTAGTCTTAACAAAGAACTATTTCCATAAAACACTTCCACAAGAAAAGGGTTAAGCAGTGAAACGTGAGAGTCTTTCCTGTCCTTTGTAGTGTTAGACAAAAACCCACAGTGTACATCAGTGTTTTAGCTGAAAATAGGTTCAGACAAGCGCAAAAAGTATGTCTGTGGTCTAAGGACTTCCGAAACTTAACTCTCAGCTGAAAAATGAGGGGCTTTCAAGAAGAAGCAATGCAGATGTTCTTGCTAGACTTCCTTGGTATGGTGGCTAATCAGCTTTGCTGCACTGGAGATTTAAGTGAAGCCATTAAGTGCAGAGTGGAAGCAGGGAGGAAATGCACAGCTGAAAAAGAAGCACCTTGGAAAGTGAAGGCATGGAGGGCATCATCCTGAGCAAGTGTGGTCAAGTGTTAGGTGCACACCATATCACTTTGAGGAATTTTGAGAAGGCAATGGAGTTACCTAACACTGAATTCCTTTGCCAGGGACTAATTTACAGAGGGATGTAGAGAGATTTCAAAATGGCATTTAGAAGACTAGGGATTTACCAATAGGTACAAAAAATGAGTGTGGCCCTCAGCCTGAAATTGCTCTGACCAATACTGCAGAGAAACAGATGTTCCAATGAGCAGTTGAGTGGGAAATCCTTGCATGGAGCCATCCAGCTCGATGGTTGTGGTTACCAGATTTAGTCTTGTGAGCAAGGCAGCTCAGGGATGATTTCACTGACGTTCACTAATGTCTGGAAGGAGTTAGAAGTGCTTTGGGGGCTCTGCGGATTGCTGTGATCTTACGTACTACAAGAGCTGATATACAGATCTCTGGTTCATATGTCTGTCCACTAGAAATTGTCCATGTTCCAATATTTCCAACCCAATTTGTAGTTCTAGGATGAAACAACACCTTCTTGTGAAAAAGCAGCCTTCAAGTCTTAATTGAAATCCAAGCCATCTGGTTTTGTCTGTTATGATAGGGCAGATCTGTACTAGTTTTTTTACTGGAACTATCTTACTAGGATAATTCCAACAGACTGACCTCTATAAATTGCACATTTTTTTCAGTTTTGTAACTGGGAGGTCTCAGAACAGTGTAACTTGCATTTGCCCTTTACTGGGCTTCTCCCTTGCTGTTTTGATTACTTGGCTGATAAGTTCCAGAAATCTAAACACTGAGGAGAACAAGGACTATGCCGCCTGTTACTTTGATAGCACAGACTTAACTGCAGTTAGAGGCATCTGCCCCCACAAAGAGCTCTGCTGGGTTTTTGTGTGTACATGTAGGGATGAGGTGATCATCTGCTTTGGCTGCTCCAAAGCAAAATGGACTTCCCTGGAACATTTAATCTCTGTTTTGGAGAGTACAGATAGAGAGGCCACTCACTTGAAAAGCCTTTGGTGAACTGTAACATGCGCCAATGATACACATGTAGTTGGAGCAGCAGCCAAGATCCCAGTATGAAAACAATGATTCAGAAGAGGAACGTCTATGGTCTCGTGGGAGATGTTATGGAAAAATACCATGACTGTCGCTCTGTTTGGAGTAGATAGACAGATTACCTTGCCAAAGATGTTCCAGGGGAAAGGAAATGTAAAGATTATTTTAGTTTTCCAAGAAAAGAGGTAATTATTATGTCATTATGCATCAATCTGATGCTAAAACAATGTGCAAAAGATTCTGGAAAATCGTGGGAGCATTTAAAGTCAATCGAGTGTTTCAAGGTACCAAACCATCTTTATCAGATGTAGAATATGGTCTTCCATTCACTGCTCTGATAGATGCAGGTGTGTTCCCTGAAAATCAAATTAAAGATCAGTGTTTCCTGCTGTCTTTGAAATACTCAATTTCTAAAGAACAGAGGATATAAATCTCCACATTTAACTTGATTCAGAATCCTGCTGTCTATATCACTGACAGCAGCCTGGGTTTACTCTTAGTATGGACTTCATCTTTCACTGACAAGTTTCAGAGCTTGCCAGGGTACGTTAGCGAAGAGTGTTATGGGCTTGTTCATAAAGGGGAAAAAAATGCCTTTAGTGTTGTTAAATCAGTAGAACCATGTCATGCTATGTATAGCAAGGCATCAGCTAGTCCAAGATTTGGTAGAATACCTGCAATGCTCCCTGACCCCTCCCTAATAATGCTTTGGTTTGTGTTTCTATCCCAGGTACTGTATTAGGTGTCTTGACTATGACCATGGTATGACAGTAAACAATAACAGCAGCAGCTGTGTCAGGAGATGCTGCAAGGATGAAAATCTTCACATTTCAGGATTTGTCACTACCTGCAGGACACTGAGGGCAGCTCTAGAATCATACCACTTAACTGCAGCCCATGGGGAGTGGAAGGGTTTTTCATGGCTGACTGGATCAGGCAGAGCAGAAAAAAGAGGGGGAAAAAAAGAATAAAAGGCAATGAAAAAGGAGCTTAGAGTTCCCTGCAATAACTGTGAAAAAAATGTCAAGGCTGAGGAAATTAAATGATGGCAATTCAAATTCATTCTTTAAGCAGGAGTAGAGATATCTCCAGGAGTGGTTGTGATGATGAAGATGACAGAATTTGCAAGAGAGATTACCTGACTGCAGGCCCTGATCCAACCATCCAACCTGGCCTTGAACACCTCCAGGGATGGGGCAGCCACAGCTTCCCTGGACAACCTGTGCCGGTGTCTCACCACTCTCATAGTGAAGAAATTCTTCCTAATGTCCAGTCTAAATCTGCCCCTCTCCAGTTGATACCCATTTCCCCTTGTCCTATCACCACAAGCCTTTACAAATAGCCCCTCTCCAGCTTTCCTGTAGCCCCTCAGGTACTGGACGGTCACTATAAGGTCTCCTCAGAGCCTTCTCTTCTCCAGGCTGAACAAGCCCAACTCTCTCAGCCTGTCCTCATAGGGAGGGTACTCCAGCCCTCCAATCATCTTTGTAGCCCTCCTCTGGAACTGTTCCAACAGCCCCATATTCTTCTTATGTTGAGGATTACAGAACTGGACACAATACTCCAGATGAGGTTTCACAAGAGTGGAGTAGAGGGGTAGACTCACTTCCCCTGACCTGCTGGCTACGCTTCTTTTGATGCAGCCCAGGATACGGTCGGCCTTCTGGTCCGCGAGTGCACATTGCCAGCTCATGTTGAGCTTCTCATTGTCCAGCACTCCCAAGTGCTTCTCTGCAGGGCAGCTCTCAATCACAACATCCCCCACAGTGTACTGAAAACAAGGATTGCCCCTACCTAGGTGCAAGACCTTGCACTCGGATATAGGATGTTGCACTTGGGGATAGGACCTTGCACTTGGACACAAATGGACAGAATCTGCAAAAAAAGCACACGCTGGTGTGAGAAGGGGAGCAGGAGAAGTGTGCTATAGAGAGAAGGAAAAAAATAGTGAGAAAGAAAGAATAAACCAAAAAACTTATATAGGATTGCGAAGAGGCAATAAAGCAGTAAAGATGACATGATTGCACTGAAGAATAGAAAAGCAACTATCTCCACTAAAGAGTCGATTAGAAAAGATATGATCTCAAGAAATTGAACTGAGAACTGATAGCAGACCATCAGTATATGTCTCAGTCATCAGACTGAAGCAGAATCTAAACACTTAGGATGTAGTGACTCAAACAGATGCAATCATGTGAACATACTCTAACTTTCCAAGTTCAGCTTGAAGAAAAAACTGTGCTGGAACTTTGATGTTCCTAGATGCACTTGCCAGATGTTGCTTTCAAAAGGTTACCAAACAAACAAAACCAATACTATTTTAGACTTCAGTAAGCAGGATGAAATTATAGAACACCTGATTATAACTTCAGCAGTGGTATTAACATTTTAAATTTCCTAGAAAGACTGCCAAAGATAGGTCTATAAACAAAAATTGCAAGTCTTAATACATGAGTTTTCGTAAAATAAAGAAAACAGGTGAAGCCGTCTGAACTGAAAAACTCAGGGAACTGAATGACCTTGGTACTTCTTTAAGTCAAAGATACAAAAACTACTTGTAGGGAGAAATAAACACAGAGAGAAGCACTCCAGGCTTAATTGCTGAGTATCCTCTCAAAGAAGACCTTAGGAATAGTCCTTTAAGAATACAAACAAATTCTTATCAGCTCATATAACTATAATAAGTTTTGTACACTAGTATCTGCAGGGATAAATTAAGAATAAGCCAAAAGTTAGAATAGATTTAGATGTAATGGAAATTAGAAAAAAAGAATTTTTTTTCAGCAGTGTAATACATTAAAAACACAACAGGGAAAGAACTGGAGCCACAACAGAGCAAGGACTAAATAGCCGGAAGATTCAACTCATACTTTGTCTTAGTTTCTAATAAGAAAAATGAAATAAATCATGGAAACAAACAAAGCAACTAAAGGAAATTATTGCATTTGAAAGTGTAAACAAAACTTCAGATACTCTAATAACGCGCTTCAATCTCCTAAATCCTAGAAGAATTAGTTACATGCAGCCACAGTTTTGCTAGCCACAGTTTTGGTAGCAAGTTAAAACCAGTGCAATTATGATTAGAAAATAGCAAATACACCCCTGTTTCAGGCACCAAAAAAATAACATTCTGGGCCTGGACCAGTATTTGGACTTCAGGAGTAGGCACGGCTTTAAAGAACAAGCATAACTGAAAAGAAAGAATGATTAAGGGCATGAAAATAATTGCTGAATGAGAAAAAAGACACATGGGTTTATGAAGTTTAATTATCGCAGACTGACAAAAGAATGAATTTCCCCTGAAAAGGAAATAGAGCAGATGTAATCCCACTGGGTGACAGCTGATATTTTGATACATTGTCTAATGGGAAATGGTTAATATAACTGAAGAAGGCAGAGGATAGAAATGGGATTAAAAGTCATATCAGAGTTTCACAAAGAGCAGGCAAAACAAGATCATGTTTGAAAGGAAACTACCAGGCTGACGCACGTTGTCAGAGTTTGTCAAAGATCAGTCTTGGTTTTATCTAATTAAATATTTTCCTTTGGGACTTCTGCAAGAAATGTAATTTTTCCAATGACATTTGCTAGACACGCAAGTAGTCCGTAATGGTCAACACAGTGCAGAACCAGAGTATCACAAAGAAAAAAAAGGTGACCTTGAGAGCTAAGTAATAGGAATGGATTGAATGTTAATAATATGAAGGCACCATCACTTGGGGATCCAAAATTATCTCTACTGTATCTAAAACAACAGTTGGGAACAGCTGGTGGAGAAGCCTATTATACTGCTACGGTGTTGCTTGAACATGAACCACTGTTGCTACAGTCATAAGAAAAGTGAATATGTGCCTTGTGTGTATCAGAGAGAATAACTTCCACTGCAGAGAGCAAATTATGAATACTGGTCTTCTCCAAGACACTGAGTTCTAGTTTGAAACGCTGTGGAAATCCCCTGTCAAGAAGGATTAATTGAAATGAGAGCAGATACAGGCAATGATCAGAGCAAGGGATGGTGTGCTACAGGAGAGACCAGAGCCTGCTTAGCACAGAAGAGAAAAAGGATACAAATGGTTTCTAGAAATACATCAGGAAAGAGTAAACACCTGGGGAAGAAAATAGCTATATAAAGGAAAGTGGCATAAGATGAAAATCTAAACTATTTACAAACAGCATTAGCGTAGATGATAGAAGTTGGGGTTTATGACTCAGAACAGCAAGACTGTCACATCCACCCAGCAGCAGGAGTGGAACAAGAAATTTGCCTGGTATCAACATGCAGCAGGATCCCTGCAGAGAAGGATTGCACACAACAGGGTTGCCTGAGAGGCAGGAGACTGAACTTGATGTTCCCATATGCACCTGGAGGAGCCGTCCCTTGTTTCTGGTGGCATGACCACCTGTGGTTACTGCGTCAGAGCTGTCAGCCTGGTTTGATTAGGGCTCTGAAGCTCTCCTTAGTCCTTGAATTAAATGTGATGTGTGTGGAAATCTAAAAGTGCTAATTTTCTATAGCCAGCAGTGCCTCTCACACTTATTCTGCTTTAGCAGTATAAGTCATTCTTCCCATTTGAACAAGAAGCTCTTCCATTAATCTGGCTGTTAAGCTTTATGTGTTATTATATATATCATATAATCATACTATATCACTGCCAGACATGCACCATTGACACCATTACCAGGGTGGAAGAGCACATACTGTGCTCCCGCTTTGGCATTGCCAGTTCTCTAGACTGCTGGGAACATAAATTCCCTTACGGACGATATAGTACCCAGTTCCAGTAGTGGAAGGTTATCTCTATTCAAGCTACAGAAAAATCATGTTTCCACAGGCCATACATTGCATAGTAAAGCTACAAGCTGTGCATAGTTCTGCAATGTATTTTCCTTGTCTTCAGTAGTACGGTGAGTGAAGTATAACAAGAAAAGCCTACAGTTAGTGTCTAAATGAAACAAAGCATAAAGCGGATTAAGTGCTACCGTCATTTTACTGTAAATGTGATTAGGAGAACTGCTTTGTTTAGAAGTTGCAGAGTCTTTTTGAAGTCTAAGCTTTGATGAAGTTAATCTGCACAGGAAGCAATCAATTTTCTTTTTTTGTATGCCACTGTTCTCCCATTTCAGCCGCCTCAGTTTGTACCTTTTTAAGCAAATATGCTGCTGAGCTGTGGGGAACTGGGCAGCTGTATATCCCTTATCTTGCACAGTGCCAGACGTGTCCAAAAGCCTTGGGTTTGCTCTAGTGCCTAGTCCAAATCACAAGATCTCAAGAGTCAGATGTTCATGTTTCATGTTCACAGCAAGTGTGTAAACCTGGGATTCACTGGGCCCAGGGTTTAAGAAAAAATAAAAGGGAGAAAATCAATACTTGTGGCAGAGAACATAGGACATGAAAGGATGTGGGTGAATTGCAGCTAGTAGGGAAAGCTTGGAAAACAACTAAAGGAAATGTAATAGAAGAAACAGGTAAGAAGGGAAAAGAGAGGAAGAAGAGTGGGAAAGGCACGTGAATACAGGAGGAGCAGGTGCAGTTATTCAAGGAAAAAAGCACTCACTTGCAGGAGCTGGATGGGAAGGGGAACAAAAGGCACAAAATTAAAGACATTTTCAGAAGTGGTTTGCTGACTGTGCAAAGTAAATGCTAAACTTATAGAACACTCAAGTACATTTAGGATAATAGGTTAAAATTAAGCACAAATGTAATTTTTTTATAATTTCCATCCTGGAACGGAAGGCAGATTAAGAACGGGGAAAGTGTATTACAACTTGAACATCCAGCTGACCACTTGGTTCACAATGGAGTTGGTAACAGCAAACTTCAGAGTAGGAGCTCATTTACTCAGTACTCCGCCGCTTCTTTTCCCACAAGCTCAGAAGGAAAAAGCAGTGTCAGGAGAAGGTACCTAGGGCTGCCTGGTGTCCAGGGGTTGAGCAGATATTTCAGGCAGCCTGAGGATGTGATTCATGCTGATTTCTTCAGGGCATTTCATTATTTCCCACTTCCTTACGCTCTCTGGGTTTTGATACTGGTCCTAAAGCAGTGTGGGAAACAGAACATATGTTTTGTGGAATTTCTTTCTTTTTCTAATTGGAACAGAGCAACATGAAATTTTCACAAAGCAAATTATAGGGGTCAAAGCCCACTACTTCCTGTCCATAAGAATATTTCACATTGATTTCTGCGTTTCTAATAAGAAAAAATATTTTGAAAAATATTATCCTGAACTAAAAGGAAAACATTGCATTTTAAAAACTGCCTGCTGAAATTTTAAAATAATAAGGATAGAAAAATCAGACTGAAATATTCCATCCTCCTTAAAGGCTTCTGGAGGTTTTCTTTTTCCAAAATAAAATGCTCTTGACATACCCATGTTTCCATGGAAAGTTTCAGTTTTGACATGAATGGCATTGTTCAACCAAAAAAACAGTCTTCAACTGGAAAAAATTTGACTAATTCTTATGTGGCCATGCACACCCTTTTCTTTCTCCTCAATATCTTTTTCCAGTCTTGATCAGTGAGTCCCCTGATGAAAAACTCTCCGCCTGCTAGAAAAAGGAGCAGAGAGAAATACTTTTGCTGGTGTTCTGGTCATTGCTGTGCTTACCCTCTGCTTTTTCTATCTCTTTCCCCAGCGAGACCTTGCAGGCAGCAGGTTTTCTGGGCAGCCATTGCCTCCTGTTCTGCAGGATGAGCACGATGGGGCAGGATCAAACCACAGACCCTGTCAGAGGAAACACCTCACTGCAGGCAATGGGAGTATCCCCAGCTGGAGCGGGCAAGCTCCGGTCCTCGATAAACAGTGCATCATCTTGTGCTGCATGTTTGCTTTCTTGTTCCCTCAACTGCCTCAGTTCTCAACTGTCAGTCTCAACAGTCTCAACTGTCTCAACTGTCAGTCTCAACCGCAGTCCTCAACTGCCTGGGTTCAGTAACATTGAATTAGTGCTGATTACTGATAAAAGTTTGTGTGCAAGTGGCAATGATAGCACACGTTTGAGGTAAGCCCTGGCATTTATGATTTAACTGCTTCTGTACAGTGTGAGGAGGATTTCTAGGAACAACCAAAGTGGTTGAGCATATGCTCTGCACACAGGTACATCAAGGAAAAGAGGTACTGCACATACTAGGTGTTGGTTTCCAGTGCTCTGAGCGCATCATTAATTCCACGCCGTCTCAAGACAGGTGAGTTCACAGCTCCAGCAGTGCTGGTGTAGGGCCTGAGAAAGATTTATTGCTGTTTTTGGAGTTTGTTGACAGAGCACTGGTGGACGACAAGGCCATTCCAGTAAATGCAGTGGAAAAATCATCCATAACACAGAGCCACGTGCATCCTGAGGAGCTGAGCAAAGGAGGGGGGAGTGTGGCAACCAAGTGCCCCTGTGTGACCCCAAACTATCTTCAGCACCACATTAAAAACAGGTGCTTGTTTTAAATTGTCTGTTACAGGAAATTTAAACACAGCTAAACATCACTAAGAGCCCTGCTACCACTTGGCTTCAGGCTATGATGACATTAAGTGAGGGGTCAGGATTGGAGTGAGATGTCTTGACGCAATGCCCAGCTCTGCCTAGTGAGCTGTCCCAGAAACTGCCCCAACTCCAGCACAGGATGGACGGTGGGTGACTGCCCCCAAAATAGGGTTGTTCTGCAGCAGCAGGAAGGAGCAGCAAGCTGTAAATTTCACTGAATGGAAAGAGCAAACACTGTGACGTAACTCCTTGCTGAATCTTGGCTGGAAGGTATAAACATTGCCCTTGCAAACCTTCATGGAAATATTGCTGGTACAAGATCAGGGCTGAGACTGCTGTGGAGATGATAAGCCCTGGCAGAAATATTTATGAGCCTGCAACTGCTTAAAAACAAGAAAGCTGTTTAGAGATTGACTTGTGAGTCTAAAAGTGTGATCAAAAGAGTCTCTTATCCCGCAAACATTTTAAAATTATCAGGTGCTAGTTTTGCCAAAATAAATCTTTAAAGCTTTATAATATTTATTCCTCCTAATTTGAGTCTTTGATGTGGCATCTGTCCTTTAGTCCGTATCTTGAAGGGAAATTTAAGAAACATATCTGAATACAGCAAAGCTTCATAAAACACCATATCATGCCAAGCAGTGTCACCACTCAAGGACTAGCATCACACCACAGGTAGCACTGTCACTCCTCCAAGCACCAGAGGTACCATTCCCATCAGAGCTTTTGATTTCTGCAGAGCTTCCTGGGCCACATGCCCTGAAAGGGTCTCTGGTCCCTACTCTGGGGATGCTAAAACGCAACTAGGGTGAATGGGAACTGTCTTTGTCACTGAAGGCCTCTTGCGAGAAGTGCTGGGCACCTTCACTGTGAGAAGTGGCTCAGTAGTTTTCCTTAACCATCCTCAAGATGGGAAAGGAGAAGTTGTAGTAAGGATTAGATGTGGCTCCTTCAGAGGTGGTATTCTCCTAGCTCCTGATAAGCAATAAATATCACCCATGAAAGGAACGACGTCAACATCAGAGAGGCAGAGCTCAAAGTGTTACTGACTTCAAGGGAGCCCTCAGCAGACAATACTGGGCTTTAGCACCTCAGCTTCATTTCAGATCCGAACCTTGTGTGTCTGTCCCCATCACCTGCCATGACACAAGCAGCGTGAAGGTAAAGCCTACAGAGTTTCTTTACACTCAGACCTGCCGACAGGAACTTCCGACAGAAAAGAGGCGAGAATTCTGCTCTGTTTCTTTCCTTGTGTCAATGGAATTGTTCATTACCGTTTATCCTGGCACTGGCCAGAAACAGCAGCAGAGCCAGAGGTCTCTTTCTCTTTTGTTTGTAATCTCTGCTGAGCAGATGAATCATTGTTGTGCATCATCAGATCATTTCTGTTTTATAACACCCTGCTCATTTCATTACGAAAATACAGCCTTGAGTGGAGTAAATGAATTTGTCTTTTTCTTGTCCTCACATTCCTTTTGATATTTAGAATGTGATTTCCATGGAAAAACAGAAATACTGAACTGCCTGGAGCCAGCTAACATGAGGCCATAGGCTATGTCTAGAACAGCACTTTCTGGGCACCAGCCACTGTTTCTTAGATAGGCTCCTTTGAAACAGATCCCTCAGTTATCCAGTTCACATGCTATCATCACTGACTTGTTATTTCATCCTTCTGCAAAAGTAAAATAGAACTGAAAAGTTTATTAAGCCAAATCCTGTCTGTCTAATGTCAAGTGTAAAACTTCCCTGGCATTTTTGTGAGTTCACCTGGGTGCACCCTACCCAAACTCTACAGCAATATACATCAAATCAGGCAGCTCAGCAGCTGCCTTCAAATCAGGAGATGACTGTGTCTCAGTGGCGCTGTGCTTTAAGTGTTTGCCACACAAAAATCTCCAGAGGATGCACCAAAATGAGAAGCATGTGTAGTTATCCATTGTATTGCCTCACCATACCAAGCTCCAGAAGAGCAAAGAACCTCAGGCCCACCAAGCTCAACAGGGATCCTCCCCAGACTTTGCAATGAGGCTGAAATTGTACCCATCCACCATGTGTGTATTGTGTACAGTGGAAAGTACTCTCCGTAGGAGCTCCAAACAAAGGGAAATTGTGGCCAGGCTAAACTCAACAAACATAAAATAGCTCATCCTCTGGTGTAAGTCTTCTAAGATATTGGACTGAAATGTCTACTGTCTTTCTAGTTTGACTTTTTTACTCACATAACTTCTTCTATCAGCTGTGAATTTCTTTGGCTCAGTATAGTAGTAAGGACAATTCTTCAATATGCAGCTGGTGGAAAAATGACAGTTGTGATGATGGCCTGGCCAGAACTATAGTGTTGTAAAGCTAAAAAAGAAAATAACCAGTGGGGTAGAAAACATCACTGGTACCGAAATATACATACTGATATTGGGACTAAGACTGTATTTTGTGCCCCTGCTTTGAGCTCCCTGAGATGGGTATGTGCGCATCTGCTATGGTGAGGCATGCAGTTTGTTGCAGAATATCTCCCTTCCTCTCAAGCCTCCCTCTGACCCATGGCCCAGGCTCTTGCAACAGCAGAAAGAAGCAGCAAGGATCATGGTGAGCTATGCTGTACCAGCTAGCTTAGGTTTTAGGGAAAATTACCAACCATCAGGGCAGCATTGAAGCTGTACACTTTGAGTACTGATTTCCGTGAGTGTGGTATGAATTTGAGGAAAAACATCTTTACTGTGAAGGTGACAGAGCGCTGGAGCAGGCTGTCCAGAGAGATCATGGAATGTCCCTCTCTGGAGATATTCAAAACCCACCTGGATGCATTCCTGTGCAATCTGCTCTAGGTGAGACTGCTTTAGCAGTACTAGATGATCTCCAGAGGTCCCTTCCAACCCCTGCCATTCTGTGTGTGACATACACATGAAAAGAAGTATCTCCCAGCTGCTCGCCCCTTGGCTGCAACGTACTGTGTCATCAACCAGGTCTGAGCTTCTTTGGAACTGATACAGAGACCCTTCTGCAGGCACAAGATTCTGCAAACCACTTCACTTCACTGGCCAGCTCCATGGTCTCTATTCATTGAGTAGGGCAGCTGAGAGAGGTTTGCTTGCTGATCCTCAGCGAGTTTGAGAATTTACATTTTTCCATTAAAGAGAAAAAAATATTTTGTATATGGCTGATTTTGAACAAAGGAAACAAAAGGTAATATTGTATGTAAAGGCTTCTGTAAACACTACAGGTTTTGGAGTTTAATTGAGGCTTTGCACTCACATGCTAATGTCAAGCTTAATTAATTGTGCTTTGTTGCTTGAAAAAGCACAGGAGAAGCATCATAGTGCATGTTAGTTATCATCTGAAAAGGGAAAATCTGCTACTAGGGAATTTGGTCACTGCAGGCCAGAGGAAAAGAAAACCTGTCACCTGTGTGTCTCTATTTTTCTTCCTACCTCTGCAGGTCTATTAAAGCAGGAGCTCCTGGGTCAGACAGTGCCTAACTGCATGTTCGTACACTGCCTGTTGTGATGCTGCCCCAGCTGCTGAGGATGCTGCTGTACTTCAGTGTTTTAAAATAACGTGGTTGATAATTCTATTCATTTCAAAAGGAGCAATCAAGGTTCTTGAGATCATCTTTATGATTCAGCCACTGCTTTATCATTATTAGCCAAAATCACGCCTACCCCTGCACCAGATTGTGGTGGAACAGGAACAATAGAATTTTCTACCCTGGTTCTCCAGGACCATGGAGTGGCTATAGGAAGCAGAGAGCTTCTCCCTTCCTGTGTCTCAGCCAGCAGAAGACATCCAGCCTGGGAAGTGTTGCGCAGCTTTGAACCCTTTAACTGGTGCCAGTGCCCACCAGCTGGAAAACCTTCCATGCAGTTTGAGGGGAAGTCTTGAATGCATGTTACAAGAAATCTCAAGGCAAGCTAGAAATGTCAGACAGTACGAGTCACCTTTGCCCCTTTCCAGATCTTCATACCAAAGTGTACTTCCAAAGGCAGTCAGGAAAGTAGAAGACCTCATCTTCTATCTTAAAGACAAACATGTGCAAGTCGCTGAAATGTGAACCAGTTTATTCAGTCTCCTAAAGCCAAAAACTTTAGGAAAAGTAAAAAATAAAAAAATAAATCTCTAAATATATTGAGTCATCTGTCCATCTTTTCGCTCTGCAGGACATTTTGCTGGGCTTGCTCCATTCCAGTGTGTCACTGGGCCCCCTTGGCCCAGGTCATGCCTTGTCCCACAGCAAACTGCACAGAATTCCCTCATGTCTCGTGTCTGGGACGTGTCCCACTACTCCGCTTAAGCCTGCACAGCATGAGTCACTCTGGGCTCTGCACTCTGCAGAGGAGCTGGTGCAAAAGGGCTGTGCTAACAAAGCTGCTGCCCACTGCCTTAGCCCTTGCAGTAACTCTTTTCTTGCTTCTCCGCATCTCAATCTCTTTTGATTTAGCAACTCCTTTCTCAGAGGCTAGTAGGGAAGGAAAGGCCAATACCCTTCTCTGGGCAGCTGCCCTCCTGCCTGTTGCTCTTGGTGTCCCCCCGCTCTCCCTGGCACACTGCTGCTCCCTTCCCTCTCACCGAGCAGACATGCTGTGGCTGAGCTAAAAAGTAGGAGTGAACTCTTTGTTCATATTTTGGGACTATGTTACTGTATATATTTGTACATAAACTCTTGGAGATTCTACGAACTAACTGTGTCCTGATGAATACAACAACTTCTGGGGCTATCGCTTCATTTCACAGAAGACATCACCATTTGCCAGTGAGTCTTCCGATTTGTTTTTGTTACATGTACTTATTCTGGATCAGTTTGTAATGTTGCTTTCTTTTTCCTTGTCAAGAGGTAAACACAGGCTACAGACTCTGACTCTCTTTCCCAGCCTTCAGCTCGGGAACACTGTTTTAAGTGATAACCGAAAGCTGAGGAAGTTCAGAAACCAAAGCTCTGGATTTTGACATTGCTCAAACACACAGGTTTGGCAATGTGTTTTGGGAAGAGACCCCTTTTCTTAAGTCACTAAACACCATTAAATATGAATTGAGCTGTGGCACTGAAAAAATACAGACGTGTGCCTGTGACCTCTGTCAACAGCAGAAAAACAGATCACTGTGTCCATGGAGAGAAGAAACTCACAGAACAGTACCCATCTCCACACCTACCTGAATGTATGGAAAGTACAACAGCAAGAAGTTTATTGAAAAAACAGGCACTGGTAAGCATATTCTGCCTGATTTTCTGCTTTTGCCAATCAAACTAGTGTGTTCTTCAGTCATTTCTCATCTCTTCACATAGGTCAATAGGAAGACAATGGCTTCTTGGTCTAATCAGAAGATTTCATCTAATAAAGTATCTAGCATGCTCTGTTTCCAAAGGAGTGGTTTTCTGTCATTCAGATCTCCTTGCTCATATAAAGGAAATATTTTCCAATGTACACTACAGTACTGGTTGAATGTTCTCATGCAGCTGTTGTTGCATTTAACATAAATTCAGAGTGCTCTACACCATCAATCAAACACTCCCCCACCCCACTCCACTCTTTAAAATGTTCAGCCACACTAGTGAGACCTGAAAGACAGCAAGGGGTATATCTTCTTAAACACTGTGCTTTCAGGCTGTAATAGCTAAGAAGTAGAATCTGTAGTGCTGTGGGAAGGAGGCAGGAGCAGCCATGAAATACTGAGTTCTCCCTACTATATTAGGTAACATGGAAGTGGAGAAAGCTGTGCAGCGTTATAAGTAGAATGAAGAACGGCATGTTTTTTTCTCGCCCTCTTCACTGTATTCCTCTGTTGTACGTATCACAAGCAATTTATGGCTAAGTTTTAAACTCTGTTTGGAAAGTGGTGCTTAGTTCAAGGCTGGTGACAAGATATAGCACATCTGACCTCTTACAACTCAGACTGGTGTTGTACAGAAGATATTGACCCTCAGCAAGTTTGTGGATGACACCAAGATGAGTGGTATAGTTGCCACACCGGAAGGATGGGATGTCATCCAAAGGGACCTGGACAGGCTGGAAGTGGGCCTCTGAGAACCTCATGAGGTTCGACAAAGCCAAGTGTAAGGTCCTGCACCTGGGTTGGGGTGATCCCCATTTTCAGTACACAATGGGGGATGATGTGTTTGAGAGTAGCCCTGCAGAGAAGGACTTGGGAGTGCTGGTCGATGAGAAGCTCAGCATGAGCCGGCAATGTGCACTTGCGGACCAGAAGGCTGACCGTATCCTGGGCTGCATCAAAAGAAGCGTAGCCAGCAGGTCGAGGGAAGTGATTCTGCCCCTCTACTCCTCTCTTGTGAGAGCTCACTGGGAGTATTGTGTCCAGTTCTGTAATCCTCAACATAAGAAGGATATGGAACTGTTGGAACGGGTCCAGAGGAGGGCTACAAAGATGATCGGAGGGCTGGAGAACCTTCCACGTGAGGACAGGCTGAGAGAGTTGGGCCTGTTCAGCCTGGAGAAGAGAAGGCTCAGAGAAGACCTTATAGCGACCTTCCAGTACCTGAAGGGGCTACAAGAAAGCTGGGAAGGGGCTATTCGTAAAGGCTTGTGGTGATAGGACAAGGGATAACGGGTATAAACTGGAGAGGGGAAGATTTAAACTGGACATTAGGAAGAATTTCTTCACTATGTGAGTGGTGAGACACTGGCACAGGTTGTCCAGGGAAGCTGTGGCTGCCCCATCCCTGGAGGTGTTCAAGGCCAGGTTGGATGAGGCCTTGGGCACCCTAACCTAGTGGGATGTCCCTGACCAACTCCCTGACAGGGGAGTTGGAACTAGGTGGTCCCTTCCAATCCTAATTCTTCTATGATTCTATGATTCTATGACCCTGATCCCTGTGCAGAGGAATTGGTGAACTGAAATGTGGCACCCTAAATCTAGTTTTTACTAAACAGATGTTTACAGCTGAAAATTACTGCCCCCTCCAAAGCCACCTATAGAAAGAGATGCCAAAGAATAAATGAGGATGGGAATGAATTATCCTCTAACTCCTAGAAATTAGGCTTGTTTCAAACAATTTACAGTACAGGCAAAGTTGGACGTATCATAGCACCCAGATGTGCCCCAAAAGAATCATGATTGGATCCTTTTACTGTCAACCTCATCCGTATTTTGTAATGTTCTTGAAATCAGCATCTCATCAGCACCACACCAGTGATGGTTTTATTCATCATCACTTTCAATGATAATTTAATAGCTCTTGTGGAGAGGAAGACAGCCTGTGAAGATGCACTACCTGCTCACTATTAACACTGGGCAAATGAGCACAGTTTTCTTATGTATGTAAATATAAGGAAATTCTCAGTGCTCTTTGACACATAGTATATCTCTGATTTTCCCAAATCCAGTGAGGCATATCTTCCCAGTGCCTCCCATTGGATCAGAAAAAATGGGCAATAAAGTGTTGCTACAAATAAATCAAGGCAGCAACAAGCAGTCCATGTTGCAGCTGTTGCCAACTGACAAGGCTTTTAGAGACTGGCGGTCCAATGTTTTATCTTCAGCGTACATTAGCCACTTAGTATGTTAGAAGTTTTTTTATGAACACCCTCCTTTTTTTTTTTTTTTTTTCTGAACAGTGCAAAAAAGCTGGAGGTCCCCAGCTGGAGATTTTCAGCTTGCTAGCATTGGGAAGTGCCTCATTGCCCTTGATGCTGCTAGAGCAAATAACTGTTAGTGCATGTTGGTGCCCTGATGGAGCATGGTGAGATGAGGAAAGAGGCTGTATGGTGCAGTTACTTGAAGTCCAAGGAAGCTGGATTAGGTGACCTCAGGCAAAGAAGCCCATTCTTTCTGACAAAGCAGATCATGTGCTCTATTACAAAGTTATCAGAGGGCTCCCTCTCACAAGTTGAGATTTGCTTCCATTGCCTGGTGGTTGAACATGGATTTTTGTAAGGTGATCCAAAGCACATGTGTGCACCTGTATGGAAGAAGAGTCCACTCAGCCCACTGTCTCATCCCTTGTCACATATGTAGCCATTTGTGTACCGAAACCTCAGAAGTGCTCATGAATGGCTGAGACAGGGAAGGGACAGAAGCATTGCTATACCAATCATAGATTGGCTTCAGTTCCCTAAATCCAGACTCAAGGTGGGTTCATCTTTCCTCCCCAGCTGAGTTGTACACAGCTACTCAGATACCTGCTGAACTGCAAAGCCCCTTAAAATATTCTTCTCACCACGAACTCACGAAGTAACCTGAAAAGTCTTCTCTTTATCAGTCTCCTTCCTTCTGACAGTACCAAAAACAGGGGTTATGCTACCCTTGTCTCCAGACAATAGCAGTGTTGTGATGAAAAAACACTGAGAGAAAAGACAGATCATCCATCTTCTCATACAGTAGCTCACTTTTCAAATGAGTCATATTTTCCAGAGGTCTCTGTTGTCTGAAACAATAATTATTTTTGCCTACACAAAACATTAAAATGAGTGATGATATTCTCAAGTTGTCAGCTGCATCAAAGTTTCATGTTGCAATTTTGGAATTATCAATTATCTTACTTGTCCCATTAATTTCATTGCATGGATCTCTCTAGCAAGACACTTCTAAACTTGTTCATACATTATATATTTTAATAAATAAACTTACTTAACATATGATATGCTGTGATATGGTTATTTATTTCAATAATATAATTTGTTTAATGACAGGTTTTTTTTCAATAGCAAATTAATAGCAAAGCCATGAAAAGTATAGACAGAATCCTCATGACAAAATATCAGAACTGACAATAAATATCTAAACAGCTGAATTAAGAAAATTTTGTGACAGGGAAGGGTAATCCAAAACAGGTTTTTCCTAGGTAAAAAGTGCTGTGTCAGATTTGAGGATGTCTTTGTGTCTAGTCTTGTTCATTGCTTTTCAGTATTCAAGGACTTCTTCCAGCATGCTACACAACTTGTCAAGTGTTTGAGGATATTAAATTCTAATTGTCATGGACTGTTGTGCATTGCAGATTCAGAGCTGGACGCAAAAGCATCTGGTTACAGTGGTAACTTTTGTAAAGATCTTTTAGATCAATAACATTAACTTTCCAAAACACATAATGCAAAAAAAACAAGCAAGCGCTACAGATGTGGCTTGGCTTTTACACAGTCCTAATAGGAAGAATTCCCTGCAATTCCACGAAATTTCCTCTGCAGAACTGAAGACAATGAGAAGTTTGAGTGAAATGGGACCACGGGATGTGGAGCATTGTAATCAGAAAGAAATACTTCTCAGCCTTTTGATTGTGTCTTTCATCTACCTGTGTTTTTCTAAAATAATTAAAACAACAAAGCAGCATGCAACATTTCTGAAAAATGCCTAAAATGTATAATAATTATATTTTCCTAGCAGTCAGCATTGATTTTTAAATTCTACTGTCTTAATTATAGTTCAATCTGCAAAAGTGCAACCAAATAAGCACAAGTTACAGATATGACATTGAATTTTGTTAATACATTTCAGCTGTATGTTCAATGGCTTTATAAATCTTCCTAATATTCATGAGTGACATTTTGTTAGCTAAAATTTGCATTCAAGAGAAACATCATGAATAGTCAGCGTATATCGAGCTGTGTATGAGTATTTGGGCATATTGTCACCAATGTTACACAAGTAAATATCTTTGACATCCTCTCCTTTTTTGAAGTGCTTTGAGTTTACAGCATAGGACATTACATTAGCAATCTTTCCTGGATGTGCCTGAAATTAAGTGTTATTCAAGACTTACACTTTCTGCGATCTAATGATAAAGGAGTCAACGTTATCTTGCAAAAATATTGAGTGGTCTAAAAAACAGCAATACTTTGAAAGTACTGATTTTTCTCAGAGAAAGAGCATGCCTGAATATAGCCATTTCATAAGTTATTTTTAGCACAAACATTTTATAAGTGCTAGGCTTCAAAGGAAATTTCTGTTAGGAAAAAAAAGAAATTTCCAAGGAGCAGATATTTGACCCATCCTTGTGTTTGTAAATATAGAGATTACCATAAAATGTTCTTGTTTATCAAACAATCACTTCTTCCTGAGAGTTGTTTGACTTGCTTTTAATTCTGCAATGACTCACTGTTCACTGGCTGGGAAGAGTTTACTCCCATCTCTTCTGTTTTACAGAACTCAAGGAGTCAAGTTGTGCTATTGGTGACAGAAACCTTCTCCAGACCTTCTCAAACAAATGACATCCATCCAGCTCCTTCACTTCTACCTTTTGATTTTCTACATTGTGTAGAGTTGTAGCAGGGAGTATGAAAATGAGAGGTGATGCCAAATCCCCATCCTCACCTTTCCTGTCTGAAGAGGAATTTTTCCAAACCACCAGCCACACCTAGTGCAGATCTGCCTGGGCCTGGTGGATCTGTACCATCCACTGTACCACCCCCAGGGCCAGTCAAACAATTTTACCGGTAAAATCCTCAGGTGGTTACAGTGTCCCTGACCTGTTCTCCCATAAGGTACGCACCATGGCCTTGATTCACAAAAGAGAGTCCCCAGTGTCTTTGGAAAAGTCATCCCCCACCCTCCTTCCATCATATCATGCGCAAGTTAGTCCAACTTCATGAAAGCTATGTTGTCTTTTAGCCTGTTTCAGGTCACCTGGAGGCCAGAATGTGCTGCCTATATTTAGTGCAAAGATAAAACTCTCCTCATCATGCTCCATTTAAAGTCTGTGGAGAGTTTTGCTGCTGATATTAATACGGAAGGGACGGTGCTGCTGTTTTCTCCCTGATGTAGAGCTGTGACCGCTGCACTCCTGCCCTTGAAGCCCCAGCACTAAGACAAAGCCTTTAAATTAGAGCGCTCTATGCACAACTAAAGAAACACCAATGAGCACTAAAAAAACCACTTCTGAGAAGTTGCAAGACCAAAGGAAATAAAGATAACATTGCAAATAAATGGGCTGTTTTTTTTCATGCCAATTTATACATAACCTACTTAACTAAACTGCAATGGCTGTTGTGTGAGTGTAAAAATGGATTGAAAGTTTCCATTTGATTAAATAAGGAGCAGAAGTTACCCTGTGGCTAGTCTGATCAACAGTGAAATCTCAATGGAAACTAGTGACCTGCCACTGTCAACACACAACCAATTTGAACTGTGCTTGAAGCGGGCAGTCATGCAAGCACCACTTTGGACATTTGTTTAACACCACTTTAAACCACAGCTCTCTGCCCAGCTCATACTATTTTTCACACTATTTTCCATGTAGTGTTGGGTGAGACATGTCGGCTCTGGCCATATGCGTAGATTAAACAGGACCAGGTGACACCTGGGAGGTGACTACAGCACTGTTGTACAGCTGGGTGGCTGCCCTACGCCCTGAGGCTTGGATGAATAATTCCCCCAGGGAAAACTATGTGGATTGGGAGCAGGTGTGCTCAGGGCCCATTCCCAGGGCCAGGCAATGGATAGTAGAGATGGAAAGGGGTTGATAGCATGGATGCCAACCATTCTGGGCCAGCAGGCTCCAGTATGGAAAAGCAGTCTGAGGGGCATGACCTTTGGGTGCAAATATGCACAACCACTCCACGAGGCAGATCTTTATGCTCTTCAGCACCAGCCGTATCAGAAAGGGCCCGGCTCCTCCCCACAGCCATCCCCTCCTGGCTGCTATCCTCCCTCAAAACTGTTCACCTCTTTTTTCCTGACCACGTAGCCAGGGAAATGTGAAGCTGACTGCACTTCACTCACCCTGAGAAGTCCCAGGGGACTTCCGTGTTTAGAGATGGGACTCTCTTTCATATGAAAAGATAAGCTTCAAACTAAGCCCTTCCAAGCAAGAAGAGTGACTGACATGTTCTGTCTACCATGTTGAGTTAAAAAGCAAGTTGAAAGAAAATCAGGTAACTGCAGATTTAACACCTTGCTAAAATTTGTAACCCTTTGCAGCTTCTTTCCCTAAACAGAGCATTGCCAATTCTGAAAACAGAGTTCCAGAAGAATTTACTGTAGGGTATTCTGCTTCCATCCTCCCTTTGGGTAGAAACTGGATCGAGGGAGATGTGTTTAAACAGTACAACAAATTTTAACATAAATAACATAAATACCCACCATCGTCCCACTCGTTGCCCAGAAGCCTAGTCATGAATTATCCTTTATTTCAAGATTCAAGATTTATTATCTAGCATGTGAAAAATGCTCAACATTGCTCACTGAGTTCAGGAAAAAGTTGTTGTGGAGTTCTTGCTAGTTCTGTATTTTCTGGAAATGTAAGAATACTTTGCTTTCTCCTGCCAATATTCATTGGCTCTTTGAATTCCATTAATAAATTTGAAGGAAGACATAAAAGCAGGGCTGCTCTGGCATAACATTTCTATGCCTTTTGCAGGACCTGCATATTTTCCATGCCCTTAAATCTCTACCTTTGCTTGTTAGAAACACGAAGTCTTTCTACTTTGTGTGTGCTTGGTTGAAGAGGTCTTTGAAGTGTTTCTTAGGCAGCTTCATGCCTGATTAGGAGTTGTGATTAAAAAAATCTAACCATCTCTTTGATTTCAGATTTCCCCACAGATCTTAGTTTTCAAGCTTCGTTTCATTTTTTTGGTCATGTGTGGTTTTTTGGTTCTTTTTTCGGTTATTTTTTTTGCGTGTTAAAAACATTGTTAATTCTCTGGACAATTTGAAGCTCCTGAATTTCAAAAATCACCTCCATATCTCTCTCTCCACATTTTTCTCTGCATTTTTTCTGCATTTAACATTTGCAGGTGCTTTTGCTTCTGACCCTACTTTCTGCCATCAGCTGCTGGTAGCAGTGCCAGCACAGCTCTCTCTGCTTTGGGATCTTCCAAAATAAAGCCTGATTCAGGGCAAATGCTGGATGTCAAAAAAAAGCAGTAGCAGCCCTGCGTGCAACCAACACACAAAGACCAAGGGAGATAAAAAAAATCAGGAATTTTTTAATTTCCCTTTGTGACATTGTGTGACATTAGGAATTTATTTGCAAAGTTTTTGATTACTGTGCCTCTGTCTTTCCTAGCTGGAGAAGAAATGAATGACAACCAGTGACGGTACAAGGGAGAATGGACAAAAAGGCTTCTCTTCTCTACTTCACTATGACTTCTGATTACATCTGTTCACAAACACAAATTTAGGAGAAAGCATGGCGCAGCTTGGGGAGCTTCAAATATCTCTTGCTTTGTTAGTGGCACTAAAGCTGGCATCTTAGGTACCTCATCTCCAGAAATCTTAGTGTGAGTCAGATTTCTTCAGAGCTGTTTTTCATGATGGATGAATTTCAGAACAAATTACCACATTTTATTCTACATCAACAAGCTAAGATCGATGTTTTAGTCATTGCAATTGCAAACACTGTTGCAAAAGTAAAGCATTGAGTAAGAAAATGCATTTACAGATCCTGTTTAACAGCAAGCTCCTCCTTAGTCATTCTGGTGCTTTATTTAGCTTGCAGAGGCCAAGCTCAAGCCTCTCCTTTCCCCTACAATTTCCAGGGTTACTTAGAGTCTTTGAGTTCTTTATGTCCTTTTCCTTAATCTATTGCAGGCAGAACTCCTTTGCCTTGTTTTTTGTTTTTTTTTTTTACTCTTCAAATTCCTTCTTGTGTTCAGAGTTGCCTCCTGTCACTGACAGCCGGGAAGATTCCTCCCCTCACCTTGGGGGCTTCTCTGAGTCTGCAATTCCTTTTTAATACAGCATATTTCTCCCAGCCTGAGACAGTCACAAAACTTTCAAATACACCCTGATATTGTAAAAAGTATTAGACATTGACAATACTTATGTATTTTGAATTCATGCCTTCCAGTTTGCTGTTAGCTTTACAGTGTTCACATATGAGAAGCTAGTAATAAGGGTTGTATTAATAACTCAGTCACAACTGAGATGGCTTTGAAAACATTTTTTTCTAAATTACCTCCTTCACCCTGGGAAAGACATTAAGCTACTTTGGGAGACTGAGTAATAACTCACAAGTTGGTCTGTACATTGTTTGAAGAAACTTTAAAGACAAAGTCAAGACACGAGAGGTAGAAACAGCCTGTCTACTCGGAAAAAAAAAAAAAAAAGCAGAGTTCTGTTTTCTAGCAGGTGAAGTGGGAATAGTTTCACGCCATGGAAAATGAGGTTGTGACACTATTGCGTTGCTGGAGTAAACTGTGCTGTCAATATACTAATAAAAAAAGGGAACATTGGCTGTGAGTACAAGGAGCATGCTGACCTCATGGAGTGCAACTCAGTTTGGCTGGAAGAGCTTGAAGGGCTGATTAATTAAACCAAGAATGTTTTATTAGACTTTTTCTAACATCATGTGAAAAGACAGGGTGGGGAGGGGTGTAGGTTTACATTTCTGGGAGGCACCAGTCCTTAGCGAGAATGGGCTCAGTTTCAGTCCTCAGTAGGTTTTGTGCTTTTTTCTCTCATGTCCCACATTTTCTATGAAGTTTTGGCTACTGACATCATTTATTGTGCTTAACAGAACTCTTTGTCCTCTGAAGGAAGGGTGAAAAATTATCTGAAGCCTGTCTTCGGTGCTCATGGCTATAGACTACTAGTATCTGATTATTGGTGTCCAAAACACAGGGCAAAGATCAAGAGGCACTAAATGGACAAGCTCAGAAGAAAAAACTGAGGATGATACTGGTACTAATGGAAAAGTGATAATTTATTCATTAAAGCTATTTACTTGAGTTGTTCCCATGGAGTTCGGCCCCTAAACTATTACTACTCTACACAGAGCTATTAAATCCACTTGTAAAATGGCATCAGGGCATATTCACTGAGAAAAAACTGTTGACTGGATTTTTGAGAGGCAGCTGGAGACAGAATCTCCCAGATGCAGAGGTTTGAATTGCCCCACCGTTCTGTTTGTGGTTTTGAATCATCAACTTGTGGTAACGTGGATATGAAGGACAATCTCAGGCAGCTGAACTTTGCTTTCTGATTGCTGAGACGCAATCCCTGTCCTGCTAGTAACAACTTACATTGTTAGGCTGGCTTTTGTCCTACCAATGGCAGATATAATAAGTTGTAATACTGTCACGACCCTGGATGCAATAACTGAGATCACCAAAAAGAACATCTTGCAAGACTCACACAAAGAAGGATCACTTAAGGCTGATGCTCCAAGTTTCAATTTAAAAAGCGAGGCTGAGGTCTGCAAGGAGTAGCATTTCTGTAGAGTTGCTCACACGCCTAACTTCAGTCATGCACAGATTAGGAACTGACGAGACTCAGATCTCAGAAACAAAATACTGTAAAGAATACAGAAGAGAAAAAGATATGAATACGATACTAATTTATGTCAAAATTAAAGATTTCTATATCAGCACAGACATTTTTTGAGGACATGGTGTTTTCCCATAAGTGTGAGAGTAACATATAAGAGACAGCAAAATCAGCGTGAACAGCTCTGAATTATCCACTGCAAAGGAGTCTCACTGAAAGTTGTTTAAACTCAGAGCAGGAGAAAGAAAGCAGCCATACACTGTAACAAATGGGAGTTTTAAAACATTTGAGAACTACTGTGTAAAATACAGTTCTGTGACTTTTTTTTCAGTTACTTTCAGTTAGAACAAGTCAGTGAGGGTATTGCAGTGAACTTGTGCCTGTGTATCATGTCCCAAGCCACTTCACTTTTTCCGTTCCTCACCTGAATCTTCTGCAATAAAACAGTTAGAGGGAGAAGTAAGAAAAAGTGGAAATTAAGAGTGAAACAAGTGTACTAACAAGACAGCTCTATAAAAGGGAATTACTCAGCAGCATTGGGAATACATCAGATAAAAACAAATCCAGGATTTACTGCCCTTGACAGCTATTTAGGATGAATCAGATCCAAAACCAAATCTGAGCTCTTGTGTCTGGAAGAAAGAGTGGTACTTAGTCCTGAACTTAGGGACAGTAATGCTTTGGGCTGGGATAGCAGTGTACCTCAATAACCTTTTTCCATCAGCCACTGTGCAAGGTCTGTATATACTAAACAAAACATTATCTTAAATTATTTGTTTTTCATGGCCTATTCTGCAGGGTTGCAGATCCTAGCGATCCACCTGTGTTCTTGCAGCAGTGGAGAGGCAGCCACATGGCTCTGCAGGCACTACCCTCCTCAAACACAAGGCCCATATTATTCATGGACCATTTACTGTGGCCTTGATAATTACTGGTGAGCTACATCATTGGAAATTACTGCTGAGGGTGTCTGCAGTTTAATACTCACCAACACATCATCCAGGTGGGTGACTTGAATACAAGCAGTCAGCAAACATATCATTGTGATGAGCCTTCGTGCCATGCTGCAGAATAGTGATATTTCCATTTAAATGCCAGGCAGGAAAGCAGTGTATTGAGCTGAGTACAGGATAGAAGTCAATCTAGTTCAGTTCAATATTCTTATTTGAAAGAGTTATTGTGGGCTATGCAGAAAGCAAAATAGCCTGCAGCTTTCAGTACTGTTCTCTTCCTAAATGATCCTGAAAGATTTTCTTCATATAAGCTACTCCCTCCATTTAGGCTGAGTTCTGAATTGCTTATAAATCCAGATGGGGTGTCATGGTATGCATTCCGCAATATCACGACCTTTCACAATTGTGCATCATTTGTGAAAAGGACTACTTGAACTAAACAATGTGCCATTGAGGCTGCAAGCTGAGGTGTAGCTAGTGCTTCCTCTTTCCTTGCAGGCGCACAGAAGTCCCATTTCTTATTTAATGTTGAGATTAAATTAATAAATCCATACACCCAATTTAGGGAACAAGAACATTTGCAAGATGAGTCAGCAAGGTAACGCTGGAAGCTACTACTAGCCGGGTCAAGAGGGATTTACAACTCAGAGAAATCCAGCTGATCAGTGGGGATTTTGCCGAACGGGTTTCCTACGCAGTTTATATGTAGAGAGATGGTCACCTTGGGAGAGGAACTGACACATCACCCTGCCTTTGGCATCCCACATTACCTTCTGAAAATGCCTTTTTCCTCTATCAATTAAACACAAAGGGGTTTAGTTCTCCTAAGAAAAACAGCTCTTCTCTCCAAAGCCCTAGTTGAAAACTGAGATACAGGCAGTTTGACCACCTCTGAAGAGAGCAGCAGGATCAGCAGAACAGCAGAAACATACATGGATGTCTGTGCTTGCTGCCACGTCACCAGGATAAACCGGGACTTTGGACTTTTCAAGGTCAGAGACAGTTTATAGACATTTTCTGTCTCCTCTGGTTGAACTGAAGGGAAAACAGGATCAGGAGAGGCTCCAGGCAAGAGGGAAAAGGAATCAAGTGTGGGTGAAAAAACTTGCCCCTCTCCTGGTTTATAGCTTCTGATCCTGGATTGAGTGGCTTGTTGTATGTGAAAGCAGCATTTTTCAAATCTGCTTTGTCATTAAAATCCTGTTACGGGAAGCTGGGAGAAAAAAGCCCTGCAGTGAGTGGGATACTGACTCCAATCCAAAGATGGTCACACAGTCCTTCAGGTGCACGTGTACAAACGACCTTGCTCAGAACAGTGGATGTGCAGCCATCGGCACTTGCTGCCTTCAGCTCTGCTCATCCCAGCCTCCTGTTAACCACTGTTTTGGAACAGTTGCTTAGATACCACGAGAGCCTGGCTTCAACTTCAGGAAAGTTAATTTGACATTAAAACTTGACAATACAGACTGTATTCCAGCATTGGGACACGATTGCAGATGAAAACCACAACATTGGTAGACATCAGTATTAAATCTAACTCGAATGAACAAAACCTCTTGTCAGAGATCTGGTTGAGCCCCCCCCTTTCCTTCTCCTCAGGCTCTCAAAAATAGTTACAACATCCACATGTGAAATTTCATGTGCCCTTGGCTTACTGGAGCTAGGCTGAGTGCCAGCTCCATCCACCCCTGGCCTCGACTCCTTGATGGAGGTTCCAGGTGCAAGTTCACATTTACCAGGTTTACTTTTGCAAGGACTTAGGTTAATGAAGGCAACATTTTAGACAGACATCACTGCAGGACATTCTGATTTAATTACCTAAGAAAAAACCCAACCAACAAACAAAAATGGGATTGTGTAAGGAATCTGCCCTTTCACTCTCCCTCCTATCCCATTTGAAGTCTGCTTCTGTCCAAATTGTTAGAGTCCCTTGAATCAGGCAGTGACCCTCTTGACCTCAAGCATGTAAAAATGCCTGAAAGACCAAGAATAAAATATTTCTCATTCTTATGAGGCTTTCAGGGATGGTTCTTTTTGACAGATGATCAACAATAATAACCAGTCACAGACCCTAGTTATCCTGGAAAAAAGTTTGTTTATTTCTTATACTTCTTTCTCTTGCATTCAGAAATATGTATTTTCATTTAGAAACTAACAGGACCTGGTTAATGCACTGTTCTGAAGTGCTTTTTTGGCTGATAAATCAAAAATTCTTCCATGATTTTTCTCTAATATATTGATATTCTCTAATATATTGATTCTCTAATATATTTCTTTTTTTCATTAATATATTGATGGTTGTGTGGGACTCTGCCACACCAACATTTCCTGCAGTAGCGTGGTGACTTGATGACCATCTGAAGCTAGCACATATAGACTGTTTGGGTCCCTAGCACACTAGTCATGTAATGCCAGGCTATTCCTCCCTTTAACTGGTTATATACATCATCTGATACAGTCAGAAACACAGATTTGAGTAGATTTCACTTTTTGTGACAGCATTCGTTAAGCAGAAGTTGACTGTTCCAAGTCTTGAGGCCTTCAAATATGATTGCCAAGAAGATCAATTGAAAGAAGCCTTAGAACGGTGAAAATCTGAGCACTCTTTCATTGTTTCCTTATTAATGTATCTCTCTTCTTTTAGAATGTGAGAAATCGTCTCTCTCTCATCCCATTAGCTGAAAAATGGGGCCCTTATTTCCCTTGGGAAACATTTTAAATGATGTAGCATGCCAGTGAGAACAAATAAACTAAGAAAAGTGCTGTAGACAACATTTTAATGAGCTTTATCAGATGATGAGAAATATAATGTTTCCCTGTGCAGTCATGAGGGGAAACAGTGAATCTTGATCTGGACAGTGGTTCTGCAAGAGTTTAAAGGCAAATTTGAGAAAGGATAAGGTTTTTCAATGTGAGCTTTGACCCCTCAGAACCCTTTTATTTGATCTGTATAAAAACTGCCTGTGTCTACAGCTATTTCTGATGCCCTTCCTTGTAATGGGTGATCAGGCGCAGTCAACTTCATGAAAGGCAGGTCCTGCCAAACTAACCTGATGGCCTTCTATGACAAAGTGATGCCTAGTGGATGAGGGAAAGGGTGTGGATGTAGTCTTCTTAGACTTCAGTAAAGCCTTTGACCCAGATTCTCACAACATTCTGCTTAGGAAACTGTCAGCCTCTGGCCTGGACAGGCGCACACTCTCCTGCGTAGAAAACTGGTTGGATGTCTGGGCCCAAAGAGTGGTAGTAAATGGAGTTAACTCCAGCTGGAGGCCCGTCACAAGTGGTGTCCCCCAGGGCTCAGTGCTGGGTCCAGCTCTGTTCAATGTCTTTATCAATGACCTGGATGAGGACATCAAACGCACTCTAAGTAAGTTTGCAGATGACACTAAGCTGGGAGGAAGTGTTGACCTGCTTGAGGGTAGGGAGGCTCTTCAAAGGGATCTGAACAGGCTGGAACAATGGGCTGAGACCAATGGCATGAGATCTAACAAGGCCAAATGCTGGGTCCTGCACTTGGGGCACAACAACCCTATGCAGTTCTACAGACTAGAGGAAGAGTGGCTGGAAAGCTGCCTGAAGGAGAAAGACCTGGGGGTGTTGATTGACAGTGACTGAACATGAGCCAGCAGTGTGCCCAGGTGGCCAAGAAGGCCAATGGTATCTTGGCTTGTACCAGAAATGGTGTGGCCAGCAGGTCCAGGGAGATTATTCTGACCCTGTACTCGGCACTGGTGACAACGCACCTCAAATACTGTGTTCAGTTCTGGGCCCCTTGCTCCAAGAAGGATGTTGAGGTGCTGGAGCATGTCCAGAGAAGAGTAACGAAGCCGGTGAAGGGACTGGAGAGCAAGTCTTATGAGGAGCATCTGAGCGAACTGGGGTTGTTTAGCCTTGAGAAGAGGAGGCTGAGGGAAGACCTTATTGCTCTCTGCAACCTGAAAGGAGGTTGTAGAGAGGAGGGAGCTGGCCTCTTCTCCCAAGTGACAGGGAACAGGACAAGAGGGAATGGCCTGCAGCTGCACCAGGGGAGGTTCAGACTGGATATCAGGAAAAAATTTCACAGAAAGGGTCATCGGGCACTGGCAGAAGCTGCCCAGGGAGGTGGTTGAGTCCCCATCCCTGGAGATATTTAAGAGATGGGTAGACGAGGTGCTCAGGGACATGGTTTAGTGGTTGACAGGAATGGTTGGACTCGATGCTCCAAGAGGTCTTTTCCAACCTAGTGATTCTGTGATTCTGTAGTATCTGAGTCTGTAAGAAGTTGTAGCTTTGAGCCATATTGACAGACTAATGCAGCAAATTTATTTTTGCTGCCATATATTTCATAATAAAATGTCTACTAATGAACTCTTGTCCAAAAAGGTCTCCTAAAATAAAGGTTTTGAGGAAAAAAAAATCCCTCAGCTATTTAAACCAAAAGGCATTTTCTCTCTTAAGCATATTCAATTATCTTAATCAAAAGTGTAAAGGACAAAGAGGGAGTAATTAAACTGAAATTGAGAGTACTTATTACTTGATATCTCGAAGCAAAGGGCAGCTTGTTAAATCAGGTGGAAGAAGGGTGAGTTGGATCTCAAGTGATGAGCCTTTTAGCTCTTTGTATTTCTGGAGACCCACTGGATCCAAGGAGACATCTCCCTGCAGTTGCTAAGCCTGCCCCTGTGCTTTCACGCTTGCACAATCTCACTGTCCACTGGTTTTTCAAGCTACCTCCAGTATCACTGTGAAACATTGTACAGTTTATGAACTTCAGAGAAACCTTTAAGAGAAAAATTAGGTGAAGAAAAACTGGTGAAGTTATTTGGATTAATTATCATCATGTACAGAAAAAAAGCCCCTATGGGTGTTTTTCTAGATTAATGATATATGGAAATGGAAATGTGATTTAGTATCATTTTATGTCCACTTCACACAAGATGTGTCTCTTAGTTTGACTCTGCCTCTCTATCACGAGAAAAAAACACAAAGAAATTACTGTAACGAGAAGATAAACTGCCTTAAATGGACAGTAGATTTCACTGCTCGTAATTCCAGAGTGGAATAAAGCCAGATAGTACTAACAGTTCTGTGGTGTTGGGAAGGGAAGGTCACAATATTTTAAGTGGATTTTCTGTAAGTGCAATATCCAAAAGGAAATGAAACAAACAATATGTATTTTATGTATATTATACCACTTCAACCAATATTTTTCCTAAAAACGTGTGCTAGGATGCCCTCAATAAAGTATCAAAAATCAACATGCTACAAGAAAAAATAAATGGAAGTTATAATTGCTTATCTAACATCAAAACAACGATCTGCAGGTAAGGACAAAATAAACAGGCCATTTATAAGTTAACGTAAGAAGATTTGGAAAGATAAAGTAATTGTTTATTAACTAGTAATAATAAAGTCTGCATCTGTCAGGATACCTGCTGACAGATTTACTTCTGACTGTAACTGGGATAATATATTTTTAGAAAAGGGTAGTATATTTTTCTTCTAATAAGAAAGTTCAACAGGAAGAAATAACTCAGTCTTGCAAAAAATGCCCAGGGCAGTGCTGTAGTTTTTATGAGCACTAGATTTTACCAAGATTAGTCTTCAGCAAAAGTTAAAAAAAGAGATGTTTGCTTTTTAAAGAAAACAATTGCTTAAAAAAAATATTGCTAGTCTATTAAAGTTCTTGCAATCAGACTAGCAAAACAGGAGGGTTTTTTTCCCAGAGGAGAAAGGTTTTTTAGTATCATTCAGACATTTGCATTCTTCTGTGACGTTAAGATCTCTTGTCTGAAATGTGTTTCAGTCTTGTGTGATACTTGGCAGATATTGTAAGGCCCAAACTCAAACTTTTCACCTCAAAATGCCATTTATAGTGAGGACATGACATCCCAGCCCATGGATGCCCAGTGGGGCTGACCGGCTGGTAGCTTCCTGCTAGAGGTAGATGGTGACTGTCTAACGAGTAGTGCATGGTCTGCTGCATCACAGCATTTGTGCTGGGTGGATGTGGCTGCAGAAACCTGGTAGGAATGTAGCAACCAGGGAATGAAATAAATTTGACAGCCAAATATCTCATCCTTTAATTTAACAAAAAGGACTTATGCAGTCCATAGTAAATAAATACAGCATGGGAGTAATTGATCTCCCACCTCCAAAAAATTGCTGAAAATATTAGGGGGCTGAGAAAACAAATTTCTGCACAAAAAAATAAGTGGCCACTGTGGAAAATATTCACACCGTTAAACAAAAACAAAAAAACATTTTGACCATAAATATTTTCTATTTTGAAATATTGTTACAATATTTTATTAGCTGCAAGGGCTGAAATTCAGCTGTTTTCCATTCAGATTCCTCTGTGGTCTGAACTTCTTCATCACAGGAATCACCCTGAATGCACCGGAGAGGTCAGCAAGGGGAGAGGTACAGCGTTGTGTGAGATGGGGCACAGCAAGAGACCGCTCACTGGAGGAATGGGGTGGGGAAGCACAGATCCTGCTCCGTCTGATGGGCATAAGCAGAGGGAATTCAGAATTTATGATCTGGATGAAAAGATTTTAATTGTTTAGGAAAGTTTTTGAAAAACAGGGGGATCTCACCCTTTCCTTTCTCTTGGGGCACATGTACATTTTCTGACCTTCTGCCCTGCATGCAGTTTGAGAGCTGCAGGGTACACTGCAAGCCATGACAAATTGTCACAGCACAAGTGACAAAGCTTGTATCACTCTACCTCTGACAGAAAAGAAAGCAAAAGGGTACTAAAAATGATATTTATTTGACATAATTGAGACGTGGATATTCAGGAAGAACTTGTGATCCAGCAAGATATCTGCCAGATTTTTGTCTATAACATTTTTGGCTGTCACAGGCTTAACATAGATTTACTTTGCTGGAATAGCAGGTGGCTGGAAGACCATACAACCTTCAGGACTCGAGCGAGATAGGTGAGCTCATCTGGATAAGCACAATAACTAACCTTCAGCTTCTCTAACAGTCTGCATCTTCAAACAGAGCTAAGAATGTGGTGCAGCAGACAGACAAGCTGGGAGACTTGGGATATCGTGACCTTGTGTTGCTGTTTGCAACAATGATTACACCTGTTGAAAACAAGAAAATAATCAGGTATAAGTGCTATTTCCTTGCACTATTGGAAGCTTATTTTTATTTCAGGCAGCAGAGAACAGGTGGAGACAGCTGGGACTAGGAGTGTCATTACAATGTTCTTCATATTTAAACTATAAATGATCTTTTTCAAACTGAGCTTTAACAAGAGGAATCATGCTTCAATCCTAAAAACAAAGAATAAAAGTGTATTTTGAATGTTTCTGTATTTTCAAGTAGAGTAGCAAATATTTTTATTAAAATTAAGACATTAAACAGGGAGGGAGAAAAGGCCAAACCTCAGCTCTAGATACAGCTAAGTATTGCATAATCCTTCTCTACACGATGTAGGTACTGTGATCTTTCTTTTACCTATCTGTTACGTAAATCCTATGAACCTAAAGCAATCATTAAAATTAATTTACTTCTTAAGATAACATCAAGTGTATTTCTTATAGGTTATAGTTTGAGTGGCTTTAATTACTCCCCAGTGGAAAATGCTATGGATTTGAAATAACATCTTTGCCTTTGAAAAACACTCATAGTCTAGTAAAAAATTCGGTGCATCTGCTCAATGGCATGAGACATCCAATTGCACTAAGATCACTGGTGCTGCAGAAAAGCTTACTTGTTACCATTTCCTTTCTCTTTCCCTCCTCCTTAACCTTGTTCTCCCATGTCAGATTTTGACCTTAAAGCAGTGAATCCATGCGTCAGTTCTTCGATAGCAAATTTTTCCTTGTGTAGAGCCCGTAGTTACCTGAGATTTCTGAAATTTAAAAGGCCATGTGTGTTTGAGAAGGTCAATTCAAATACAATCTTTGGCTCGGTTTGATTCAGGAGCTGCAAATTTACTACAAATTACTTTGTTATTCCTAAAAAAATTATTTTTCTGTCCTGTGTATGGATGAGCTCTTACACCTCACTCGTCCAGATTATGGAAATGTTCACGTTTATGACACCAAATCACATCTCTCACCTCCAAACAGAACTGGAAGGCAGATGAAGTGATTTTTTTGCTGAAGGGACTGCTGGATGCATTTGGTCATTGGAAAGGCAGAAAGAAAAGAGAATGGAGCGGAAGAAGAACAAAGTGAAGGGAAAGAAATAAAAGAAAAGGAAAAGATCCATCCCCAGTGTTGCATCTCTAAAACCTGGCCTAAGCATCAGCCTTCAGAGTGGCATTTAAGGATTACTCATCCCTACTGAGAGCTGGGAGGATGATAAAACAATAGGAAAAAAACAAGCAGACACTTGCCAGAGAATTTTTTTTCCATTTGTAGTGAGGTTAGAAATAAATAATCAAAACAAGATCCAGTGCAACTTTTGCTTTTTCCACGAAGTTTTCTTTGCCAAAAGACTTAATGTCACATGGATCTGGTAAAGCTGTTAGCCTGGAGCAGCCACTGAGTTTCTGTGACAGATCCCACCAGAGCAGACCCACGCTGGGAATGCACAGGGGCTACAGCATGGTGTCTTCTCCTGGGCTCTCTGTTGCTCCCTGCTTCTATCCTATCTGTCTGCCACAATCTCCATGTCCTCCTGAACAGAGAAAGCATGTTCCTAACAGATCGGTTCCTAACAGATCTTTAAGAGACCTTAAAGATCATCTAATTCCAACCCCCCTGCCATGGGCAGGGACATCCCTCTAGATCAGGCTGCCCAAGGCCCCATCCAACCTGGCCTTGAACACCTCCAGGGGTGGGGCAGCCACAACCTCCCTGGGCAACCTGCACCAGTGCCTCATCACTCTCACAGTGAAGAAATTCTTCCTAATGTCCGGTCTAAATCTGCCCCTTTCCAGTTTATACACATTGCCCCTTATCCTATCCCCACAAGCCTTTATGAATAGCCTCTCTCCAGTTTTCCTGTAGCCCCTTCAGGTACTGGAAGGTCACTATAAGATCTCCCCTGAGCCTTCTCTTCTCCAGGCTGAACAGGCCCAACTCTCTCAGCCTGTCCTCGTGTGAAAGGTACTCCAGCCCTCTGATCATCTTTGTAGCCCTTCTCTGGACCCATTCCAACAGCTCCATATCCTTCTTATGTTGAGGATTACAGAACTGGACACATACTCCAGATGAGGTCTCACAAGAGCGGAATAGAGGGGCAGAATCACTTCTCTTGACCTGCTGACCACGTTTCTTTTGATGCAGTCCAGGATACGGTTGGCTTTCTGGTCTGCGAATGCACATTGCCGGCTCATGCTGAGCTTCTCATCGACCAGCACTCCCAAGTCCTTCTCTGCAGGGCTGCTCTCAAGCACATCACCCCCATAGTGAACTGAAAACCAGGATCATCCCGACACAGATGCAGGACCTTACACTTGGCCTTGCTGGACCTCATGAGGTTCTCAGAGGTCCATTTCTCCAGTTTGTCCAGGTCCCTCTGGATTACATCCTGTCCTTCTTGTGTGGCAACACATACATCACAACACAAGTGCCTGAGAGCAAAAACTAAGCAGACCAAAACTCAGCTGTGGGTATCCTACAAGCTGCAGAGTGCATCATGTTTCGTTGTGTAGGAGGAGAATTTTTGCAAAAGGTGTAATAAGGGACAGTCTGAGTTTGGGGGCGGTCATATGGTGAGTTAAGGTATTTAGTCACAAGAAGAATACAGCTGTGGCTTAGGTTGTGGAAAGCAACAACTCCATGGCAGTGGTACTTAGACACCACAGTATACACAGCTGCTGCCCTGATCCTGCATTGCATTAAGTGTAGTCTGGGTGTTCCCAAGTTGTGGATTTCCACAATTCGGTTGCACTCTCAGAGATGAGTAGAGAGAAGCAGAGCGTAAATTTACAAAGTCTCTATGTTAGAGACTGGAGATGTCTTCATTAGCAATAATGTGGTGAAAAAAATAATTGTCACAATAGAAAGCGTATCTTAACATTAGATTTTTGTTTTAAGAGGTGAGTTTAACATTAACACTCCCTGGGTATTTAGGTGAGGTAAGCTCAAGTGCTCAAAAGCTGCTGTAAATGAAATTAAACCATTGCAAATGTGGTTCAGTCTAGGTTCTATTTCATATCAGATGAACATACTTGTAATGTTTTGTTGTTCTATTACTAATCTAGAAAAAAAGCAGAGATAATACCTCAAAAGTACATGTGCATATGAAGCATTTATAATAATAGCATAGAGTTGTCCATGAAATACTCTGCAGTATGAAATTACTATGTGCCTTGGATCCACGAGCTACACAGTCGTGTCTGGGCTTCTCTCGATGTGCACAGCTGAAAGAAGGTGGTTCATTTATCTGTGCGGCTATCCTGAGGCTGACAACGTCACTCTCGGGGTGAAAATCAAAAGCAAAATTTATTCTGGCTTTGACCAAAATGAATGGACCAAAAACTTTGGTGAACAGCCAAGATATGGGGGTGTAACTTCCCAAAGCAGCAGAAAAGCACATTTCAATCTGTTCAGATCACAATCTGATCCCTGAACCCAGCCAAGGCCACTTGAATTCAATCCGACACACACCAACACAAGTCAGGAAAAAATAAGGTAAATGATATATATAGAGAGAGGGAGAGTGGAGAGAAAGAGAGGGAGAGAGACGGGGAAAAAAATCAGCACATCAATGGGCAGCAGCAGTTCCTTGGGAACACATGGTGCCGTGTGGTCCAGGCTGATCCCATTGCAGTGACGGGCGAGTGCGCACCCTGCGTGGCTCCTTGCGAGTTCTTTTCTCAGGCCAGTCCATCTCACATAAGCACGTGTGGGGTGGTCTTGCCATAGGTGTGCAGGAGCTCCTTCAGGAGAGTCTGGCCATTCCAGGGCAGTCAGGTGGGTGTGAGGAGAGGAATCAGCGCCCACTGCTGAATCTCCTCCCCCCAGAGCAGCCCAGTCAGGACCTTGAGCTCATACAGGTGAGGGGGAGAGGTGCTTACTCCTGCACCTTTCTTCCCACTGAACCTGGCACAACAGACGAGGCCCTTGGGCGATATCCCAAGATCCATATTTGGGGAGCACCTGCTGCTGCACCCCCTATGCTATTTGTTGCCAACGCCACAAAACAAGGGCACAAATGGCCAGCCTTCAGAAGAAATGTTTAAGGCAAACAAAAAAGTAAAGTCAGACCTTACACTATGAATAATCTTCATATTTGCAGTTCTCTTAGTCTTGTTAATGCCTGTATTGAACAAAAATACATACAAACAACTTTCAGAAGACTTTCCCAACAGGGAATATGAAAAAAAAGGCAGATTGGTTTGATTTATTGCTGTTGTTATTTTCACTTGACGATGTGGAATTGAGCTTACTTAATGATTTTGATAAGTAAGATTTCACACTGAAAGTTCTTCTCCTTCTTAACTGCTATGAACTCAGAGAGATGACAAAGTAATTAATAAAAATATGCAACATAATCCACACCACATTCTTTCTTTTCTGGCCTCCTGCAGGAGAGCATGGTATGTCTCCAGCCTAGGAGTTTCTGTAAATCAGATGATCCCTGTAACTCTCAGCAATCCTTTTGCTTAAATCGTCGCCAATGTGATCTGCAAGGTGTACGATAGAAAACAGAAATGTAGCTATACTGTATTTGCACTGCACTCCAAACTGAGAGAGAATGGAAAAATTAAGAGCAGACTGGAAAAATAAAATCCCTGTTCCTAAACAATAAGAGCTGTGAGTTATACAGTGCTTTTGTTAATGTTATTTTCCATGTTAAAATAAGCCTATTTGTTTTAAGGTGTATTTATAGAAGGCATTCTCTTATTTTGCATTTTACTATGCCTTTAATTTTAACACGCTTCTGTGGATACAGGCAGGGACAAGTGGCAGTTTACAGGGGGATTTGTGCTGAAGGGCACTGGGCAGGCAACCAGCCCACTTCCCACATTGACCACCGAGCTGTGGCAGGGCTGGAGACCGGCTGTGCATGGGTGTCTCTAGCTGTTCTGTCCTGGCACCACAGACTGGTTCTTTCTCAGAAATCTGTATATATTAAAGCCTGAGCATTTATAGAACAGGAATAGCCCCCAGCTATAGATTGAGAGACTCTTGACTTTGTAAATGTCACACATTTGTTGCCTCAAAAATTTGCACCAACAGATGGAAAATGTGGGAAATCTTCCTAGCCTAATGAGCTCCATCTCATTTCTTGCCCAGGAAAGCTGGCTATTTCCTCACTGGGAGATCTGAGGGTATATAAAAGAACATCTTTTTCCATCTTCAGAATTACTGAACTCCCGTGAGACCTCAGGATGTTTTCATAATTATTTCCAGTTTCTAAAATGTCTTGTAGATACAGACTCCTCAGCCCTACTAATATGAAGAGACTAAACAGAGCTTGAGTAATGATGCGCAACTGGCACATACCTGTTCCATCAGCCCAGCTCAGCTGCCTGGCATGACTTTGGCCCCAGCCACAAAGTCCCCTCCTGGGGAATGCTTGAGTAACTTTGGGGGATGAACTCCAAGATAATATGCATGGATAAATACTGCTCCACTCAAGCAGAGTTGCAAGGGCTTTGTCCATGCCTGCGATCATGTGCACCCTGTCATTGGGTTGGAAAGGAGATGCCTAGGGATTTTGTTTATCAGCGCAGACACAGCCGGTTGAGCACAGTGTGATGTCCAGTAATGAAATTGTCCTTTATGGGCTGTGTAATTTCTGTTTAAAATTTCCAAAAAACCCTGAGCACTGGAGTGCAGCCCAGCAAGATGTTGAGTGTTTTTGTGGCATGTAATAAAGAGTGGATGTTGCATGTCCTGGGCTGCACAGGAGATCAAGTGGGGCTGCTTGAGCATGCAAAGACTGCCAGGATACTGTTAAAAGGCTGTAAAAGAGGGGGTAGCCAAACTGGGTAAGCATCATCTGTCCTGGCTACTGAGAGGCATCTCAAGGAGAAGAGACGTCCAGACTCAGGTGCACACTATTACAGTGGGAACCAGAAGGGCTAGGGGTGAACTCAAACTGGTGCCATGTGGGTTGCCATGAAACTAGGAGATTGATGTAAACTGCAGAGCTGAGCTGTCTGAAGCGTAGTTGTCATCCTAAAGCAAGAGAAAATGCTACAGACTGATATCAGTAATATTATGTAATCTATTGAATAGCATATTCAATAAAAATGCTGAATTCATACTGATTAATTGATTGCATAGCTTCCTAACAGATCTTTTCCACATCTTCATTTAAAGATGAGAAAAGCCTCATTATCCTTCTGTGGCAGGGACTGAGTGTCTGATAAAAAAGTCTATGTGACACATTTTCTTTTATTCTAGAATAAAAATTAGGAAAAAGACCCAAAGAGAGCTAGATGATTGGGTAAAAGGGTTTCAAAGAAAGGGGAAGCAATCTGAAAACAAAGAAACTAGGAAAAAAATGAGAAACTAAGGCAAATCCGTCCTGAACAAAGCTGACCATCTGGAACACGTTACTGAAGAAGAGATGTGGGATCACTTAGATTGTTTCTGGAAAAGGAGGGGCTTGAGGGGCATGGAAAAAACCCAACATAGTTGAAGTAAGAGCCAGCCTCAAACACTGAGCCAGATGGCTTTTTCACATCTTAAAATGATGTATGTTCTCGTCTTTCTATATCTCTGCTAATCGCTTTAACACAGGAGAAGTACACGGAGCAAGATTTTAAGGAGGAAGCAGAGGGATCTGAGTAAGATGAAAAGAACTTTACTTCTCTTGTATGCCTCTCTGTGCCATAAACTGAAATTCAAAACAGGGAAGTCTCTCTTATGTAACAGTACATCTGTTGCTGTTCTGAGGTCTTTGGGCACAGAAACTCTTTCCAGACAGCACAGAGCAATCATTTGGGTGTTTTGACAGGTTTCCAGCTGTAAGCCATATATTTGTTTTATAGCAAATTTTAGGTTAGTTCCTAGAATTTAAAACATATTCAATCTGCTTTTGTTTTACAATCTGTAAACACTTTTAGAGCTCTATTCTTTATTCAATGATAGATAGGCACAACAGAGCTGTTCTCCAGTGGCCTGTATTTTCAGCATAACCTTATTCTTTCCTACACGAACTCTTCAGAGTTTCAAATACTCTGTAAGAACATGGGCTGAAACATCAGCACAGCCAAATGTGCTCTGGAATAAACAGAGAAGTGAATGATTTTTAATTTGTATCTGCAAGATGGTGACACTGGACCATCTCTTGCAGTACCTTGGGCCATCGAAGATGTCTTGGGTACGGTGTGTACAGGAGTATGTTTCTATGGTTCAGCAGAAGATATTCAAGGTAGTGTGAGGGGTACAAACAAATGAGGCATGTCAATGCATAGCCTGTTGGACAGCTGCACGTAGTTTCTCAGAAAGGCCGATCAATGCACATTGAATGTTGCATCAACTCAATTACAACTGCTCCTTGTAGTCAAGACTGCTCATTCAGAGTTGATGTCTCAGCACAGCACTGCCCCATGTCACACAATCCCACCGTGAGAGTAATTGAGGGGAACAAGAGCCCGGGGCAGCACAGCGATTGTACAAAAAGCATCAGCCCAGCAAGTTAAATTTTGTCTCCAGCACCACCATGTCAGAGGACTGGACCGGCACCTGTATTTAATGATGCCCTGTGTTATGCCCTTCCCACCAGCAATAAGAAAGCTGGTTTCTACTTTGACTTCAGTTTACACTTCACGTGCTGTCATAAAATGACCTCCCAGCACTCAGGAATGCAATGTACCATTACAACGAACACCACAGGCCTGCAGAATTAAGCTGGCACCCAAGCTGTATTACAAAGGCTTGCATATAACCTTCCTTTTAGAGAAACTACACTGGCAAACTAACTGTCCTCTGTGGACGTGCCCGGCTCACATTCCCTTCTATAAACACTGCACATTCACAAATCAACACCGTGCTCCAGAAGAATAATCAAGAGCAATAAGTCCAAATTCACCTTCTGACAGGTTGGTGCAAACACAGTGAATTCTTTCCTTAGTATCAAGCTCTTCATCAAGCAAAAATATTTGTTTCCAGCAAGTCTTCCTCCCTTAGGCACAAAGCTGTAAGATGGGAAATCCAATACCAGTAGGCTTGACAAACATTTTTTTATATATATATTCAAATTAATAACCCAATCCTTTTGAGAAACCACTCAGCTGTTCTAAATAAGCTGCTCCCGCACATAGGGACGGACCTGCAGATGTTGGCTTGGACCTTTCCCTCCTTCCTTTCAGGAATCCTGAGTTCCTGCTCCCAAACATAAGTCAGGTGGATCTGCCTTTTGTGGGTTGCAGTTGGGAAAGCAATGGCCAGATACGCCATTTCAGGCCCTTCTCCATCTGATGCAAATTACCTTACCATTTTGAAACCTTCCAGCTAACTCCTTTGAGATATATATCCCTGGGAACAGCCACTGTCTCATAGCTGGAAACCCACCTGAGATGGGTTTACCAGAGCAGTACTGGGTGGAGGGGGTGGTGTGCAGAGTAGCAGGAAACTGAGAACACAATGCTTTAAGTTTTTTCTATTAGTGATGTTGTTGTCTATATGGTGTACCAAGAGACCACTGATTTATAAACACAGAACACAGAATGGTCACTTCCCCCCTAAAGCATGTACTGTAAACAAAAATATTCAGCATAAATGGAGTGTGAACAGGAGGTGATAAGTAGGGATGCTATGAATGAGGATCTGATTTACAGTGGAAGAGAAAGCAAGTAGAACGCACAAGAGAGTGCTACATGGTTAAACTACAGCAGCATTGTGGACAGGCACAAGAGTGCATTTGTTAAAAGACAGAGAGACGATTTTGCAAGAAGATTTTGGTGCTAGAAGAGAGAGAGTTGTAAACTTCTTGATCCCAGCTGTGCTCTGGGAAAAGAAAAATGTATTTACATTTTCCACAAATAAACAGGGCTGCATCAAAGAAAATATGAGCCCTACCACCAGTTCTTTTTCCTAACCTCCAAGACCCCAGATTTTAGCTCAACATGGTGACCTTATTCCCCCAAGTAATCCTAGAAAAACTGAAGTGAAGAATGGCTTTGTATCAAAACATGCCCTAGTAAGTTATAAGAAGTGTAGACAGTAATAGGCCGCTCAAAGCAAGCTGGGACTTATAAAATAGCTTCCCAAAGGCAATGATCCAAGGCATGTTGAAGTTAATAGGCGTCCTTCCTCTGACTTCAGTGGGATTAGACAGAGACTTCCTACCCATTCCACTAAGGCTCCTACAGAACTCACAAGTTTAAACAATCCAAACTGCACAGATGGTCATCTTGCAGTACTGAGGAGATTCCATCAGAAGTTCCCTTTAAAGGCCTGGAGACAAGGGCTGATGTATTGACATTAGGTGTGTGGCATATGTGAACCCAGGAGGCCCCCTACTGAAACAGAAAATCTCAGAAGAGAAAGTGTTTTATGCATCTCAGGATATTTTTAGCGCTCCAAGTGTTAACGAGTTTCCATAAGTTTGTGTGAAACTCACTTTGACTCCTTGATAAACGTTTCACCCTCACAGAAGAATCAGAAACTAAAGAAGCTGCCATTTAACTGCACTTTTTTCCTGCATGTTGCATTCAAGACACTTGCACTAATAAAAGGTGATTTGTCTCACATCTCCACCTCTGTCCTGAAGTATACCCCTCAGCCATGTGGAAATTTCCAAACTTAGGCACTGGCTGCACTCTAGCAAGTCCTGCTGGCAAAAATTACCAAAGCAGAATTAATGAGAGGATTTAGCTGAAAAACTGCACAGTGTATCAGCAGCAACCAAGGAAGAAGAGCCACCCAGACAGCCCTGCACACAGGTGAATTAAGAAAAATACAACTGCTCTGCTGGTGAAGTGTTTAACTGGTTTAACTTATTTTTACCATGGTAATAGTTCAACTTATGGATGAACTGGGAAAAGACGCAACAAGCATGGTAGCTAGGAATTGTGCTAGTGCAGAGGATTCCTGCAGTAATTAATAAAGAAAAAGAGCTCATCCAAGAGAACACAGGACTGTTCTCCATTCTCTGCAATTGCAACACCTTCTTCTGCTTAGAAAAAAGCACAAATTCTGTAAATTGTCTTAAAGAAGATCAAGAGAAGCCATACATGACTGCCTTAGGATGGCAATAAAACACTCCCATAAGTACTGGAGCAAAAGATAATCCAGCCGCTCCCTCCACTTCATGAGGCAACGACTGTACAGGGAAGGCAGTCTGTCCTTTCTAAAGGGACTTGAGGTTGTTGCTTCCCTTTTAGCAGCTGCGGGTAGGAAGTGGCAGTCTTCTTCTAGCATGGACTTTCACAGTGGGGGGAGAGTCTTCCCTGTTGCTTTTTGCCTAAATTCCTGCATACATGACTAAATTTATGCATACATGACTAAAAAGTCAGAAAGAGAGGTACCAAACATTTCACTTCAGTGGTTCGCTTAGATACTTACGAGCTAGAAAATTGTCATGCCTGAATGAGAGCCATGTGCTTGTTTGTTTGTTTGTTTGTTTGTTTCACTAAGACAGCTTCACTTTCTGAGTAGTCTATTTGTACATTGCTAATTGTCTTTTCCATGAGTATATCAGCTAAAGTTTGCATGGAAAAACAGACAAAAGGATGTAATTAAAATGAGTCTCAAGAACCTTTCAAATTATTCACAGTGGCCTTGTCCTAATTAAAATTGAATGAGAAAACAAACATGCCTGCAATTTGCTAGGATAATATTGGGTATTTATGAATTTTGTCAACCTGTCTTGTATGTGAAAAAACTGAAGAAAGTGCAGTTGAAGTTTAAGATCCTAATCTATGGGAGAAAGAAATGCTGGAAAAACAGAAAAAAAAAGGAATGGTAGGAGAGCCATCACAGAACAGGTTAAATAAAGCATTATATGTCCTTAACTTCTTTCTCTTAAAGGTGCAAACACTTACGTAATTTTTTTTTAAAAAAAATCACATTTTGCTTCCTTATAGTCAGAAGATCTGCCCTTAACGCCACATAAAGCCAAGTTTTTTTTTGAAATCACTACAGTCTGGCCCATGGGAAGTTCCATGTGACTTACTCACTTGCAGAAGAAGTTATACTTGTGTTTTAACAGATTCTGGAACAAAGTGGGTACCAGCACAGTGCATCCATCCATATTTGAACAGAGAGGGTAATCATGGTGAAGATGACAGCAATACTAACATGAACAGTAATAATGCTGGGAATAAGCAAAGGTTTGATCCCTCCCACTCACAGTAACAATATTTGGGTATTCTTAGCAAAAATTCTGAATCAGACAAATTTCTGTGTGTCTATGGCTCAACTGGAACAACCATTTGATACTTGCTTGGTAGACCTTCCTCTTGATGACATAGTTGGAATAGTTAAGGGTTGTGATCCTACAATTTGCTTTGATAGAGACAACACAACAGAGAAATGCTTGCAAACCATAGGGCACAACACATATCACCTGTTAGAGTCAAAAGCAGAGCCACAAAATTAGAGATTTTATCTTGCGTAAAAATGGGTTACTGTATGAATTTCAATTATAGTTCATGACTGGAGTCAGCATAATTGTCAATCATTTAACAATGCTGAATCGAGGAGAGACGTTTGCAGCAAGCCTATTGATTCCACATGTAGCAGCAGCAAAGGCACTAACACAGCTGAACAGAATGGCATGTTGGTTGGCCAAACAGATGATCATGACATTGGGGCTCTTGACACAACTGGCAAGTGACATTGATTCTGTGAGACATGCAATGTTACAGAATTGTGCGGCAATCGACTTTCTGTTGGTAGCGCATGGACATGGATGTGAGGACTTTGAGGGACTATGTTGCATGAATTTAAGGGACCATTCTTGATCGATTCATAAGTCTATATCAATACTCATGGATAGAACGCAGAAGTTAGAAATGGATGATAGTTTCTTTGGGCTAGAAAACTTGCTAAGTAGTTAGGGATTAGTGGGATGGCTGAAAGCTTTACTCAAAACAGCCTTACTCTGTATTGGTATCTTCTTTTGCATAGTTACATATTTGCCTTGTTTTCTGCGAATTGTACAACAAGCAATTGATAATTCCTTGAAGGATGACATGAATGTCAACAAGGAAGGGGGAGATATGGGAGAAAGCATGTTTGGGTTTGAACTTGATGAAACAAGACTATGTCTCTGAATTTGTACAGACTTAAAGACTCCACTATTGTGCACGTGCTGGTGCAGGTGGCTGCTGAGCTGGTATGCCTATAATATCAACAAGTGAGCACAAACCAACCAGCCATTACCTTGCTAGCTAGCTTAAAGTCCTTGAATCATTGTGGGATGCTGGTGAAGTGTGTGAGAAGTGGAGATGCAGAAAACATAACGAGGAGATAAGGTGTACATTTCTATCTGTAATTCTTGTGTTTATCTCTATGAAGTCATATCGTGGCAATTTACTGGAGTAGCTGCTAACGAGCAAGATGAGTGGTATAAAAATCCTGTGCTTTTACTCAATAAATGATTTTATTTGCACCTCAAATGGAGTCCTTGCCTGATCGATCACCACACTAATCATTCAGCATAAGCTGCTTGAATTGAATTACCTTTGTAGAGAATGATACAAGCATTTGACCTTACAAACCCTTACTTACACTAGCTTGTTAACTCATTGGAAAAAATCTACCTGCGAATTTCATCATGTGCTCATTACTGGAATAAGTAAGCATCTAACATACAAAAACTTCAGCCCTGAGTAATTCATAACACTGCTTTGGATCCCACTCTGATTGCTCACAGTGCTACTATGCACATGTTCAAATTTATGCAAGGAAAAGAACCAGAAAGATACATTTCTTTTTTAATATAGGGCATTCTTCTTTCAGTTTGAAAATGAGTCTTGACTGGAGACTCCTAAACTCTAGATACAGGAGATGGGACATGAGAATGGCTGGAGAAACTGAATCACTCTATCCCTGCTACAAAACTATTGGCTTCACTTGGCTTAACCCAGTCATTTTTAGAACAGCTATAGTCTTGGTCTACAACCAACAAACAGTTTAAAAGAGATTACCTATGGAAAAAAACAAATCACATATAAATACTAATATAACCCCCAGATCCTTAGGAAACCGATAAGGAACTTAGGCAATGCTGAACTTGTTGAGTAGAACACAACACCACCCTTCTCCCTAAATTGGAGGGAGATGGATTTGATGGGTGGATTGTTCTGTGAACAAGGAATTTGTTGGATGGTCACATTCAGAGAGTTGTGGTCAACGGCTCAATGTCCAGATGGAGATCTGGGAGAACTTGTCTCCCTTGGGGTCCGAACTGACACCAGTACTCTTTATTATTTTCATTGGTGACAGAGGCAGCAAGATCGAGTGCACTCTCAGCAAGTTTGCAGATGACACAAAGCTGAGTGGTGCAGTTGTCACACCAGAAGGGCAAAATGTCATCCAGAGGGACCTGGACAAGCTGGAGAAGTGGGCCTGTGTGAATTTCATGAGGTTCAACACAGCCAAGTGCCAGGTCCTACACCTGGGTCAAGGGCAATCTGCGGTTTCAATACAGGGTGGGGTACGATGTGACTAAGAGCAGCCCTGTGGAGAAGAATTTGAGATTGCTTGCTCAACATGAGCTGGCAACGTGCACTCGCAGCCCAGAAGGCAAACCATATCCTGGGCTGCATCAAAAGAAGCGTGGCCAGCAGGTCGAGGGAAGTGATTCTGCCCCTCTACTCCACTCTTGTGAGAGTTCACCTGGACTACTGTGTCCAGTCCTGGAATCCTCAACATAAGAAGGATATGGAACTGTTGGAACATGTCCAGAGGAGGGCTATGGAGATGATCAAAGGGCTGGAGAACCTCTGCTATGAGGACAGGCTGAGAGAGTTGGGGTTGTTCAGCCTGGAGAAGAGAAGGTTCCAGGGAGATCTTATAGTGACCTTCCGGTACCTGAAGGGGGTGTACAAGAAAGATGGGGATGGACTTTTACAAGGGCATGTAGTGATAGCACTAGGGGAATGGCTTTAATTGGAAGGGAAAAGATTAGTATTAGACATCAGGAAGAAATTCTTCACAATGAGGGTGGTGAGGCACTGGAACAGGTTGCCCAGGGAAGCTGTGGATGCGCCCTCCCTGGAAGTGTTCAGGGCCAGGCTGGATGGCCCCTGATCTAGTGAGAGGTGTCCCTGTCCATGGCAGGGAGTTGGAACTGGATTATCTTTGAGGTCCCTCCCAACCCAAACCATTCTATGATCCCATGAACACAGGATTCCCTGTTACGAACTGGATGTCCATACACTGCATGGAATGGGGTCAGGCATCTCTGAGTAAGGGGTTTCTGGATATTTCTTTGGAGATACATGACCCTATTCCACTAAGTGTATGTATGCCTAGCTTTTAATTAATAAAAAACAAGGAGAAGGAGGCAGGCTGCAATTCCAAGGATGTGAGGTGATTAACTCGTGGCTGCAAATAGATGCTTGCACCCCTAGGGGACCCAAAGCCAGGAATTCTTCAGAGAAAATGTAGCTACATAATTTCTTTCAAAGAACGGAGCAAGATTCACTGTTTTCTTTTGAAGTGGAACTCACTTGCTACCTGTTTGACTTGTGATAAGCAAGGGGCCAGAGCTCAAAACATCTGCCAGCTCCTAGGAAGTTGCAATAACTGCTAAAGCAGAGGAGAGGAGGAAAGACAGGGACAGAGCCTTCCTGTCAAAACTGCATCCTATTTTGGGGTTGAATGGGAGAAATGTGGGACTTCAGAGAGAAAGGGACTGAGAAGACTCCAAGAAAACGTGATAGCTTTAGTAAAGGCATTTGACAAGGATGAGGGAACACTGTGGCTCCCTCTTGTGAGATTATGACTGTTGTTTTAATTAAGCAGTCACTGATAAGAGGCAGAAACAGTCCTGCAGTAGTAAGCATATAGGACTTTGCGCTGTCGTGTCCTTTGCCATGAACATGTATATTTTGCATCTTTTGGAATAGGTACTTCAGTGAACTTGGCAATACTCTAACTAAATTCCCCTAATCTGACCTGGCCATGTGGAAAGCAGTGCACCTGCTGTCCTGGACTGAGAATATCTCAGCAAGCAACATGACAGCTCCAGGGAAATGTCTAGGAACAGTAAGAACTAAATTGCTTCTGGACTAGATACCTCCAGTGTGTCTAAACTCATTTCTCAATTATAGCCCTCAGGGACAAATCTTGTTCCAGTTTCACTCCAGTGAGCTGTGGAAGGGACAACATCAACAAGTTGTCCAACCTTGGCTGAGAAAACCTATGGACTGTAACATCGTCTTGCATCATGAATCCCAGTGTGCTAAGACAGAAGAGGAAGCACTAGTGGGCACAAGGACATCACCTCTTAAAAAAACTATCGGAGAGCACAGAACCATCCCTGCTGCAAGCCCATCAGCGTCAGCCTACCAGCCTGCCTTGGCTTCCTGGGAATCCCCTTTCCATACATCTGAAGATCTGCAAGGCGTAGACCAGGACCACAACAGACCACACAAGGATGAAGACTGTGGCTGACACCTCTCTGTTTTGGCACAGTGCAGACCTTTTTGCAGCAGGCATTGCTTTAACCCCGCAGGTAGTGACCAGCCTGGTTTCTCAAGACCTGGCAGCCAAATGGATAGAGGAAGGTGTGCCCAAGCCCCAGGGGGTAGCGAGGGAAGGCAAAGAGTTTGCCTGGGGTCAAGACTCCAGATCTCTACCCAGCACTCAGATCCGCCCAGTTTCTCTTCCAGGCAGATGCAGGTTGTTGCAGAGCTGATATCTAACTTCACCTCAGTAAAAATGCTGCAATACACATATCCAGCACCTGTAACTCACCAGTAAGGAGAGCTGGGGCAGAGGTCTGCCTTGTGATGGAGACTGCCACCCCTGGTGAGTGGAGGTGAATAAAGCCTGACACTCTCAAACACCAAAAATGCCGGATACATTTCACCACTCACACAGTTCTCTTAGGAGTTAGATGAAAGAAAGTACAATCCACACGTGACAGACATTAATTGCTTTGCACAGTCTCAACTCCACAGAGGTTCTCAGGATCGGTGCTGCTGACAGTTAGATGCTAATTTTTAGGCACTCATCATCTAAAAAGGAGCTGTTGCTCTTTGCTTTTGTCCAGTGTCTATCATAGAACGCCCAGGAATTGACTCAATTCTTTTTGCAATTCAAACCTTAATCTATGGCTTCCAGGGTAACTATACAGGCATTCTGTTATTGAAATCGTCACAGCAGTCTGCAGCTCTTTGTGTCCTTACGTAAACAACCGTGAATATCATCAGGAAACAAAGGCCTGTATATCTATCTATCTATCTATCTATCTATCTATCTATCCATCCATCCAACCATCTCTCTCTCTCTCTCTCTATATATATATATACATAAACGTGAGAAGAAGTAGCGGGTGGGTTAACAGTAAACCAGGCTAGTTGTTACTTTTTGATCTGCTTCAACTGAAATGAGCACTTCAGATAACACATGATGCTACAAAGTCCATAGTCAGATGTTCCATTTATTGTCCCTGCTTCTTTTTTTAGCATCCAGTTTTCCAGCTATGAGTGCTAAACCAGTTATGCAGCAGCAGGTTTCCTGCTGCAGAACACTTTGATATCTGTATAAATAACTTCACCACGGGGACTAGCATCACTTTGATCTGCTGCCATCATAGAAACTACCGCAGCTTATTGAAAAGAAGCAAAACTTCTTTCCTGTGCTCGCAGAACTTCCCGAGCGACTGCACCCAAGTAACCACAGCTAATTTTCTTATTGCACAGGCTCCCCTTCCCGGGCCGGCACCCGGCTGCTGGCTGAGCAGATGCTGCCCCCTGCCTGGCTTCTCCATTCCCGGCCCCAGGAGAGCTCCAGAAAGGTCAAGGGAAATCACCAACAGTTTCTATCTGCCACAGGAGGACCTCCAACAATAAGCTAGCATTGAAGGATAAGAAAAAACTTATTTTCCTGGGAAATTATTCATAGGCATCAGATTGCCACTTGGAGTCAATGGCTCAGCATCGTTTAAAAGGGAGAGGAAGGATCTAAGTCCACATCGCAAGATGCTAGGAACTTCAGATTATCCCAGCTCTTTCTGGGCTGCACTGTGGGAGCAATGCCAAGTATACGGAAGATTAATTGGGACTAAGACCAAGCATGAAGCTGGTACCAAGCATAAACATTACTAAAAAAAAGCAGGTGTTCTGAACTAGACACCCAGGATGATGCATCTTGAATGTGTGAGAAGGCCAGGCTGGAAAAAAAAATGCCTGGGAATAAGTGAATTGGAGATATGGCTGAGAACAGTCACAAGAGTGTAAAATGGACAAAACCAAAACCATCCTGTCTGTGTGAAGGTCAGAAAACTGAGGAACTGTAGAAATCTGCCTGAATGAGAGAAGCCGGTAGTGACAGTAGTAGTACTTTCTTAATGTGACTTCTGTATATTGTGCTGATTAAAAGAATATCCTTAAAGATAATTGTGAGGTCTGCATCTCCTTCATCGCCACACTGCACTACAGTGACTTTATGATATTCTAATAATTTCTTGCATGTGCTATTTTGAATGACAACATCTAAAGTCTGTAGTAGTCTGTGATACTCACTACTGCAGCCTGCAGCTTGTGGGAGAAACTGTGCCCAAGATAGATGAGCCACAACGAAGGTTCCTTTGCTGCTTTTTTCCTTTCAGCTATGAAACTCAACACTGCAAATCCCACTGTTTTTCTTCCAGAAAATGCTGAACTTCCAAAAGGAATGACATCACTTTTTCATAAACTCTAGGCAAAGTCAACCCTAAGTGATGTAGACAGACCTTGGACAATTAGGAATGCTGTGGATGTGTTTTAGTATTTCTACATAAAATAAAATAAAATAAAATAAAAATAAAAAAATAAAATAAAATAAAATAAAATAAAATAAAATAAAATAAAATAAAATAAAATAAAATAATTTCCTAGATAACTCCATTCCACACTGCTGAACTCTGTCAGAGGTATAAGGGCCCTCCAGAGGAAAAGCCTCCCAACATGACACATGCTCCTGTGGTTAGCTAAAGTATTCCTAGGGAGTGCTGTGATTATCTCCATGGCAATCAAAGCTACTCTGAGCACCCTGATGAAGTATATATTCAAAGAAGGTTGTATAATCCTCATCTTTTCAAAGCATTTCTCCAAGGCTTCTAGCAGTATCTTGTACTGATAGTTTAGCTTTAAAAAATGAGGAATTATTACGTTTGCAGTGTAGGACTCTGATCACATTGATTGTTATTAATAGCACCGAGTATTTACAGTGGCAACCACTGGTGTCTTTATGGCTTCATGCAATGGAACAGGGTGTTAGATAGTCTCAGCTAGGCTTCCTTTCCCACAAAATGTTGGACAGATGATCATACAAGGTCCCTCCAAACTGGGCTGTTCTATGATTCTGCCATTTATTATGCCCTTTTTCCCCTTTTGGATATGAACAGTAAGTCCAACATTGGTGGGTTGAAAATCACACAGTAGCAGAATGCATTTTTTTTCTAGGATTTTGGGAAATCAGGTAAGTCCCAGGAGAAATCTGCAGAAACCAATGAGGAGAGCTTTACTGATTGCAGCAGACATGGGCTATCCCTTCGCCCTCCCCAGCACAGCCTTCAGACTCTGACTAGGGGTATGTGGAGAACACCGGGAAAAATATTCCAACCCCAGAGTGCTCTGAGGATGGTGGATTCTGCTCAGTAACCTGCACAGTGCTGGAATCCTGCAAGACAGCAGCTCCGAACTGACAGGGACATGTGAGAGTCAACCAGGTCTGACTATAACAAGTGGTGACAGATTCTCCACAGGCCAACATGGTGAGATAGGCCAATTCTTGTATTAGCTTTTGAACATTTTAATAGTACTATCTTAAAACTGCAAGAAACAAGTTGTCTTTTGAACAAATAATAATAAAATATTCCTGCTTATTAAATAATGAAGGTATTGTCACGAATAGCATCTGCAGAACATCCACTTCAGTCACAAGGTACTCAAGGTACTCAAGGACATGGTTTAGTGGCAGATAGCAATGATTGGACTCGATGATCTAAGAGGTTTTTTCCAACCTAGTGATTCTATGATTCTATGAATTTACTTCTAAGTGTCAAAATAACACCCAGACCACACTGTGGAACTGAGTTCTCTTACTTATGGCTTGAGTCAAGTGGTAGCACACCAAGGAAGGCTGACAGCAGTTCAGGTGAACAGACGTGTACAGCAATATAAAATCCTTCTAAAATGTATACTTAAAAACAGAAGAAAAAATTCTTGAAAGGACTCTTCCCCTTATGAGTGCTAATTTAAAATTATTAGCACTATGCTGGTGCCACACCAAAAGACACAAGTGTTTAACACAAGTTTAGGGTATAAAAATGGCCTATTTGAAAAAAAATTCCTAATGCAAACCTTGGAGTTCTCATTTTGGCATACGTTTCATCCTTCTCTCACCATTCTTTTGTCATAGCTTATGTTATTCCTTTGTTCTTTATTTTGTTTCACTACATCTTTTTGTTCTTTGGAACTGTTTACACGATAAAGAAATAAAACACTTTTGGAGATTGACACATGTGCATCCCTACTGCTAGCTGGATACATTTATTGGGATTTCCCTAGTATAAATGAAAGTTTAATTTAGAATCTGTTTTGAACTTTTCATGTGCCTAGGAGGATGGAAGAACTAGTGGGAGCTGCCAGCTCCATCAGACCCGTTGCCTGCCTGAGCTGCTAGGAGGTAGAAAAGGAGAACAAAATTAAGCCATTGCCAATAAAGATGCAAGCCTTGGTCCCAGCAAAAGTAGCAATATTTACATTCAATATTGAGTAATGAGGTTTCAAATAACTCCTTCCAGAAAGATGTTTTTAAACATCAACATAGTGAAGAGTCCATCTTTTAAGAGCATTCATCTGTTTAAGGAAAGAGAAGAAAAGACAAATGATAGAAGGAGGAACTTGTGAAGGACACAGCTGTTCAGTGTGTGCCACGAAAGGAAAACTTTTTCTGGGTACAAAATACTGTATTTACTGCTCTGTGAAATGGAAATGTTTGAGAAGCTCAGTTTAAATCAAATAAAACTCCTGGAGACAAAATGCCATCTATTTGAACAGTCTTTGATGTTATCTAAAAAGAAAAGGTCAAGCAATCTCAAGCTATAAAGCTGAGCTCAATCTGGAGAGAGACGTTCTTGACACATGAGTCATTCAGTTTGTGCCAGCCAAAGCACATCCACACTCGGGCTTGTGAGCTGCATAAGGGTTTCCAGATAGCCGCTGCTAGCAGCTGGGCCAAATGTTACAACAGATGTAAGAAATAATAAACGGAAATGCTGGTCAGATGCTGTTTTCAGGCAGTCACATGGAGTCAATCCAAACAAAGCTGGCACTTTTTAAAAATTCAAAGCAGGATTCAAAACTCCCGCCTGACTTCAGTAGCTCAGCCCTTCCTCCAAGGAGCCAAAGACCTGAAGGGCAGCACATCAGGCATCATGCAAACAAACACATTCTGTTGTTTCAGAGAAGGATGAAGTGCGTTTCATCAGCAGTGAGAGGCTGAATTTAGGCTACAACTCTGTTTAGAAGATATACAGACAGGGCAACAATGCTGCCAGGACAGGGAACAAAGTGCTTCCCTCTGACTCAACTTTTAGCAGCTACAGTACATGTAAGGAAAAGCCATGGCTCCTAAAACTGCAGTTATTGATGTGTGGTTGTTTTTTAGCAATATAAACACCAGCAAAATTAAGGAATTAAGGTTTAGAAAATACATGATGTGCTGCCTTATTTCCAAATTTGTGAACACACATATAATTCAGAGGATTTGAGATTGTTTCAGCCATGAAATAAATGAATCTCCTTGGCTACAGCTGTCTTATCTGTCAGAGCCAGGCTCCCCTGTTGGATGAACAAGCTGTACCCTGTCAAATAAAACCTGAAAAGCACCCACTCCCTAGGAATGTGATTTTCTGGCGGTATTCTGGCAGAGCATACAATCAGTAAATTAAACAAATTATTTGGCTTCCTTACAGGTGAGCCTACTTCCCATAAGGTATCCTGAGGAAGACTGACTTTTACTGACTATATATAGCAACATAATAATTTAGAGTTAGCTCAGGCCAGAAGTTCATTTAGTGCAAAACACTAGGATAACCATCAGTATCTGATTTACTAGAGGCACTAAAAATGCCTCTGACCAGTTGTAGCTGTCTCAATAAATTCCCTTTCCAAAGTCAGGCTCTCTCATGGGGGAACAATATTTCTTTTTCAGCTGAGATCTGGGTTACAGACCGTGCCATTCGCCTGAGCACCTCTGGCTGAATTTAACGCTGTCAGTTCCGTTATTTTCAGGACCATTCTAGAATTAATGTCTCATAAATGTCAAGATCAAACTCTCATAAAACATAGAACGAATTATGGAGACAAAACTTAAATTGAAAGAAAAGAACACCTATGCATGCCTTGCTATGATGTGCGTGTTAATCTTCTAAGCAGAAATTTGGGCGAGTTGGTCATAATTTCATGTCTATCCATTCAAATATCAATATTTATCTTCTAGAACAGATCCGTGAGCTCACATATTTTCCAATTCTTTATCTTCTTAGTTCTTTCCACTGGTCATATTACAAGTTTACTCTTCCTTCAAGGAACAGTGTATGTATGAACTTAAGGTGCCTTTCCGCTGGCATTTCCGGAAGAGAAGTTTGCATTAATTACAATATGGTGTCATAAACTTCTGCAGGAAAGGTTTGTTTGGATTATTGACTGAGCCAGGAATATAACTGCCAATGAATCCATACAGCATATTTATGTATTTGCTACATCATTCTTCCCATATTCCCTCATTCTCAATCTTCTCTACTATCTCCACAGCCAACATCATAAGCTTTAGAGAAAGGTACATGAAACCCATAGTATGTAGTCAAAAAATAACTTACTCCTTAGTGTGCTCAAAATAGCTTTTATCTTAAAGGTATGGAAGTCATTCCAATCTCCAAATGCGTTTATAAAATATTTGAAGAACTTCAGCTGTTTATGCCCCATTATCTCTGTGACAATGACACAGAGAAAATGACAATGACACATAAAAAATGACCATAATTAACTCATTCCTTCTTGACAAGACAATCGATAGGTTGATTATAAGAAAACCTTTCTTTCAGAATTCTTACTTTTATTTCCTTTCACGGCCATTCACAGCAAACAAATGGGCTTATTTACTTAAACACTTGTAAAGAACAGCTTCCCATATCTCCATGAGGTTTTTTTTTCTGCACCACTTGTGGTCAGATCACTTAGCTAAGTTTTTTAATTATTATTTTCATAGCATATCTCTATTGTTGTTATAACTCTAACCTCTATGAAAAATCAAGCCTCGCTATTTGTGACTAGGAAAATCACAACTGCATTGTGAGCACCAGCATAACCTAAGGACCTACTCAGTTAAATCCCCATGCGAGACAAAGCCCACTGGCTTGGTGACTCCTCTGGTTGTTCTGAGACTCTAGTGTCGCTTCATCATGGAGCAGGATGAAGCCACGGGATGGGAAAAGGAGCAGGAGAAGCCCTTGGACCATGTAAGCTCATAGCTGCTGCAAATGCAGTCACAAATCAGCAGTGCACAGAGCTTCCAGGCCAGATCTGGCACTTGTGGCTGTCCACATTCAGGTACATGTCCAGTCACGGCTCTCCTTAGGAAGTCACATACTTATCAGGAATATCATCACTTGTGCTTGTCTAGAGTGAAACTCTGAATAAGAACAAAGCAAAGGAGGGCTGCATGGGATATTCCCTGGATGGGAACTTGTCTAGTCATATCTCTTCCATAGAGGTATTGTGACAAAAAGAAGCAGTACTTCCCAAAGGCACTGTAAAAAATCCCAGCTAAGAGAGGGAGAAATTCCTCTTTCATAATTTCTGTAAAGAGTACGTTAGTTTCCTTTTCAAGAGTACTTGCCTTTCATAAATATTTAATTTTAAATTTAAAAAAAAAAGTATTCCGACATGTTTGTAATGAGAACATTTGAATTTTTATTTCAGGTGGACTTATTTTTTTTTTCTTTGACTTTTTGGTGGAAAGGAGCAGATGTTTTGTGATTGGAAATAAATACAAGAAGATAGAACACCAAAGATAAATTGCACATAGAAATATCTATAAAATTCTATTAGGGTAAAAATTGATTTTTTTCAGACTTGAATAGACAGAGTTCTCACTTCAACAAGATCCTTCATTTCAGATATGATATTTTAAGGGTTAAAAACATAGCACGTTATTTCAGTTTTACTGAGAAATAAAAAATCTACTGAAAAATAACCATGAAATAAAACTGTTGGGAGATTGGGTCACCACTGTTTCACTTTGATTCAGGACACGGAGAAACGTTCCCTCTCAGGGCTATTGCTGCTGCCATGCCTGATGCTGGTAGGAGCAGCTTTTCTGGCTAACATAAAATTAATTCAAAATTAATTGAAGGGGGATGGACAAACTTGCCTGTATCAACCATTGCACCGTGCAGCTATAGAAACTTAGACTGCTGCTCATTTTCCAACATCACAGCAGTGAATAAAAAGCTTGCTGCTCTCCTCAGGAGAGCATCTCCCTTCCGTCTGGCTCTTTACAAAAACCCTGCGGAGCACATTGCCATCAACTGCTTCTTGGGCTCTCACATGAGCCTCGGGTGTGAAGCGGGCGTTGAGACACGACTGAAATACTTTTTACGTATTAATTGTTAATAATTTGCTGTTTCTAAACCTCGGCAACCTGCACAGCTCAGCCCGCGTTCACCCTGCAGTGTGCTGCAAACAGCACCCACAAGGAGGAGCCCAATTAACAATTCATAAAGAAAAAACCCTGCAGTTTCTGGTACAGATGAAGGAATAATCACTGCTTGATAAAGGCCAGGTTGGATGGGGCCTTGGGCAGCGTGATCTGGTGAGAGGTGTCCCTGCCCATGGCAGGGGGGTTGGAACTAAATGATCTTTAAGGTCCCTTCCAAACCAAACTATTCTATGATTCTATGATTCTACGAAAGGAAATGCATTTCTCTCAGCTAAACTCCATCAGCGGGAAGATTCATGGGCTAGGGGATGTCTGCCTAATTACATTATCCTGTCTTTTCTCAATTACACAGAGAACAGATGTTTCATGGCTAGATACCTACCCAAAGAGAGGGAACATCAAAGACCAACTGCCTACAACAAGAGACTATAAAATCAAATAAGAGGACCTAACTAATCAAGCAGGCCAGTCATTGTGTTATTGTAGCCCGGTTTGGCTTTTTGCTGAACTCAATTAGTTATCATGCCAAACGCCTTTTACCCAGGCAGGAAGGTGTGATTAAGCAAAATTGATCCCCCAGGGACTATTGGAAGAAACTGAAAGAAAACAGCAAAGGTTAGTAGAAAGACTTATATGGTAAAATAAAGTTATCATATGAATGTATAACAGCAATTTGCATTTTTAATTTACTGTGCTAATTTCAGTATAGACCACAAATCTCAGTTTAACTTGGAAATAGCTTCATTACTACTTTTGGCTATAAAAATGTGTAGAAGAGTAGAAGTGACATATAAAGAAATGAGAGCAAGGAAGCAAACTGCTCATTCAGTTGTGACTTCTTGTTCTTGCTGTACAGATGTGCTGAGCCTTCAGAGCGGCATTTGAAGTCAAAAGGATGCGTGTGCACCCTGAGCCTGTATGAGCAGGGAGCTTTGAAATTGTAATCCAAAACCTGAAATTTGCAAATTAAGTGGCCATTTCAAAACTTGATCTCAGGCAGCTTGCTTATGGTTACCCAGTCATGCCTGTCAGTATAAGGAACAAACTCTGTATCCATAAAAGTTGAGTAAAATGCTGCCAGATGCATCATGCAAACCACCGAGTTTTTTTCTCTTGAATTCTCTCAAGCCAGGATTTCCGTCAAGATTTCTTTCATGTAAACAGGTTATAGCTCCACTCACTGTCAGCTGACTCACTTTCTTGAAAAGTAGCCTGGGTTTTCCTTCCTGTTTATACATTTATTTTAAGTAATCAGAATTCAGAGTAAGGTAAGTGGTTTCCCTCTTTTGACCTGTCTGTTGATATCCTGATTACTTTTCTATGTCTTAATTTGCTACCCATTCTGCAAAATAAGATTACTTGGGCTGTTAAGACTTCAGAAAAAAAGTCTCCTTGCATTATTCAAAACAAGTACCTTCACAAGATCCAAAATTGTTTTGATAAAGTTGATTAAACTCTGAATTTTCATATTCTAACAAAGCTGTCCCACCATGGTATTGGCTGGTAGGTCAACCCAGAATGGCACAAGCAATCTTGAGAGTCACTGGAGTCCATTGATGAGAACTTCCTACAGAAGATGATCACAAAGCCAATGAGGACAAGCACGCTGTTGGACCCACAATTACAACCAAGGAAGAACTCATCAGTGATGTGAAGGTCAGGGGCAGCCTTGGCTCCAGTGACCATGAAATGTTGGAGGATCCCAGAAGGATAGAACAAGGTAAATAGCAGGATCAGCCCCTGGACTTCAGGAGAGTTGACTGTGGCCTCTTAAGGTACCTGCTTGGAAAAACCCTGTGCAATACATCCCTAGAGACTAGAAGGGATCAAAAGAGCCAATTAATTTTCAAATGTCATAATCTCTGTCTCTAGAATGATCTGCCTCGATATGCAGCCAGTAAAGCAAAAGCAGCAGGTGAGCAAGGAGCATCTGACAGAGCTCGGATATAAAAAGGTATCACACCAGAAATAGAAGAAAGGACAGGTGACCAGTGAGGAATATAGAGACATTGTCCAAACATGCAGGAACAGGGCTATGAAAGTCAAAACCCAAATGGAGTTGCATCTAGCAAGGAATGTGGAGGGCAGCAAGAAGGACTTCTAAAGGTATATATATAAAAGGAAACTGTGGGCCTGCTGCTGAAAGGGATATGGGATATGTTAACAGAGAAGGCTAAGACAATTGATGCCTTCTTTAACTCATCTTTTACTGGTAAAACTAGCCCTCAGGAATCCCAAGCTCCTGAAACCTGTGAGAAAGTCTGGAGCAAGAGAGGCAAAGGAGAATCATGTTACAGAACACTTTAAAACCAAACAAAACTAAAGTCCATAGGGCTTCATAGGATGCATCCATACCTGCTGAGAGACCATGTCATTGTGAGTCCATTCTCAATTAATTTTGAGAGCTTATGGTGGTCAAGAATAGTTCCTGAAGAGTGGGAAAATGCAAATCCCACTCTGGTCTTCAAGAAGGGGGACATGGGGAACTACAGGCTCATCCACTTCATACTTGTCCTTTGGAAGTTGATTGTGCAAGTATTCCTGCAAACCACCTCCAAACATTTGAAGGACAAAGCGACTGGGAGCAGCCAGCATGGACTTTGTAACACGGTAGTGCAGCACAGCCATTGCTAGTAACGGACCATAAGCTTTGTACTGAGTTTGCAAGGCCTTAGGATGGATGCTTGTCAGGCTTGCTCTATCCAAACTTCTCTTGACCTGCCTGGAGCTATATTTTATTTGGTGTAGCTGCAACAGCAACTTTTCTAACTGACGAGAGGGGTTGAGGAGAAAAATTGGGCAACACCAGAGGTCTCTGCCAACTTCAATTATTCTGTGATTCTGTGCAAATAAAGAGCGTGATGAAATTCACCCAGTTTTCCACACATTAAAGAACCACACAGCCCATTTTCTTTTTTTTTATCAAGTCTGACTTCTTAAGCAAATTTCAAGCCACAATTTCCTCCTTACTCTGACCTTCTCTTTTCTCAGCTGAAGTGACTAACTACAGGTTGTGAAGGAGTGAGTAGTAGAGAGCTGATGTAAAGTGTCCGTGAAGAGTTCACAGATACAGAATGACTTATTCGAATTCCTAAGTGAGAAAATAGTATTTTAGTTAAACTGAAATTTTAAGAAAAAAGGAAACTAGCAAATAAAGAATTACTCTTCCCTGCTTCTCTGAAAAGTAATTGAGAAAATTCATTTGTGCGAATACTTTTTGCATCCAGGACGCCTTTTGCAGCCACTGTATCTTAAACTGCTGCTTAGTTCCTCCTACAAAAACATCTGGAAAAAACTGCCGTGCGTAAGCCTAGTGGTTTTTAAAATCATAAGTAGATCAAAACCTGTACCAATTTGATTAAACGTTTTCTCTGTTATTATTAATCACTAGTTTTTTCTTTTTACTCCTCTCTTACAGGAAAACTTTGAACTTTCACCAGAAAATATCTAGGTTTTGTGGGTGTTGGTTTGGTTTGTTTGTTTGTTTTCAGCTGGGACTAGATATTTCACTTCACGTTTTACAAACTTTCATCCAGATCAATAATGTTTTTATCATCATGGTCAATATAGGATAGCCTATTAAATTATCATCCCTAAGATCTGAGTCCTGTTTTTTTTTTTAATCATCTTTGAGCTTTGCATAGCTGTTCTGCTTTGCTGTAGGTCTGGATGGATTATTATCACAGTTAATTTAATATTCTAGAATGTAATTTTTTGTTTAGTGCATAGTTAATAATTCAACAATTCACCATTGTGAAGTCTAAATGTATGTTGGACTTTAGCTCCTGGCAGGTTCTGCCCAAATGATCATACCATCAATGCAGTCTTATTCACTGTTCTGTCAAGTTCCTACCAGTGGAATATTTTGGGAACTAAATTTATCTCAGAGGAAGTCTCTGGAAATGAAATATCTTACAATAAAAATTTTAGGCCTTTGTCTATGAAGCTGTAGCTGCCAGGCATCATGTGATGCTCCCAGTTTCACAAACTATTCTGCCATCTGATTATTTATTCCCCTCTTGGTAGTAGATGACCCAATTGTCTCACATGGACTGCAGGATCTCTTGAGTGCCCTGAGGTGGTTTTAAGGAATGCTCACGGACATCCATGTGCATGCTTGCATTACATTCTTCTCTTGGGTGAGTTAAGACAGAAAAAATTAACTCTCTGTCTTTAGGATAGCCACGTTCAACCTGATATATGGAGAACTAGAAAAACTTGTTGAACAAGAGAATGCCACAATGATTAGTACTCCTTTGGGCAGCAACTGGCAGAATGCATGAGACTAAAATTTCTGGGCTTGCATTTTAACAACTGTGAAAATGTCAGCATATAACTGCTTTTAACTACTTTATAAGCTAAACGTAACTTTTCATGGTCTAAAACTATAGCCTTAGAATCCAAATAATCTCTGAAAAAACATGCAGCCATCATTGAAATCAGAAGACCTTGACAGAAAAAGAAAATTTAGTGACAAATAAACAAAAGGGAATGGAGAAAAATAACCCTCACCAGGCTGTGACCGGAAAAAACTGATGGATTGACAGTGCATTACTCTTGACAATGCATTAAAGCAGCTAGATGAATTATTGTGCCACTTCTGTTCTTCCTTCTTTCCAACAGAGCAAGACCATACCACCAACCACAGCTGATAGAATATCTTTGTCTTCATAGCTGTCTCTGACATCGTTATGTTTTATTGTTGTGCCTTCAGCACATGTTTTATGACACAATCATAGAGCTTTTCTTTCTTGGGTATAATTTCAACTTTAAAGGCACATCATAACATGATTCTCCCCCTTTTATTTTCCTACTTTATTCTGGTTTTGGTTTTTGTTTGGTGTTTTTTTCTTTTCTTTTTTGTTGTTTTTTTTTTAAAAAGTTTCACTCTATTTGTGTACTACTGAAAACCTACCAATTCTGTTGCTTTTCCAAAACTGTATCCTAATCATGTACTGGCATTTTGGTTGTTCCCTCACAGCTTCACAATTTGCTTTTTCTGTCTTTTCTTCTTCTTCTTTTTAATTTGTTTTTTTAAATCTTTTAGCCAGGCAGACCTTGTGTTCTCTTTTTCCTTTTTTTCAGGGGTTGCTGTTGCACCAAGTCAGAGCTTCCAAGCATCCTTCCTGCAGGTACCCTGGGAACGCTTGATCTTCTATCAAAGGGACTTTCACGATTCCCTGACTTCAGAAATGAGCTTTTAATCTCACTGCTGTGACGTGCTTCAAAGACTCCTGTGAGCTGCAGCATCAGGAAATAGGGCACGTAGCACTCATTTCTATTTTAATACAGGTTAGCAAATACAGAAAGCATCAAAGTTGTCTGAGTTGCGTCTGCTAACAAATGAAATAATAATATATTCCAACTGTTTGAACCTATATCACAGCACAAACAATTTTAATTCACAAAATTGTTTGTCACAGTGGCTTTAAATGCAATAATACCAGCTTGACTGCTTGCCTGCTACCAACCTGGAGATTTTTTGCTATTTTTTAGGGGCTAATCTTGTATTACTTTCTCTCCTCCTTGTACTTTTTGGTCTGTTGGATTTTCACAATGTTTTTTTTACATACTCTTTACAAAGTACAAGGAGTAGGTAGTAGACTTCTTTGGCTATAAATGTACATATCTTAAGCTATAGTCTACAGAACCTATACATCTTTTCACCTGCTTGAAAATGACTTGGCATAGTTATAGATAAACATGGACCAAACGTAAGAAAAATATCCAAAACACCAGTAGAATGTCAAGTGTCTGTCAAACACCTAGAAATATTGTTTTATGCTTATCTATCTTTCTGACACTGAGCTAGACAGCTTCTCATTCTTTCATGTCAGTGTTCACTAAGCAGTGAATGGAAACTCTGTTCATTTCTAGATCATATTCACTGCCTGATTGCCAGAAGTCTATGTTCCTTCACCACATCACAGTCCTGCCAAGCTGCCTGCTAGAAGACTCCCTTCTGTGCTATTAACTCCAAGTTAGGATTGTTTGGTTTTTTTTCTTTAATTATCGTCTTCTACAAGGTGGAAAAAATTGCTAAAAAGGCAATTTTAGGAATTATTATTTCTTTTTCTGATAAAGGGGAACTGGATTATATTTTCTGTAGAGCTGCTCTTACAGTTGAGCTTCTTAGTAGAAAGCACAGAAGAACATAGATTCCCCTGATCAGCTGCATGGTGAGCTTTACTTTACAAGTGCCTACTCATTCAAGCTAGAAGGAATGCTGAACACTGCTGCAGGTGCAGGCTTTAGAGGTTTTGCCCAGGAACCATACGTTACTCACAGCTGTTAAACACCAGCAGGACTCTAACAGGCAAAACAACAGGAGTCTTGAGGTACAGGGCTGTTTGCAGGTACAGTAGGTACAAAACTGAATTCAAAGACACACATAGTCATTATGCAGAGGTAGCAGATGCAAAAACTGCAGGACCGTCATATCATTGAAGACATTGGAAAGGACAACCTCCAGAAAACACCTAAATGGAGCTGCCTACATGTGAACAAGAAGCTTCTGTAACAGTCAATAGTTTACTGTGAGTGGAGTGGGCTGAATAGCTATTGAGACTCCACAGTGTGCACTGAACACACCTCCATCACCAAGAGGAGCTTCAGCACTCAGTACATAGGCACAAACACACGAAAGTATCAAAATTTAGGCATCTTAAGCCAAGCTGGTGAGCTACCTGCCCACAACCAAGACTCTGACTCTGTACACATAAGAAAACACTCAGTTTTGCAGGAACGTTTGAACAACTCCCAGACTAGAGTGGTAGAGCTGTACTAATGTAGCACGCTGTACAGATTAATAGACTGTGCTTTTTAGCAGAAGCAATAAATCTCTGTCAAGCACTGCTGTGCTATAGCTAGGTCTGCTGCGCAGCAGCTAGATCTTGTTAAGAGATGAATAGTTTGGTCTTTTCCTTCTCTAGAAGCAGCTGCTGTTAGGGAAGCACCATTCACTCCTCTCCCAGCTGCCTAAAACTGGCAACACTGACTAATCAGCATTAGCCATGTTAATCAACTTGTATTTAATCTGTAAAATCCTGGAAAACAGTATTCTTGTATTAGCACATCTATTGGGCCACCACAGGAGAGAAGGAGGTACCAGTGATGGACAACAGGTAAGATCTACGAATTAATGGTTATAGGCTTGCAACAATTCTGACAGAGAGTCATATGGAGCCGAGTAATTTCATTAAGATATAGAGCTCTTGAATGAAACCAGGCTTAATGCATGGTTGTATGTTCAGTGCTAGAGAAGACACTAAGACGTCTCGTATTCACTTCTATAAAAAGCAAAACAAGGGGCAAGATCCTGAAACTAAAGGCACTTCACAAAGGAGGGCTAGCGTGAGAAACCATGAATGCATGCGTTATAAAGCTGACTTCATTTTAAGCACATTTGTTTTAACACAGGACCAACCACACAACAATGAAGTATCTCCTTAATTCTATATGTAAGCCTCTGCGCATAAAAAAAGCATTTACCGAACTGTGCTTGCGCAACGCTGTCACACTGGAAGCACCTCCCAGCAGGATACAGACTACTATCCCCAGAGACAGACCCTTTGCAGTTGCTTATTTTGATAAGTTAAACCTAGTTTCTTCACTAAACATATAGCAAGGTAATGACATCAAGCTGCAGTGTGCCACTTGGCAGGCTGGAAGAAAGCTACTTCTCTTCCTATCCACAGGATCTATCTCTTGAAGATAAAGACAGGGCACCTTGGCCAGACCTTTCAACTCTGATTTCATTTCTATTTATATATTACCGACCAACCACCAGAAGCTGCCAAAGTTGCTTACATAGGATCAAACACACCAACTAAAAGGTGCCAACTCCCTTAGCATTCCAAAATGCCTTGTGCTAGCACTGTTCTTGGGCTCCTCTGCAGCAGCGTTGATGACAGTGTTCAGTAGTCTATGCTTTCAATGGTCACCGGTGCAAATCAGATGGCTTCTATTTATTAATAGTCATGAAACCAGACAGACTGTGCATCAAGGAGCTTAAGGCAACACAGATGGTTAGAACTGGAAACCCAAATTATCTTTCTATGCCAGGTAATCTCATAAACATGCCTCCCCACCAAGGAAGAGCAGAACAGCCTAGCCATTCTGCAGAGCACTTTGAGATGTTAGCAGGCATCCTCTCACTCCAGAATTGTTCCAAGTACAGGTACACATGTTTAAGTCTAATTGCAAACATTTCATGACAAGACAATGCTCCTTCCTTTATGTCTCATGTTTTACCAGTCTGCTTTATGCAAAGCTCTGCCCTGCAATGAGGAAATGAGGGGAAAGAGAAAATAATTTAGTAAGTTCTGTACTCAGAATCACGCACATAGAAGGCAAGAGGAGAACACAGAAGTTATCAAAACAGCAGCTGTGAAAATATTATCAAAAGCAAATATAAAGCACATAACATCTTGAACATAAGGAAAGAGAGTTAACACAGCCTAAAGTTGGAAGCATGGACTAAAAATCTCCCATTCCTCTCTTACCTAGTATTATTGTTAAACAGTTCTGTTAACACATTCACCTAGGACAGTTTTAAAGATTTAGAGGTGAACTTGAAGGCTTCTGTTGACTGTCAAGATTCAGCCCTCATTGTGTGTTAGGCTATATATATATATATATATATATGCAGCTGTGAAACCCTTACTTAGAGAAGTAATCACAGCATCCTCCTTACATATAAAGTAGCAGCACTTTTTGCAACACAAGTTTGGTTGACAATGCAAACAGAACATGCCCTCTCCACATGGCAGAATTGTTTATTCAATCTACCATCAATTCATTCTCATACCATTTTAACCTGCATGTATTTTAATTGTTTATGAAACGTTGTATAGCTCTATACAGGGTACAGTCCACAATATAACAACCTCAAATGACGCTGCTTTGATTGCAGCAGTGCCCATGAAGGTAATCATGAGATGATGGGAACCGAGACATGCAGTGATACTGACAAACATTTGAGCTTTGCTGCCAGGGGGCGGCAGCACAACCATGCCCGATGCAGGGGTTCAAGCCTCACAGTGGCATTTAAGCACTATAAAGTCCAGTTCTCGGTCTGTTTCCATTTATACTTCCCTCTGTTTGGCCATCTGGTCTATTCATATGAGGGACTACACACAAGAACACATTCTTGAAATACAAGTAATCCATAAGCTTCAGACCTCAGAGAATAGCTATCCCATTCTATATCAATCCAAAACACATGGATTTCTGCATAATTGATCATTTTATTGAAATCTGTTAAAAGATGTTTGTTCAGACCACCTGTTCAGCAGGCAGTTATGCTCGTTCTGTTCACTGCATACATATTGAGCAAGTCTCCAAGCAATACATAAACATTTTGTCTGACCCCATACATATGCATCTTTACTACTAAAAGCAGCTTTTCTTCAATTAAAGTTGTATCCATGGAACAAATGTTCATTCTTCTAGCTATGACTTGTACCAAATCCATATCAATAATCATTGGTTAAATAGATCAATACATGTAATAGTGCTTTAACTGTAAAAAAAGTAAGAAAGTTAAATACTGCAACAGCTTAGATACATACTGTATTTGAATGACAGAACATGAAATCTTTTGACCTAGGTAATGACAGTCACCAAAACACAACATACAGAAGCAACATCAACAGCCAGTACTTGTCTAAGCATTTTAGAGTTCCCCTTTTCCCTTCAAAGAAAGAAGGGTTGTGTGCATCTTGAATGTGAATTTAGATATTAACTTCACAGCAACACCGATTCTGATATTTAAGGCTGGGTAAAGAAATAGACATATCGAAGCTGCAGGACACATAGCATTTCTGAGCTTGAGGAGCCAATGTTTACTATAACACAGGTTCATCATTCAAATCAAATGTACCCTATGGAACAGTAGCACTATTTAGCAGTATTTGTATTTAGCAGAAATGCTGCATTACTCAACCAAAATAAGCAAGGTTTTTGAAGTGTTGATTTAATTAGCTATCATGAAGGCTAGGGAGGTATTTTAACTGAAACATCTTGATAAAGTGAAATATGCTGACCTATTATTGTTCTCCAGAACATAGGAATCAAGTTACATAAATTCTCTCAGTCATCAAGGGCTGGTATTTCAGCCAGCATTTGAGTTTTTAACCTAAGGGCAGGTTAAAATATATCTTTATACAATGCAATGTACCTTAAATAGATGCAATGATGACCAATAAATTGGTCAGTCCCTACTTCTTACAGTTACAGCCCAACAACTTCAGGCACGAGTCACAGCCAATCTTCGGTTCAAATTCAACCATTAGAAACCAGAGACCCATTTCAGAGATTTTCCTCTGACAGCATTCAGTACTGTAAGAACACGCATACACCAGCTATCCAAGACTACAGAGCTGCTAATAAAAAAGTTGCTAGAAAAAGCCATTAAACATAGACATGCATGCCAATTAGCTTCCCAACTATAGCACTATTTACAAGCCATACTTCAATTTTACATAATTTGTAGTTTTTAGCCCAACTTACAAATATGACTTCAAATCCAAGACATCCAATATATGACCACTTGAAACAGCTGAAGTGAAAATGAGTGCAAATTACAAATCCACAAACAGGTGAGTAATGATTTCCTGATCTTTTCAGGTGACAATTTCAGGTAATTAATGTCTGACAGAGGCGGAGTCTGTGGAGGACATGACCAACGCTGACTTTTCAGAAAGTCAGAAAGCTTCTTCATACCACAAACTGAAGTCCTCCACAAAGTTATCTGCTACCCTACTGCATGTTGTAATGTATTATTGCCCTACAAGTTGTGCAGAAACCCACAGCCACGAAACTATTAATGCACAAGAAGTTTAGAAGTTACCATGCATAAAATGTGATTAAGCTGTTACAGAATCTCAGGTATTGATTATGGCTTAGACCTGCACTGAAAGTTAACACTTAGACAAATATCCTTAAGTGAATGACATTGTCTATATTAAAGTGGGACAACTTTTTTTCTCTGAAGACTTGCTTAAAGTGACCTTCTGCCTAGAAGAAACAGTAGACAGTCTATTCACAAACAACCTTATCTACTTTACAGGGCTAATTCTTGCAAGAACAATACTCCTTTTTACTCATCTTTTAAGATATCAAGATATTTACAGGTATTTATAAACAGGCTTCATTCCTTGAACAGCCAGATCTCCGACAGGTAATTCTCTGTCTTCCTTCCCTCCCTCATCCAAGTCTATAAAATTCAAGACATTGTTCTAGCAGCATTCATTAAATTAATAGTGCAAAGTTATTAAAAAAACCTCTTTTTCCAAGCTCTCACATCATCTTCAAGATTGTATTAGGTCAACAGCACTTCCCATTTATTTAGACATGTGGGGGAAGTCAGGAACAATAGATATGTTGAATCTAACAAGCAATTGATTTGTTTGCCAAGAGGTTTTTCGGGTTTTTCTTGTTGGGTGGTTATTTTTTATTTGCTGCTCATACTGGCCATTGCTAAAACTTTGGTAACTAGTTCACTATATTCACAGTTCCTCATTTTGACATGCACCTATAACATGTGAGTTGAACTGCACCACGATAATTGTAATGTCATCTCTATACATTCGAGCCAGCTCTTCTGGAAGACTAAGCATCTTGGATAGTCGCTCATGATCCACAGTGCCAAACTCATTGTTACCCACTGCATGACGTATCAGGTGAGTTGCTGCATTCTGATCTTCAAATACCGAAGAGATTCTTGCTCTCCTTTCTGCCAAGAGACCATGCATCTGTCCCAAAGTTACCTTATAGCCACCAACAGCTATAGGCTGCTGGTGGTGAACACCAGTGAGGTACTCTCCTACAATTCTAGCCACATCTTGCCTGTGCATAGTCTCCCACAGCCCATCTGTGGCCAAAACGAGGAACTTATCCTGTGGCCGTAATCTGTGATATATGACTTCTGGCTCAGCTGTGAGGTAAGGGGGAGTGTGATAGTTTGGAGGAATAAACTTTGTATATTCATTGTCATTCAGCTGATCTGGACCCGATTCTACTACTCTCTTCTGTAGTTCAATACTCCATTTAAACTTCACATCACCAAAAGCTCTGAAAGGCATCAGGAGGCCTAACAGACGATCTTGTTTCACGAGACTTTTCTCTTCAGACTTTGGATGCTCCATTTTCACACGTTTCACTTCATGCTCATTTTGTGCATTGTGGTCATAGGACAAATTAACTGCAGACCAAGACCCATCTTCTTCCTGAACTCCAAGCATTGCCCTACTGTCACCTGTGTTTGCAATATGCAAATCAACACCATCCACATGGGCCACACAGGCAGTTGCACCAGAAAACGCTACTCGCAGTACTAGGTAGTTGAGAAATGAATTTGGATCTCCTACTTGAGCTTCCAAAGAAATATCATTATCAAGCCTCTTAAAAGCATTAATTAAGGCTTCTTTCACATCAGTAGTCTCTCCACTGTTGAGATCAATGAGCTCCTGCCAGTACGTTCTTAGACTATTGAAGTAAAGCTTGGAAGCTTCTTTGCTAAAATAATCATTGGGATGCTTGTGCCACTGCAAAATAGGCAACAGAGCTCTGCCACTTTCCACAGCATTTTCTATCTCAAGTAAAGTCTCATGAGGTAACAAAGAGACAGCAATGTAGTAAAACAATCTTTCGCTGACAGCTTGAGCACAAGCACAACCTGCGTGGCCATCAAACACACCCAGCAGCATCCCTCTTGTCTGTAAGCAAGTCGCAGCACTCCTTCGGTCTTCTATCGGAGCATTAGCAGGCAACTGGTTGCTATCAAAGCCAAGCACAGAACTTACATTTTTACCATCAAATTCTGGGACTTTGAAACTGTATTCATTTGCCTTCAGAATGCTGTTGACCTGCGGAGGAGTGAGGTAAAATCTCTGTGGCGTAGAAGCGTAATCCCTCGTGTGAATAAAGCGATTAAAGTTCTCCTTTGGCCTACAAAGTGCTGCAAATTTCTTCTGAGGTGCATATCTGAAGTGACTGTGAGCAAAATGAGATGATAAACAACACAGATGTTTATGATGGCAGTAACACACAGTACTGCATATTCTGCTAATCTCACAGTTACGAATCAACGGAAACAGATGAGCTGGTGCTGGCATGGCATCAGACAACAATGGCAGCCTGGAGCTTCGGACTGGAATTGCTGAAAGACAAGAGAACAACCATACTTAAGGGGACAGCTAACAATTTTCACAGAACTCTAAGACATCTGGAGATGCTACCAAAGTTGCTTATTATATAGAGTTTATAGCTCCACAGGTCTTGAGAGAGAAAAGGTGGTAAGAGGTTCTTGTTTATAGACATTTTGATGATCTATAGCAAAAAAAGCTATACCATACTAAGGATATTTTAGGTCTTATACAGACTCAGCAAGCAGGAGATGGAGACATCATTCAGACAATACAGCTTCAAACCGAACTTAAGAAAACTATTAGCAAAGAGTACTCTATAGTAATGCCACCTTCTGCAAGACTTCTAGAGATTTGTTTTCCTGCTGATTTTACAGCTGACAGACAGATGTGGAACACAGTCTCTGTATAAGGCTGAAGAAGAGAGAAACCATCTCACAGTAAGATTCAAGAAAAAACTTTGAGATGACATACAACTGGGTTTAAGATCGAGATGGTTTAGACAATAAAAGCAAGCAGTACATCATAGACAGCACATGTTCTTTAGGCAGACACAAGTCAACAGCAGGTTTTGTTTCTTCTCCTTGCTTTCACATGTGAAATTTCGAAGTTGTGTGACACCATGGTTTACACAACAAAACAACCACAGCAGTCTACGTAGACATTTTCTAGCTTATCAGATAAAACCACAAGAGGTAGAAAGCAGACGCATCTCCTACCAGGAACTCATGTATGCCAATAAATTTTAGGATTAGAAATTGCTATAAGAAGCAACTCAGTGCAAGGACATGCTGAGTTTTCTTCCATGACTAGACTAGAGCCCTGCACAGTAGCCTAAAGCTAGTTCAGTGTTAAGATATAATAGTATAAGTTGGGTATCCAAGAGAAGTATTCGACTACCTTTTTGCCACATCTAAAAGCTTTCCTTATACTTCTTCATTCCTCTGAAGAAAGATAATTCTAACATACTCTTCCTTGTCCCCCTTTATACATCCAATCACAACATTAGTGTGAGTGTCCTTATTCACTATGCCTCATTACCAGGAAGTTCTTTACATCATCATACTTGAGAAAGCAGTTCCACAGTTCAGAAAAAAAAAAACCCTTGAACTGTGGCCTTTTGTAAAACGAACACAATTAAGAGGGGATTCAATTTTCTCTGTCATCTTCTATGATCAAATTTCATCATAGAAGCTTCTTCCTAGAAAAGACCATTACAAATTACAGGAAGCTTACTGCAGTCATAAGCACTAGTCTGTCAGCACCACTGCATCTCAAATTTAGTTGTTCTACTGAAAAGCTGGGTACTCCTGTGTTGTGCAAGGTACTTCGGCTACTAAACTGATTAATTTTTCAGCCAAGTGGGCATACCAGTATTTTGGATGAGAAAAAGCCCCTATAAAATATGCACTAAACCCAGATACTCAATCTAAAGGATCATGCAATACATTAAGAATCATGTTCTGTAATCACTCCATTCTGCGAGCATTCTGATCACCCAGATCAGCCGAGATGTGTCTGGAAATACATGAAGCTTCACCCCATTCTCTGTGTCGCAAGAGAAGGAAGCAAGACACGTTTTTCCCTGTCAAACTTGCTTCATCTCCTTACGTAAACAGGAGTGGAACCTGTTTTTCACAAAATAGAGAGTGCTGAAGGCAAATAAAATTTGTATTTCTGCCACTCCACTGGCTTCCTAGCATCACACTCAAATCCCATGAAAGGGACCAGCAATCTTAACTTACACTGACAAATACTTGTCCACTGCCCTCTCCCACTGTCAGCTATGAACACTGAATTGGGCAGTTTTCTGTCCAGCTACAAGGAAAAGCTCTGGTTGTAGTCCTGTCCACAGACACCAGCAGCAGTGCATTGGCTTGAACTTCCAGATGCATACTAAATTTATGTTTGCCACTTCCTTCCCGAAGTCTCTCTCAAGCCTAGGTTTCACATGCACACAGCATAACAGAAATAAACCATAACTCCAAATATTGAGTCCTGAAGTCTATTCACTGCCTTCTAATTATAAGGGAGCTATTTTAGTAAGTTATGTATATTTTTAAAATGACATTCAAAAGCCAAAATTTTGCTTACAGAATGGGAACCTCACAGTTCAACAGGTGTGCCTGGTCTACAGCTGCACCTCAGATTCAGCACTGCTCTCCCACATTAGAGTAACTGAATCACGTTCTCCCAACTGCTAAGCATGTGTGTCCTGTGCTGACCTATCTGTGGTGCCACAACTATTCTGACAGTTTTGCTGTTGATCCATGATGAAGCAAAAGTAAAAACATGCTACTGTTACAGTGGCTCTGCAGTACCACCAGAGGCTATTTTAATGATTTTCAATTATTAACTTATCACATATTATATGAAATCCAAGAGGAAGTACTAAAAAGTTGGCCTCAAATTTTCCATGGCCTATATCATTTACAATAGAACCACATCAGGTTAAGCTATACCTGTTATACATACCAGATTTAATAAAGCCTAGTTGATTAAGTAAAACAGAAATCCTGAGTTTGCCACTCTGAAATGAAATTATCCTAAGTGTCTTCATTTATCCTCACAACACAGATGCCTCGAATATAACTGGACGCTCCAACTAGCCCTTAAACAATTACTTTAAGATTCCAAGTCCATCACGATTGACCAAGAGATCGTAGAGAAGGAAGAGATTAAGTAGAAATTTTGCAATCCAATCAAGCTCTGTCAAGATATTAGAATCAAGCCAGCATTATATACCTCTCCAAGCCCAGAACAGGGCACAAATGCTACTTATATACAGTCTAAATCTGTCCCTCTCCAGGTTATACCCATTGCCCCTAGTCCTATCACTACAAGCCTTCATAAACAGCCCCTCCCCAGCTTTCTTGTAACCCCTTCTGGTACTGGAAGTCGCTATGAGGTCTCCTCAGAGCCTTCTCTTCTCCAGGCTGAACAAGCCCAACTCTCTCAGCCTGTTCCAGTATGGGAGGTGCTCCAGCCCCAGATAATCTTTGTAGCCCTCCTGTGGACGTGTTCCAACAGCTCCATATCCTTCTTACGTTGAGGATTCCAGAACTGGACACAATACTCCACGTGAGCTCTCACAAGAGAGGAATAGAGGGGCAGAATCACATCCCTCGCCCTGCTGGCCACGCTTCTTTAGATACAGCCCAGGATATGGTTGGCCTTCTGGTCTGTGAGTGCACACTGCCGGCTCATGTCGCGTTTCTCACCGACAGGCGCCCCCAAGTTCTTTTCCGCAGGGCTGCTCTCGGGCACATCATCCCCCACTGGTATAACTGTTCTATTAACGCCAACTGGTGCTGCACCCACAGGTCACTCTGAAACACCCGCCTTAACCGTGCCAGAGACAGCCGTGGCTTCAGGTAAAGCCACTTACCCCGGTGCCTTTCAGAGGCTCAGCAGACGCGAACGAATTCGCCTGCTGGAGAGAACGCGGACGAGGAACAAGGCACACCGAAGAGCGGCAGCACCGCTAGCCCTTCCCCCGGGACACAGCCCAGCCCGCAGCCCCTCCCCCGGCCCCGAAAGCGGTACGTACCGATGCGCCTGGGCCCGGGGCACACACACATCCTCCTGTCACAACAAGAAGCCGCCAACATCCACAAAGCAGAAGCCCACGGGGCGGGGGAGAAGCAAGGCAGAGAGTTTGTTAGAGAGGACGGAGCGCTCCGACGCGGAGAAGGACGACAGAGAAGAGGAGACACGCACACACGCCCGCCCCTCCCCAGCCTCCCACCCGATCCCCTCCTCCCTCCCGGGCACAGACCTGGCCCCTTCCCGGGCGCCACACGGAAGCGGCCCAAGACGCCCCCGCGCACCCGCGTCGCCCCGACCGCCGCCGCACCCACCTGGCGCTCGCGCCAGCCGCGACGCGCCTTATAAAGGCCCCGCGGCCCGCGGCGCGCCTCCCATTGGCTGCCCGCCGGTCACGTGACGGGGCGGGGCTGGCGGGGCAGCGCCGCGGGGCAGAGGGAAGAGGGGCAGGGGAGCGCGCGCCGGGGAGCGAAGGCGGTGGTGTCCCGCGGTGTGTGTGTGGGGGGGAAACCCCGTCTGCCCACAGCTCTCCCGCCGCCCCTCAGCTCTCCCACTGTCACCTACCAGCGCTGTCGCTGCCTCCAGCTGGCGCCTGGGTCATAGGGTCATAGAATTATAGAATAGTTTGGGTTGGAAGTCACCTTAAAGATCATCCAGTTCCACCCCCTTGCCGTGGGCAGGGACATCCCACTAGGTCAGGCTGCCCAAGGCCCCATCCAACCTGGCCTTGAACACCTCCAGGGATGGGGCAGCCACACCTTCCCTGGGCAACCTGTGCCAGTGCCTCACCACTCTCATAGTGAAGAAATTCTTCCTAATGTCCAGTCTAAATCTGCCCCTCTCCAGTTTATACTCATTCTCTCTGGTCCTATCCTGACAAGCCTTTATGAATATCTCCTCTCCAACTTTCCTGTAGCTCCTTTCAGGTACTGGAAGGTTACTATAAGATCTCGGAGTCTTCTCTGGGCTGAACAAGCCCAAGTCTCACAGCCTGTCCTGTATGGAAGGTGCTCCAGCCTCTGATCGCCTTTGTAGCCCTCCTCTGGACCCGTTCCAACAGCTCCATATCCTTCTTACGTTGAGGATTCCAGGGTCGAGGAGCTGCAGCGGAAGCTGTGATGCTCGCCCTGTGTCCTGCGAGCGTGGCCATGCCACGCAGTCACCCTGCAGCCATCCATCCCTGTGGTGCAGGAGACAGAGCCTGCCAGGAGACTGGAAGTGGAGAAATGTCAAAAAACTTCTGTAGGATATATTGACTTTTACTCGGGATTAAAGAGTGGGAAACGGGGTATGATTTTTTCCCCTTGAAGTGTTCATGGAGTGCCTCAAGCAGTCCCTAACACACTAACTGTGCCAGATGGGTCACGCAACACAGGAAGAATCATGTTCTATGGTCACTCTGTTTTGCAAGCATTCCTTAGATTCTGCCACAGGATTCTGATCATCCAGATCAGCTGAGATGTGTCTGGAAATACATGAAGCTGCTGGAGCTGGAGCCTGTGCTGCGACATTGGGGTTTTCTGTTCTTCATTTTACTCTTGGTGTTCAGTCTTCCCAGAATCACTCAAGGCAAAGTCCCGCTGCAGGGCAAACCACCAGGGACCTCTCTGCCCTGTGCTTCTGCCACATTTTCTGCTGCCACTGCCAGCAAAGAATGGTTTGAGGGCAGTGCTTACCAAGAAGGATCGGTCCTTCCCCAGAAGAACAGCACCTGTTGTTCCTACCAGGGTGGCAGGAGCAGCAGCCTCCCCTCCTTCTCTTCTCTTTCTCTTCAATACAACCCTGTCCCCATTCCACATCTCCAATGTTCAATTTTGCTTTTAAGATACTTTGATCCAGCCTTATTCTTTCCCTAAATTTTTGAATAAGGAAAGCATATAAATCTAACAATGTTTTTGTTTCCTTGGTCATCTCTTTCCCTGTTTATAGATGCACGTGCTCTCATGACTTTCTATTTTCAGGGTGGCTGGGATGCCCGCTTTGCTGTGTGTTGTTGGCAGCAGATGTTCGTCTCGCCTGTGGAGTGTTGCAGTTAGCATTACATTAGCAGCTGTAATAAAATATAGATTTTGACTATATTTGCATTGTTATCATCTTTATCGTGTTTACAGCTGTATACTGAAACCAGCAGAGGAAACAAAGGAAAAACTGCACTCGGTTGCCAGAAGACTCAAGAGGTCTACTTGGGATATAAGAGAGCGGGAAGTACAGTCCTGAGAACTGTCCACGTGAAAACTCCTTAGAAAGATGAAATGTTGGCATCCTTAAGAGCACAAGTCTTCCCTAGTAGTAGTTGAAAGCACAAAGTATTAAAATGTTCATTCATTGGTGTTCTGTGTGACTTTTGTGCCACTTATTTGTTTATCTAGAACGGTACACTGTCATCTGCTCTTTGAGGTTTATTTTAGAGTAAAATAGAAAGATTCATGTGACAGACATCACTGTATGTTAAAGATCTCATTAAATAGCACGGAAGATGAATAACTTACATTCCCTTTTAACGGTATCACATGGTTAGAAGTAGATTGGCAGAGTGTTCTGTAACAATAACCATTTATGTGATTTTCTACTTGCAGCAGGAGTGACTGTAAAGCACCCGAGTTTAGAAATGTTCTTAAATGTTATGTGTTCTTAAAGACCACGTAAGACAGCACAATTAAGGCATTCTCTTACCCCATCAGAAGGTAAAAAGCTGTGGGAAGACAGATCTGCCTGGGTGTGTTTGAGTGATAGGTCTATGAGTAGAAATACAGAAATGGTTTGGGATGAGGCCTCCACTGTTCACCTCCTATTTCTGATTGGAAGTGCAGGGTTTGTAGAATGGATTCACGTCTGATTTCTGAACAGAATGTCACTTCCAGAATTGCCTATTGAGAAAAAAAATCTACAATCATTAAAAATGAATAAAAGAAGTTTAGCTTTTCGCACTTTTGGTCTCCAGAACATCTTGTGACCAACAATGCAATTCCCTGTAACGTGCAGTGAAATTGAAAGGTTAAAGTTATAGCTCTCTGCTTATTTGTTTTATTCATCCCTTTTTCTTCCTGATTGAAGGACAGGACAGGAGGTACTTTTAGGTGTGGTATTGGAAGCTGTGACTGCTGATCTCACAGTATCCTGTTGATATCACATATCTCCTTGAACAAAAGACGGTATTTGAATTCTAGAGTACTAAGTAAGAATATATTTTGGCCTTAGCAGCCTCATATAAATCCATCAACTGAAAGGCAAAATACTGAAGCCTGGCTGACGTTTTAGTCCTCAAGCTGATGCGAATTGTCTGGTGTGCCAGAGGTTGGGTGTTGCAATCTGGCTGGAAAGTTATGTTTTCTTTTTCTTGATCGTGCTGCTGTGAAGACCTTTTTGTGCACTTTGAGCAACAGTCTGTTTTTGCCGGTTTTAAAGAATAAAAATTATTTTAATGAATAAGAGCATGTTATTCCATGTTTTAAATTTTCATCAGGGATTGATGGAAAAGCAATTATTTTTAACTGCTTCAAGGCTTGTGAAGTCTCAGTGTGTCCCTGAATGGAAAGATTATCATCCGAGTGTAACAGAAGACATCAATTCTTGTCTGCTGTGCCTGTTGCTGACAGTGGATAATTCTTCACTGCAGAATTGATATACAGCTATACATTACCATCACAGCTAAAATGCTGCAGTAGTTAGCCTAAAGCTTTCTGAACGCTTTTCCAGAGAAACTCCATTATGGATCATCAAAATCCATTTTCATTTTAAATCAGGTATTTGTAATAACCATTTGCTTTAAATAGGTTCTTGTGGCTAACGTATAAATATTTTATTGGTTCAGTTTCACTGAAAACCAATTCAGGAACACGGGGTAATACTTCAACTGGGTATATCCCCTGAGTGCTTCACATTTTTACAATACCTTTGCACACAATGTTTCAGAAATGCCATTTTGTGCCTGCTGAAAGGAGCAGTCACTCATATAACCTGTCTCAAAATTGAGTGCACAGATCAAACACTTTCACCTGGCTTACTGCCATACCAACCTGGAGCAGAAAAAAAAACCCCAGAGCAGTCGTACAAGTTTTGAAAGCAGAAAGAAAAACGTAACAAAGGGGAAAATAAGGGAGAAAAACATGCCATGTACTGAATAAACAAGAAGAATAGGACAAGACTAAACTGTCTTCCCTCCTTTCCTGAAAGCATTATAGAAGAATGACAGCAATGTAAGTCTGCTGTTCCACAGAGCCCATTCAGCAGTAATTTATTTTTAGCAGAAATCAGGAGCATTACGTGGCAAAAATAAATGTGTCAGTAGAGCTCAAAGCAGACAGAGTACTTTGAATCAGCGATGGCCTGTGATCTTCCATCTGCTTCAAAGGTAGGTTTTGGTTGTACATCCATGTATTCTGCTGCCCTCTCAGGGAGTTTTTGCTGTAGGTGGCATATTCATCCTGCTTTAACATGGCTGGGTTTCTGGGTATATTGAATGTTTCTGAAATTTTACAATGAGCCCTGCAATGGGTGACTTTTTAAAAACGCCTCTTAAGAGTATTAACCTTGGACTAAGGCAGCAGCGCTAAGCCACATGACTCATCTTTCTCCTGCCCTTTTTGAAGGGGAGGCCAACGAGGAACTGCACAGACAATTGCTTTTGTTGGGTATTTTGCCATCACAGTGGGTCCCAGGGATAGCTTGATTTGTTTTGTTCCTCCCGGAGGCCCTTTATATCTTCACTCTCAGTTCCTGTTTGAAATGAAGCAGTGGCTCTGGCTTCATTCAGAAGCTGGAATCCAGCTCTGAAGGATCATAGAGTAATTAAGGTCGGACGGGACCTGTGGAGGTCATATAACCCAACTCCCTGCTCAAAGCAGAGCCAACTTTAAAGCTAGATCAGATTGTTCAGGCACTGGGCCAGTCCCATTTTGGACATCGCTGAGGACTGAGGTGCCTCAGCCTGCCTGTTCCAGGGCTTTGCCTCTTTCGTTGTAAAGATCTTTTTCCTTGTAGTTAATCGGATTTTTCCCTTGCTCAGCTTTTATCTGTTGCCTCTTGCCCTTTGGGACTTCTTTGCACCATTCTGTTATAGTCCTTGAATCTCATTATCAAAGAACTAGACACATTTTTTTTGGTAGGAATTGTGCACTAGTTTGCACCTGGGTTGGTCTTTCAGGTTTTTCCTTTCAGGTTTTTGTGTCCAGTTTGGGGAATACAGCATTCTGACAACGTGATGAAGTAAAGGAAATTCTGTGATAGAATAATATTGGAAAAAGACGTTTTGGCATATTTGAGTATAATACTTATGACATTATCAGCATCTGTGCTATGAGGAAGCAGTTTCAGGATATCAGTATGTTGGCCTCTGAAGGGGCTGATCACTTTTGCAGCTGTGGTTCACTCTGCATTTTTGAAATGTATTTGTTACAATAATTTTAAAAAGTAAGTACATCTGCGGTTGTGGTGGCTGCCATGCAAGAGATTCAGTAAGGCCCAGGGGAAGTGATGGAGATTAAAACTGGGAGGGGAATCCATCTGCATTTTTCCAGAGAGAGAATAGCTTATGCTTAGTAACAGACAAAATATTATTTTTCCAATACTGTTGCAACACTGACATTAGGGTTTTATTTTATCATATAAGATACTTCTGAAATTAGAGTCTGTTTAGAGATGGGATATGGCCTTTGTCTTTACTTGACATTGTTGCAGTCAAGAGATGGAAAGGCAAAGGAAGGTCTGTAGAAACAGCTGCTTGATCTGAGCTGAAATCTCACTAGGCAAATGTCAATGTTAAAGAACACTGAAATCTCACTAGGCAAATGTTAAAGAACAACAGTTTCTCCAGCAGTGAGGGAAAGCAACCAATGCCAATGACTAGAAGTACTGGTGTTATCTTCTTAGCATGAGGGTGTATTTTGGAGTGGAAAACAGTTACGGAAGATAAAATTAGAAATTAAGTTTTAGAACAAAGAGCAGACTCTGAATCAGTCTCTTAGATATCTCAGGGCCTGGGGCTAGATCAGGTCCCATTTCCACTTGCAACAACAAAGTTTAGAAAGAGTATCAGACAAAGGTATTCCTCACTCCTCACTCCTATTTACTTTTGTTCAGTTTACCCTTGCCTAAATGCCAGGAAAATAAGACCCAGCTGCATCCGTTGGGGTTTGAAATTCATATTTGATCAAAAAAATTTAAGCATCTGTTTATTCTGTAGAAGAAATATTAACTAGGTTACTGTTTTCCTTGTTTAATAAATAGTGTTATTATTTCAAGTGAACCTACCTACATAAATATTTACTTTTTGCTTTATACTCTATGTTTACTTTATATTTTTAAACAACAAACAAAGAATGTGTTTGTTCTATCCTCTTAACCTTCAGTGTGATTTGTCTGCCCATCCCTAGAAAGCATACTTCTCAAAACAAGGAAAATACTTTCACAGTGGCTTAGAAAGGAGTTAGCTTGGGTCTAGCCACAGACAAATAACTGAATTTAATCCAACTAATACAATAATTCAATAAAATCTGAAGGGTTAGATCTAGTAAATTATTCTGATCTTCCACCTAAGTTCTCTGAGCAGGATATGAGTCCCCTTTGCTGCCTCTGAGGCAAGGAGTGGTGGATTCCTCTGAGTTGAGGACAAGCCTTCACTGCAGGGTGAAGGATTGGTCTCACCTCAGCTGACCTAAAGCCGAACAGTAACAGTACTCGCCTGGAAAACCAGGCAGTGTGGACTGAAGGTAAAAGTTATACTGGTGTTTTCCAGTTACAGGGACTAAGATTTAGCCACTAGGCTATTACATGGTAAGATAGGAACCAGCAGACAGAGCAACACTATGTCTTACAAGAGAAGCTGGAGCTTTGTTTATGGTATTCAGGAAGTAGACACCTCCCTCGAGAGAACCTGTCAGTCACAGCAGAACAAAGCTGTGCTCCTGTGCCAGGCTTTTAATCAAAAGAGAAGGCTTGACTGTGACCATTTCCAGCAGGCCTTATTTAGGGATGCCTTTCTTTTCCTGGGGAGTTTTTCAGAAGGTTATTTAGGGATCCCCACTCTAGTTTTGCCCTGGATCAACACCTGGATGCCTTTCTTGGCCCAGATTTCCAGCCCAGGGCTGGATTAGCTTGCAAGCCTGAACAACCTGTCTATTCAGTTGCACAGATCAGTGATGCGCCGGTGGCACAGGCCAGTGAGGCAGTGCAAAATCACAGGTTTCCCCAAAGACGGGCTGTGAATCTGAGGAACCTCCAGAAAGATCTGGGAGCAAGACATTCAGTAAGTGTAAGGTGACTGCTACACTCTTTGTTGTCAAGAGCTCTTCCTGTGGATGGTTCAGGGCTTGCAAGTTAACAGTCAGACACCTTACTCTTTCCACAGTGTGATTTTACTCAATGTGTTTTAAATGTCCTGGAGCACGTCCAGACTGCAAAGTAAGTGTTTGAGAGTAGTGTTTTGGGAGGAAGGATTATTTCTTCTAGCAGCATTGATACTAAACACTGGGGATAAACACCAGCCACATCAGGCTGTTTCTTTAAAACCTCTTTGGACTTCAGATGCATCTCTGCAGCCCACAGCTTTCTATGACTGCAGAGGTTTGTTCAGTTTGGCTGGATGTTATATAACCAGTCTTTTATTTTCCTTTTGCTTGTGATCATGTTATGTAGGCTGCCTTCTTAAATTTCAGCAACCCTAAGGCAGCCTGAGTCATATGTGTGGGGCTCTTTTTTGCACTGTTGTGTAAGGTAGTGAGTTGCAAAGGTCATGGGAATGAGTTATTTTAAAACTGAAACATGCTGGGCTCTATCCAGCTTAGAATAGATGAGCTCAGAAAGGCATTTATGTTTTAAATTACAGCTTTGGTTATCAAGGACTGGTTGACTTCAAGTCAGTATTTCTGTTTCCTTAGCAAACTGCGGTAGCACACAATATTCCTGTTTCTTTTGTATGTGTTGCTGATATAATCATGCATCCACATGGGAGACAATGAATGAAATATTTACTCTCAATCTTCAGAAAACAAATGCATTCACAGATATTGCCATCATAGGCACAGTCTTCATGCTCTTTTGTTCTCAGTGCTCACAGCAATTAATTTCCCTCACCATTTCTTCTCAATGGAAAACGTTAGATTCATGGAAGTGCATACTTGAGTGCTTTGTTCCACTCAGTGGGCAACCGGATTGTGATGTGTCGCTACGCTCTTGTGTAATCTGGCTCAGTCATAGGATGTTGTTCAGGTAAAAGGCACAAGAACAGATAACCGTGGAGGTCCCTAGAGCAGGTCCGTATGTTTCCATTCACTGTGTCGCCTGTCGGGTTTAAGCCATCCAGCCGTACTCTCAGTTATAGGAAGCTCTTTCTTGCTTCCTTCTTCATGTCTCCACCCACGCCCTTCAAGTCACCACCCATGCAAAAGTGTGTCCATCCATACTTTTAAAGTGGAAGTGATCTGAACTATCCCAAAAGCACTTTTAAACTCAAATAATCTCCCAGAGCCATTCAGGGCATGGCTCCATAGACCCCCCAGCAGCCATAGCAGGGCAGGCAGCAGGCTCTGCCTGACAGGAGGGGCATTGCAACAGGGCTGGGGGGTGGGAAGGAATGCAGAATCACACCCTGGGAGTGATTTTTGTTCTCTCCATCAGCCTGCACAGCTATCCCATCATTTTGGCCATTTGCAAAATACCACAAGTGCAACTGTAATTACTTCCATTTTCATGCAGCAAAATGTAATCACCCTATGACCATATCAGCTCTTGTTGAAAATAATGGAAGAAAGTTATAGGATAATAAAAACCCAACAAAACATTAAAATGGTTTGGCATGAGGAAGCAGTTAAAGGACTCTGATTACTGAAAACTGGAACAGTACAATCTACCTGCCGAAATACTGCATCAGTATCACAAAATTAAGCAATAGCATGGTAATACAGCATACTGGTAAATGATACAGACAGAATATCTGCTCAGCCATGTTAAGCCATGAGTTGTGGAGTTGCATGTCTGCAAATAAAAGAGGAACAAAACACATAAAAAATGAAGAATAGGAATGCAAAGGGCACTGTAAAATGGGTTCAAGGACATGATTTTCATGACACTGAGAGGAAAGAGAACACTGGGGCAAAGGGCTTCCTAGTAAAGCTTTGAATGGGAGCACAGGTAGTTTGTTGCTGTTTGCCTGCCTGCTTTTCACTGCGTTCAGAAAAACAAGAACTTTGCACGTGTCTTTTTAAATAAAGGAGTTGTTTGAAGAATAATGTTTGATCTGTTGCAGTATACCCACTACCTGCATCATGACTTGTGGTGATTGCTAGGATCAAACAGGAACAGCTATAAAAGGAGAGCTGGTATAAGGGAGAGCAGGGGCTATGAAGCTGTAAGGGTTTAAACATATTAGCAAAAATAAAATCCCAGTGATTTTCCTATATTCGAGTCATTCTGTTTTGTATTTACATGTATTAGTGGGTAAAATATGTAAGATTCAAAGGTTTGTATGTTTTGTGTGTGTTAGTAGTGAAGGAATGCCTTACACAGAGTCAAAAATCAATGCCTTATGTTTAAGCTAGAAACTGCTGCTTGAATATCCCATCACCTGGAAACTGGCAAGAAGCTCACTTTCCTCCAGAACTGTAAAACCAAGCAAGAGAATCTGCAAAGAGAAAATCTGCTCACTTATCTAATGCTGCTCTCATCCTCTTGAACTATCTCTGGTCAAGCAACTGGAAGACGGCATGTTCTGGAGGCAGGCAGCTCCTGGCAGTCAGTCAGTACAGCTGTGAATATGACACTCTGTGCCAAGCGTGAGTCTGTAATTTCTGCTTCTCTCCAATTGTCAGCTTTTCAAGGATACCATTTAGTCATTTCCCAGGAAGACAAAGGGTGCCCATCAGAGCTAATGATACTTCACTTGCATGCGTGTTGCTGTGTAGGTTGTTGTTTTAACACACATTTGGAAAATGAGAAAAACTGATGCAAAATGACAACAATGGTGTTGATACAGGAGTGTGCTGTTCTCCGAGTCCCTTTGTCAAACAAGAAGGAATTTTTTCTGACTTACTTTTTTCAGCCATCTAACTAAGAGAGCAAAAGCGCCTCAGGAGAAATGAGAAGTGTGTTAGTTTTCATTCACTTTTAATTTGAAGCTTTTCCTAGTAATCTGGAAAGGGTATCTGAAAGTGCTGTTGAATCAGAGATAGTTCTTCCCCTCTCTTTGAAAAGTACATGTAAAAGAGGTGCTTTTTTCAGAGGCACAATATCCCCACTAGTGCTGGCAAAGTCTTCTCCAACTTGAGCAGTGGGAGCAGCTCTAGAGAGTCATTTGAGGCTGCAGCAACCTTCTCAGGGCTGTATTAAATGTCAGCGTGTTATGTCCTTCAGCTGTGTGGAGGTTTGATTAGCAAATCTGCATCGTTGACATCTCTGAACTGCTTCCAGACAGCAATATATTAGGGCTCCCATGTGCACAAGAAGTGCACTCCTTGTGCCCAGCTTGCGCTCAGAGGCACAGGACTTGCCATGCAACATTTAGGTTATAATGTGTACTGCAGCAAGGCTCACGCCCCAACATTCCAATCATGTCAGGAAAGAAAAGTTTAAGTATGTTGTTTTACTGCCAGGTCTTCCTCAAAAAAAAAAAAAAAAAAAAAAGGAGGCTGGTTTAAAATACTTGAGGATGAGGTATGAACCTACAAGGAAAGACAGACCTCTGGGTCTCAAATGCCTCCCTGCATGCTTGTAACTGGTAATGTAAAAGGGAAATTTGATTAAGGGAAAAGGGACGATAGGGTCCCTCCCCATGATGCACTGTTTTTCTGGGTCATTCCTTAAGGCCGTCTTCGGAGCACTCACAGTACCAGGCCCTTGTGTTTTGGGGATTTTAGCATGCCTGTCACAATTGTAGTTCTGCCAAGTGCCTTGCAACCTCTGCCTGGTGTTTTGTGATCACATCCAAGACTGTTTGACTTTGCTACCAAGGTCAAATCATCAGGTGTGGTGTCGGGAAGCCTCATGTTCCTGACCCCATTATAGCTTCAGTGGTAAGTCCTGCCGGAAATCTACCCATCTCTGTGACCTAGAAATTCCTCTTTTTCTTGTGTCTAAGCACTGCTGGCCAATCTTGTGTGGCTAACGATTAGGTTAAGGGTCTGTCAAGTATAGTTATGGTGTGGTTGCTTCCGTATGGTGCTTCGGTATAGTGAATGTCAAAACAAATACAGGATCTGGAGCATTCTTACACTTCCTTTCATCACCAGTAAAAAGCTCATTCACTAGCTAACGCAAACTAGGAAATATGTCAAATATATGAAGAGGAAGGGTTTGGTTTTGAGGTTCAAAAGTTATTATTTTTCTCCCTTTTGCTTTGTCCTCTGTCAGCTACAGCCACTTCCCGCTCCAGAAGAATAAAGAAAAATGTTGTGTGAAGCAGAGGCTAATGACAGGCTTGTGCCCTGTTCCAGGGAGCAGCCAGTGAGCAAAGTGCCTCCCTGGCCGCCCAGAACATCAGAGGAGCTGGGCACAAAGAGGAAATGTTACAATATTGATTCATTACTTCTGGTTTGTTTTGTTTTCTGTTAATACCACACTATTCTCTTATTTGAACTCACTTATGAGGAGCCCTGGGGACTGTGACAACTCAGCAATCTGAGTCTGCTGATGCCAATAAAGGTGGAGTGCATTTCTATGAGAGAAGAATTTGTCCCAGTGTCACATTTTGATTTTGTACAGTCAAGGGAAACTAAAATACTGTTGCTGACAGCGCCAGCTTTTAACACTAACTGTACAATTACGAGACATTACAGTAGAACTTATGTTAGTAATTTATTTCAGATTTCAACTCTTTTTGTCCCCTTTGCTTGTCATCTTGAAATGCCTCTCCCTTCATGCCTGGCCACTCTGGAAAGACGTGTCCCTGTGGTCAACATGAACAGGGAATGCAGAGATAATGTCAAATGATTTCTGCAAATATAAACTTCCTAGGAAGTTAAATTTTTGTAGAAGTTCGTGTCTTTGAAATATTTGCAAGCCAATGATGTAGATAATTTATTCAGGCTTCCCGAGTGCACTATTTTTCTATACTCTCAGTTAAATGCCATGAATGAAGGTTGCCATAGTTACAGCTAAGTTCCGAAATGAGCTCTATTGTATTGTAATTCTAGTTTCTTATCTCACTCGTCTTGCTCTGATACAATGAAAGACACATTTTCATTTCTGTAATTAAACATGGTATGAAAGATCTTGCTCATTCATTTAAAAATGCTTGTGCAAATGTGGGAATGTTTTTCATTCTCTTGTTTTCACCAAACCGGTGAGCAAGATGGTACTTCCCGCACCCAGTCTGCAAACCTTCTGTGCGTATCTTCAGCTTAGTCCGTGGAATTTAGTTTGACTTTTAAATTCATTGCAAAAATATACACCATGAAGTAGAAAGGTGCGTCCACAACTTCTTTTTATAAAACATATGGTGCATGTAAAGATCTACATTGCATTGGCACTGGTTTTGACAAAAAAAAAGGTCCCAAATGTGACAGCAGTTCACATTTACTTCTGTGTGGTTTGGATCAGGTCTTAAAATTGTAGCTGGTAGACAGAAATCATGAAGGACTTCATGTAATATCCACTGAAAAGTGAATGCCTCCTCCTTCTCTAGATGAGGAATGACAAGGTGTTTATCTTACTGTCAGAACAACTTGTCTCCATCAGTTATTTGCGAAGACATCAAAAATGACGCATGAATAACTGGTAATGATTCGGGAGTTCTTTAGAGCTCCTGGGTCATTACAAAGCAGACCGGGAGTTGTGTCGTACCACCCTGCAGGAAAGGAGTCAACACATCTGGCTCTATCCCATGCTCCCCCCAAGAACGACGGCTGCTCCAGAATGCTGCTGCTCATGGGTCTGAGCAGGGAGCAGGGCAGCAGCTCAGCAATACGGCTGCAATAATACATCCTCACTGTGCTCCTCCTTTCTGCTGCCTGCATTTCTCACTCACAGCCCAGCGCTGTTCCTTGTGCCAGCTGTCACTCTCTGTGGACCCCGTGCCGAGACAAGACAACATCCAGAGCTGAGAGTAGTGAACTCTTCATTTTCTTCTGATTGTGTTAGATACTGCTGGATCAGTGAGTTGAATCTGACTGGAGAGGAGCAGGGAGCGGCCAGGCTGGAGCGAGAAAAAACATTGACTCCAGGGGAGAAGCAAGAGGGAGCAAGGGAAGCAGGTCTGCCTCTCCTCTTGGCTCCACTCTGCCGTCAAGCTTGAAGGTGTGTGTTGCCCTGTAATTTGTTAAACAATCAGCATCTCTTCCTTAATATGGTAGTGAGAATAAATGTGCTTTATTCTCCCGGGATCAAGGGTGGAAGGACGCATCCACAGCACAAGAGGGGGCAGGGCCAATCTTCATCCTGTAAATATTTTCCCAGAATTAGGGAATGTGTGTACCTTACAGAGGGGATCAGCTGCCCATTTGGGACATATACCATAAACTGTCAAGAACGGGGCTTTGTTTTGAACACAGTATTGGATGCAACACGGTTAGAACATTAAGGAAAACCATCACTTAACATGCTTTAATATTAAAATAGAGATCTCAGAGATTATATGCAGGCCACATCTACATACTGGGCACAATGAAATATGCATTTTGTACCCATAATGAAATAAATCTTCAGTTTACTTGCAGCCCGTGTACTGCCATGACACATGCTTGACTGAGTGAGCATTGCCGCTGACGGATCACTGTGCAAGAATGCCTTATGCTGGAGGCTGAGCCCCTTGGTGAGTCACTGGAGTACAATGCATGCTAAGAAAGATCATTTCCCCAGTTAGTCAGAGGTAAAATATTTTTGGATCCCTGCCTGGTTTGTGCTAGGAATATTAAGGATGTTTCTGTTTTCCTGATCAGATGAGAGAAAGAGATTGATCTAATTCCTGCAGTTAGCACTGAATTTTCACAGCCTACAGCTGGATTTTTCTTTCCGAGTCAGTTTGCATGGCTCTGTCTGAAACACGCTTTGAAACGGTAGGGTTGGCTTCTGTACTGAACACAGAGGACTGAGTTTACTCTTTCATCTTTGCTTTATGTTTAATCCCCTGTAGCAAATTAGCATTGAGCCCTCATCTGAAACATGGACTGTAGGAAATCTGTAATTTTCAAGCCTTGATGTAGTAATTAGAAGATGAAAAGTCATGATAAAAAAAAAAGATTTTAAAGGAATAAGTGCATGTTTAGCTCAGTTAAAGCTATCCAAGTTCTTCAAGATAATGAGTGGAATTAAACCCATGATTTTAATTAAAACCAAAGCTCTGGAAGGAGTGCCCTAATTTTCCTGCAGTGAGAATCTGCTGAGGCTAAGAGTGAAATAGCACTGGAGCTGGAGGTCAGCCCATGAAGTGGAGCGTATTCTGTGTCTGTGCGCAGTGCTGATCGTCTCTCACAACGTGTGGATGTGAGCAGCTGAGGGCAAACACACCAAAAGCAGACAATCAAAGAGAAAGAGCTGAAAGACTCTTCAGTTGTTTGTCTCCAAGTTCAGTAAACCCATGTCCATCAAGGTTGGCCGTTCCTCAAATCAAAGTGTTTGTCTCTCCATTCACTGAATCCTGACCTCTTCTAAACATTTTCTGTTTTGCAGCCATCCTCTTTGAGAGTGGCTGCCGGGTCACAGAGGGCAGTGGGGTTGTCTAAGCTACATACAGTTCTGGTGGACTGAAAAAAGGTGCCACACTGAACACGGTGAGAATTTCTGGGTGTTTCTGCTGGAGACATAATGCTACAACCTTATTGGCAAGTGCTTTTAGTGCACTGAAGCAACAAGGTCTGGTAGTCAAGTAATGGTAGGGAAAACAGGGTGAAACATCAGGCCAGGATGTATTTGATGTCATAAAGCATCTCATAACCCTTGCTGTAAGAACCAAACCTCAGCGGTGACAGTAGGAAATCTTTCCACCCTGCCCCAAGCCCCTCATCTTTCCTTATTTTCTCATATCTGTCTTTCCCCATGTCACTCACTCCTTTTGCTTTCGACAGGCAAAAGGAATTAGATGTATTTAGTGCCCTTCTTCAAATCCTTCTGGAGCTATGGGGCACCTTCTCTGCTCTCAGCTTGGGGGTCTGTCATTCTTTGCAGCTGGGGTTATTTGGCTCACACCTGTACCACGTCTGATGCTAAACTAAAGCTCTAGAGGAGCATATGGGTGTCTGATATGGTTGTTAATGAAGAATTTAAGCTTATAACCAAGCAGACTCTTAACCACAGATAATTAACCAGAAACAGCAACAGAAGAACTTCAAAAGGAGGTTTTAAGTGTGAGCTTTGTCCCTTTGGGGGCTGGAAAGTGTTTCTGCCAGAGCTAGGTATCTGCTGTTCTGCTAAATGCCCATATGTGTCACCTTTAGCCTAAGCTGCAGATTTCTCTGGACTGGGGGTTCTTGGTGCTGGTAAGGCATCTGAACAACTCACCATGGCTAAGGAAATGAGGGCTCCGGGCTTGTCACCTTTAACAAAATGCACTTGGACTGTGCAGAGTAGAATTTACTCCCTCCAGCAGTTTAAGAGACCTACCCGACTGGACATTTACTCTTGCTTCAAGTAGTGGAAGTAAAGGTTTACCCAGAAGAAGAGACATCGTAGCCGCAGTTGAAGCAGTATCCCTCTTATTCTGCCCTATATCTGGATCTCATACAGGCAATGCTACTCTTGCATACACCTGTTATTATGACACCTCAGAAATAAGTGGCAAATAGCTCTCATAAACATCAAATACAGGAGAGATAAGCACCTGGAGAAAAAGATAAATTGCGTGCCCTCGATACACTGAACCCAGCACTGAGGATAATATATTTTCCCAAGAGGAAAACCTGCAGTTCCTGCGACAGATAAGGGGAGGGGATGGAGGGTTACAAACCCCAAGCACTCTACTGAAGGACAAGTGGTGCGTTTGTTCCTAACAGACCATGAAGGAGACATCCATTTTCAAAATGAAGTTTGGATAAATGTGTAGATATCTGTGAAACCTGAATGGAAATCCTAGGGCTTAGGTTGGTTGTTTAGGGTTTGCTGTTCCTCCTAGCCTCACATTTTTTCCAGGAATTTCATTTTGTGTTATCCAAATCCTCGTTAAATGTGTCCAGGCGCCTTGTTCCACAAGCATGAGCATGGGAACCCTAATGTCCTTTGAGATGGTATCCTCTGGGATGCCAGGCTCTGCCCTGCACTGTAGGAAGCTAAGCCTTATTCCTGCTAGGTGTTCCCAGGCTGCGCTGCCCTGGAAAATAAAAAATCTGAAAGATTAGGAGCCTGCCGGATGCGGGGAGCCCTGGGCAACTGTGCTGCCCAAGAAACCAGTGAGGAATGGGTCAGGTCACAAAAAAAATCTGTTCCTTTTTTTCTCAGAAGTTCATTAGAAACTGCCCTGCTGTTTCAGAGCCTGCTGATTTTGATGAACTTGGCGTTTTCTGATGAAAACCTGTTGTTTTGATGGAAAAAATCCTGCCAGCTGTAGGACATACTTTATTGCCTGTCGAAGCTACCGTGATCAGCATCAGCCGGGCCAGTGAGCTCTAAGCCCCCATGCCTGGGGAGCATGGCCCTGCTCAGTTTGCACTCGGACAGGGTCCACAAGCTGACTTCAAACCTGGCCAGGACCGGAGAGGAGCAGTGTTACGGGCAGGTCCTTCACATCTCCTCCAGCCGACCATTGGAGGGGCTTGGTCCTCCCCTTCTTTGCCTGTTGATGCAACAGCGCTGCCAGGGCTCATGTATCTCCAGAGCACTTTCTGATTTGTTTATTGACAATGACAAAAGCCCATTTTTACTTCTGTCAGCAGAGGCAACGTGGCTATAACTGAGCAGGCTGCTCTGCCTCCTGCGTTATCAGCAGAATTGCCAGCTCGGCACTGATGTACAGAGCAGAGCAGCAAAACAAGTTGCCTATTTACATTTTGCTCTGGTGCTAGTGAGAAAAATATGATTTTAACCACTGAATTGACTGAGTACATAAACAGGGAACATATACATATGCAGGCACCAGCATATGATTTCATGGAAGTATATTTCTGGTTATAATTGATCTAAAATAACTGGGATTTTCATAACGTCTGGCTGTTTTGCCTCAGTTCATACTTTCTGAGTGAATCTCATAACATGCAGATGGCAGTGATAAGAAGCTGATGGCACTGCATGTTGTTCCATATAACAACACATATATAGTATATACATATAACAATACAATGTAACAGCCTTAATGCAAATTATGGTAAGCATAACATTACAAAACCAACATTAACTTGAGATAATTATGGGGAGATTTGATTTAATTAGGACAATGCATTCTCCATTGGAAACACCACTTCCGCTGTTTTGTCCCTTTAACCTCTTTGCTTGGCACAGATTGCTGGGACAGCATGCAGGGGAGTTACAGGTGGCACAGGAGGACATAGGACAGACACAAGAAGAAACATCAAGGACACAGCATGGAGCAGGCTGAAGCAAATAAACATAAGTTTATTCATGATAACAAATAAAATAGCAAATATTTAAGGTCACTTCCTGGAAGGAGGAAATATTATAACCTGATGTTTTGCAGTGCTTAGTATATTTTTTTAATCTGTTGTTCTTTGGCCACACAGATACATATACATGGGATCTTTCACATTTCTCTCCTTCTATGACACCCTATCCCATATAAGTTGTTTTGAACTTCCTTTAAGGTAATTTCATGCTTTTGTAGGACACTTAAAAAAACTTGACTGGATTTCAATGCAGAGGTTGCCACAAAGAAAAGTGGAAGGCTCTTCCTTTGGCTTCTGCCTCAAAGTCATCCCCTCAGCAACCAGAAGTGGCTGGTGGTTGGAGAAGGTCATATTTTTCTTTGTTTTGAAGAAGCCTCAGCTGGCGGGGCTGGGGTTGCTGCTGGAAAGGCAGTGTTTTGGCCAGAACTTGTCTTTGTGCAAGAGCAGGCTGCACAGAGCAGGCTCAGACCAGGCATCTCGGCAGACATTTGATGGCAAAGAGGTGATGTGACATTTTGCAAAGTATTTGAGGAGCCACAAGACATGAGGTATTTGTCGGAAAACAGCAGCAAATTTCATCAAGAGTCGTTTATCCTGTGCTTCCAGTCATTTTTACCCTCCTCCCCCGGTCCCTCTATTTGAGGAAAGAAAATAATATCCTATATCGGCCCTGGATGCAGAATTTCCTTGGGCCAAAAGCGATCCTGTAGCTGCTTTCTGTCCAAGAAAAAGACTGGCTTTATCCAACTTTACTTCTCTCAGCAGCTGAGTATGGGAGTAACTGCAGACAGGACAGTGGTAGCCAGAGCTGCCTGGGAGCACCTGTTCCTGTGGAGAGACTACAGGACTGGCATCCACCCTGCTGTGGGACATGCAGGGACAAGGACACTTGGTGTCTTCCAGCATGGTGGTAGGTAGAGATGCAACATTTGGGATAGGCAGGTGCATAAGGTAAGGAAATGTCCTTAGAGAGGGTGAAAGAATGGACTTGTGAGCCTAGGCGGGAAGAGGGATTTGAGATGACAGCCAAGGAAATCCCAGCAACTTGGGCAAGACCAGCATGACATCTGTTCCTTATCCCTCGGGCACTGGGCTTTGATGGCAGAGCCTCCCTGACTTCTCTTCCTATGGCAGCGAGGAGGAGTTTCCTGCCGAGCAGAGCTCGGGCTGTCAGCAGAGCTGCTGCACTGCAATGGGTTTGGTCCTCAATGCCAATAGGGCTGTTTCATAGGCAGGTGGGAGGCGCGGGGTATGGGAGCACTGCTGCGACTGCGCCGGGAGCAGCAGCTGGAGCGAGGAAGGGTGCGAGGAAATACCCTTCCTCCCTCAGCCCCCACAGCTTATAGAACTGTGTCTTTTGTCCTGCTTTTTGACATGCTCGCAAAGATGCTGACCACAATGAAATCGGCCCTGCCAGCTCTCTGCTGCCTTTTGGGAACGCAGCCCCCCGACCCAGGAGCCAGCCCAGCCCCAGCGCTAGCTCAGCTTTCCAAAATCGTTTCTCTGAAGCTGTATCTCATTTAAACCTGCATGCCCAGGCAGAGGCAACAGGGGAGTTAATCAGCTGCGTTGCTTTGTGCTTTTCCAGAGCTCTCCCGTTTTGCGTGTGAGGGGCTGGTATGGCCTTCCAGCAGAATTCATGGGCACAGCTGGCTGCTCAGGGAGCGGGGTTGTGGCAAGCCCACTGCCAGGAAAGACCTTCACTGAGAGGCACCCTTGTCTCTCCAATTTACAAAAGAAATTTAAACTTTTCAAACAGGTCACTGGCAAGACAATGTTCTTAAGTCAATACTGCTCTGGGACTGAGCAAACAGCAGGGAAGCTGTTTCAAACATTTCAGTTCCAGGTTTGGCTCGAGCACAGCCTTCATTACGTGTGTGTAAATCCAGAGAAATATTGCATTTGATTAACAACACAGTTGCTGGGAGCATGCGTACTTTCCTCTACTCTGAATTAACCCTAAAAATAAATATTTTGAGCGCAAACTGTGCAAAAGCCTGCACTGTGAGGCTACAATGGCGGACAGACTGCCGTTGTGGTTTTGGCACACGTTTAGTGGGGTTTTTTTAGGAAAAGCATTTACAGGCACCAGCATCACCGGCCAAAGCAAACAGGGTGACTTCTGCTTTCCTTTAGCTAAAATCAGACCTTTGGCAACAGAGGAGACAGAGCACAGCAACATCGCCAGACTTTGGATGGGATTGTGAGCTTTTGGGCAGTTTTATGATTGTTTACAGCCTTCCTTTAAACTCTGAAGCAATGCCTTGGGGCCAGGAGGGTAACTGGACCCTACAGGCTCTTAGGCTAACAGTTACAAACACCTGGGGACCACGGGAACTGACCTTTAAGCTGCCAATGTGGCCACCCTGCTGGGAACCATCAGGTTTGTTTGTAGAGATGGCTCGGTGGAGGAAAGTGCACTTTGGGGATACCCAGACCCATTGTTGGGAGATCTGCAGGAAGGTGCTCTCTACTCCCCACCTTGCTGATGGCACAGGTTCTCCTGCTGAGATCTGCATTTCCCAGTGACTCCCAGTGCCCTTGCTGGTCTGGCTGCCTCCCAGCAGGAACTGGCAGGGAAGCAGGGGCGGAAGCAGCTCCCAGAAAGTCTCAGAGAGCGAAAAGGAGCTTTTCTGTGGCAGCAGGCAGCCTGTCTGGAAGGGACGAGGCTTTGGCCACAGCAATCTCCAAAGTTTCTGACACTTCTCCAGGGAAAATCCCAGTCCAGCCATGCAGAGCAAGGACCTGGATTGGCTTGAGGCTGCAAGGGCACATGCTGGGGTGCTGCCTCCCATCCTGAATGGGCTACCTGGGATGAAACCATGAACCTAGCGTGGAGAAGATGAGTCCTTGGGATGTCCCAGGGCTGGCTTTTGGGCTTATCAGTGACAAACCTACCCAGCAGGCTGGATGGAATTGTACTATTTAGATGCACATAGCCTCTACTGGCTTCTGTTCTTAAATTAAAATGTCTCCTCAATTAATACACGTGCCCTTAAAGTCTGCTTCAGAGTGCTTATAACTAAGAAGGTTTGGCCTGTTAAGATGTCCTGTGGAGAGGTGGCCATGTCTCCCTGGTTCTTAGAAGGAACTCCAGATAATTGTGCTGTTTATCAGGTGGGACCACAGATACACCATCTCCCCCTCAACCCAACAGGCACACACACTTTCTCTTGCTGTTTCCCACATCATGGGAGGCTTTTCACTTTGTGCGAACAATTTCTGCTGGTTTCATCCCACGTGAAAAAGTCAGTCTAAACTGCTCTTGAAGCAGATGCTCTTCAATGTAATTGGTGTGGAGCTTGGCAGGAGCAACTTGTTCAGAAAAGTGTTTTTTCTCATGCAGGATTAAAACCAGGTGCAGAGTCATGAGTCAAAGTGTGAGACACTGGAACAAGTTGCCCAGAAAAATTGTAGGTGCACCGTCACTGGACATGTTTGTGGTCATGTTGGGCAGGACTTTGAGCAACCCAATCTGGTGCAAGATGTCCCTGTCCATGGCAGAGAGGCTGGACATAATGGTCTGTCAAAGTCCCATTGAACCCAAATTATTCTGTGGTTCTCTGACTGCTTAAGAAATGGGAGAACTGGTGGTTCACCAAAGATCCCTCATTCTCTATCAGGGTGACAGCAGAGACCCCAGGGCTCTCTGGGGGAGCACATCAGGCTATCTTGGCTAGGCACACACCTAGGAGGGAGCCCAGGGATCAAACGAGAGTATCAGTGAGTTTAGTCTCCAGAAATCAGACCTACAGGTCCCAGTCATAAATGTACCATGGGTCTCCTCAGCTTCTATCACAGGGAAAAGCTTGAAGATGGCAACATCCAGGACTGTGGGCACCTTTCTTAAGAAATGCCATATTTAATGGAACAAGAGAATCTGTCTGGTGATTCTTGGGCAAGGGCTGAATACAAAACCATGTGAGAGATTGTCATCACTGGGTGACTATTCCTGCTGCATTTGTTTTGGGTCCCTCACTGTGGCCCCAGCTCAACACACATCAGGTGGGCAGACTGAAGGGATTGTGGCAATGCCATGCGTTCAGTGTTCACATTTACTGCATACTCTTCTTGTAGCAAAGTGGCTGCAGAGAGGGAGCACATGAGAACGGTCTGCTTGTATTTCCTGCACGGTGAAAAAAATGCAGCAAAAAGAGCTGGCAGACCTGAGCTGACACTGTGCTTCACTCCAGTGCCTGTGGGCCAGGCTGGGTCCTTCTGTCACAGGTGCCTCTTACCTGGCTCCTCCACTTGTTCCTCTCCTCACCTGGTGCCACCAGCATCCTCCTGGCCCTGCAGGGCAGAAAACCTTGTGACATATCACTCCCCTGTGAAGCTGCTGAAGGCTACTGCTTTGCTGAGTTGCAGAGTGGAGGGGAGCAACAGGGAGGTCTGATAGCCACTTAACATCAACGGCTACATCAAAGCCTACATGTGCAGCAAGGATGAGTGGGGGAGAATGAGCTAGCCATTGTGTCTCAGCCACTTGTTTGCCCATCAGCATGACCAAACTGGCCCCTGGTCACCCCCTCCAGCGTATCAATGCAGGTATACAGAGTTACACCATAACCACGGAACAAAGAATTAGAGGTGATCCTGAAAACAGGAGTATTGATAAGATTTATTAATATAAAACAGTGTATGTTGTACTTGGATGACTTATAGATGTGGAAACTCTGAGTTTTGTGTGTTGGAAATGGTTTGATGTATGACCTTGAAGTTTTTTGGATCTCTACAGAACCTCTACAGTGGAGGTTGCACCGGCGGGGGGGCCAAAGGGAATGAGCGGAGCAAGTCATAATTGGAGCTCCCTCTCAGCTGGTCTGAGACCCCCGCTGATGTCAACATTACATCATGGATCCAATCCCTGCAAGCACTGGAGCATCTGCAAAAACTTCACCTGCAGCAACCTCATGGAAACATCTAAAAAGACTTTATCACTGAATTCCAGACAGGTTGTATAGTCCCTCACAAACCCTTATAGGATTTTAATATTGGTCTAGACTTAAGCTTATACTCTTGACTTAGGATTGTAGTATTATAGGTAATAAACTAAATGCTTAAATGCAGTTCTGGGTCCTACTGTGTTTCCCTCAGGGTATGACACCTTGCCAGGGCTCCTTGTTTACCAACAACCCTCCAAGCCACTTGCCCATTTAGGTCCCTGTCAGCACCATTGCACAGATGGTGCTGAGGGCCAAGGCTCGTTCCCAACTGCAAGCTGATTTCTAGGGATGTTTAGTACTGAGCTAACGCACCCACAGAGCTGGCTCGCTCTCCTCGCAGACTCCTGTTGTACCGTCCTTGAGCTGAGAGACTCACAGGGACTATGAAAAGCAGTTAGGATTTTGCACTCCAGCAAATACGCAGCCACAGAATGTGAAAATACCCACCTCCTCTAATTGTACACTCTTGTTTCCAGTACAGCTTTTGTAACTACCCGTGGCATGACAATGGAGCCGGGAGGCAAGCATTGAGTTAAGCTTCCCAAAATCTCTCACTGCTGCTTTCACCTGCTGCACTCATTTCAAGCTCTCCCAGTTAAAGCAGCTCTAACCAAGTGTGATGGAGAGAAAGGGGAAGCTCCAAAAGCTAAAAGCCTTCAGAAACAAAAGCCCTTCCCCAGAGAGAATCAACTCCTTTCTGTTGCATCTAGATGCACTTAAATGCGTCTGCTACTTGATTGCGTCTTTAAGAGTCCCAGCCCTTCCTGGGTAATGACTATTGAGGCTGCAGCACTGCTTTGATGACAAATGATGGGGAATCGGGAGGACTGGGTCAGAGGAGCCAAGAGCACCAGGTGGCAACACCAAGAGAGGCTCCATTACTTCAAGGTCTCTTCTGGCTTGACATCTGATGAGTATGGGCAATGAATGTTATTATTTCCAAGAAGTGTGTCATCGAAGCATTGCTCTGTGTTTATTCATCCTGTCAGAATTAAGCCCCCTGGGGAGCAGTGCTAGCTCTAAACAGCAAAAGAGGTCCAGGAAATTGCAGTTTGGTCACAGTATTTGGGGTGATGAAGCAAAACGTCCTCGTTGACAGCAGCTGACTCTCCTTACAACAACGTGGGTAACAGACGTGCAGCTGCAAACCAAACAGCATCGCTGTGAACTCTTGCTCCTTCTCTTGCCAGACCAGAAAGTCCTGATGAACAGGTCTCAAATACGGCTCTTTTCCCATCACCATGTTCACAAATCCCTGAGACCCACCACCATATTGCCACACCCTTCAAAGAATTCAGTAATTTGCTTTCCAAACAGCATATTGCTGAGCTCTGTGCAAATGCAAAGGCAGGATGCTATCTAAGAGAAATAACATGCGATGAGACTGGTGTTAGTCAGAAATAAGAGCTGCAGCTGCCTGTGCAAACCATGCAGCCATATTCTCTCTCTTTTTCTTTTTTTTTTTTTTTAATTTGAGAACTATAATCATGTCCACATGGAGAAATTTGTCAGGCATTGTCTCCCTCCCTGTTGAGAGGGATATCTCCCTGTCCCTGCAGATCTCGGATGCTGCAGAGGGAGCTTGGAGTCTCAGCAAGTTCTGTATGGAGTCTGGGTGTCCTGTGACACAACTCACCTCTACACAGCAATCTGGACAGAAAACGCTGTCTGGATGTCCTGTGTCTGACCATGCAGTTACGTTTTCCAGCATCTGTAGAGAACTACTGTGTACAAGGCACAGATGAACAACTTTGGTGTTTTCAGCGGTGAAGCTCACTCACACAAAAAGAAAGAAAATGGGAAATGCAGCCTTTTCCTTCCCAGGGAAAAGTACACTCTTTTTCTCAATCTGTGAGACAAACATAAACAAATTTCTGACCGTGCACTCTTAGAGAAATGAACACCTGAGACGTCCCTCTCCTGGCACCATCTCTGCTCTGACTGCAGGATAGCATAATAAATACTGAGCTTTCAGCACAGAGGTTATTAAATGTATGGATATCAGCATAACTCCTGCACCCCCTTGCCAAGATTTTCAGGGACTTGGCTCCCGGCAAGCTCAGGAGAACCTGGAAATGAAGAGGTGAGAAGGAGGGCTGGTGCAGGGGGAGAACAGCCTACAGCTGTGCCTCAAAGACAGCACCTGGTTCCATCCTCTGAGAGGCCATGGAAGGTGCCCCAGCAGCCCCACGGTACATGGAAAAGATTCAGGGGAAACCACAGGCAAGTGAAAGAGCAAAATTCATCCCAGCTTGGCTGCTCCTGGTGGAGCGCAGATGAGAAGGGGGATCAGGCCAGGCTCTAGGAGGTACTGAGCTGTTTGCTCAGGAGGTCAGTCAGTGCAGCTCTTCTTGTCCCAGGGATCAGGCAAAGCCAAAAGCAAATATCTCTGTTCAGCACTTGCAGGAAGAACTGAAGACTTATTTTTTTGCATGATTTGGAGGGAATTATTTTCCTGAAGCTGCAAACCGAGGTGAAATATTCACAGGGACCATGGGGTTACAGGTCAGCTTTTTAATTTCTGCTCTTTTTCTGGACTGCATGAGCCTTTCTGCCACCCTGATGAGCAGAGCTGTAAAATGGAAATTCGATAACTACTGTAATAGCAGCACTTATGCAAAAAATCTAAAACCAAAACAACAAAAAAAAAATCACCACAGAAAGAAACCATGTAGATCTGTCTCTTAATTGTTGTCTGTTTTGTAGGCATAACTGTTTTAGTGCTATGACAAGTATGTTTCCTTCACTCAGCTTCAACATAGCCTCTGCTTTTGATATCGTGAACACTACAGGTTGTGAGGAGATTGTCTGGTGTGGGCTCAGATTTCAAAGATTAAGAAAAGAAAAGTTCTGAACATTCAAAGGGAAATTCTCAGTGTCAGCTAATTCGGTGCTGCCTCCTGAGCTCTGCAGAGCCACCAAGTTGCAGAGCAATTCCACAGGTGAGCTTTGAACAGCAAATATGTCCTAATTAACCCCAAGGGCTGCCTCCCACCCCCCCCAGGTGCCAGGCTTACAGCTACTCCTGCTGTGATGGAAGTCACCCGGGAACAGAGCAGGTGACGAACCTTGAGTAGTACCAGTAGGTTGGTAAAGCAGCCTGGATTGTATATGGATGCAGATGGATGCAGGAGTGTAGTAGCCTCCTGGCCTACTCTGTGACCTCTCATGTTCATGGAAGGAAATGTGTTGTAGGCTGAGGAAATGTGTTGTAGGCTGTAGGCTTGAGTCCACTGAATTTAACAAGTGCAAAAAAACTTCTCCAGTCCTTGAAAATTATTTTATTGCTCTGAAGGACAGATATTGGAGTTTGAAATTTCCATGATTAAAGAAAATATTTAGAAACTTGAGAGACACTTATCACAGGCATAACACACTGTAGCTGCATATTCATTTTAAAAAAGGAAAAACATGTTGGAAATAAAATCACAAAAGCTGTTTCTTGAACAAATATCAAACAATAGAAGAACAAAGTATAGTCAACCCATTTCAAGTGTTAGCTTGGACAGCAAGAATGAAGAAAAGCTTCAATGAATTCCTGGAGCTTTTGACTCCTATAAGTATTTTCTAAATGATGTGGAGCACCTATGTTAGCTGTACTAACATTTTAGATAAATGACCTGGAAAAATAAAACACAGCAGAGCAGTGTGTGTGCTGAGGAGAAAGAGGGACCCAAGCAACTGAACTGTTTTGACAGGACATTTTTAGATTAATTTCTCATTTATCTGTAACAAGAGTTGCCTTTAGCAGGAGTTGTTGCAAACTGCAAGGTCATTAAAGCTTTCATGTGCCCTTCTGAGCAGCAGATAATTAAAGGCATATCTAAAGCAAACTCAAAGCACGATTTTTGCGTGGAAAAGCATACCTGGGTAGCAAAAGCAGTGAGAATAGGGTACAGAGTGACAGCCCACGTGCTGAAATGTCTCCATTTCTGCTGGTACCCGACTAACTGAAAACTACATGTCTGTGTCTACACAGATGGCACAATTGCATCTGCATTTTGCTTGCAGACATTTCCTGGTTTACCCAGGTCTTGTTAGTACTTTTTAGTTATCCTGACTGAAGTGGGTCATAAATCTGACCATTGTGGAGGAGGTATATTTGAAGTGTGGTTCTGTTCCCTAGAATAACTTCACGACCATAGACACATTGTCAGAATGTGCACAGACAAAGCCCGTGCCTGTTACCATTGACAAAGATGCATCGTTATAGTGCTGGAAAGTCACAGTAAGAAAAGACCTGTACTAGTGTAAGTCATTGGGGTCATACTTGTTCACGTCTGTATCACGGCAACTTTCTACACCCCTTTAATCACATCAGTCCTCTTGAATAAATTTGGTCACATGAGAAAGAGTGTATTTCCTTTTGTACATTGATATTTCGGTAGGACTTGCAAGATGTGGAAAGCGTAGTTGTTAAGTTAAGCCATGCTTGCGTCATGCAAGCCTAACTTTGCCTTGCAAATGTCCTACCACAAACCCTTTTTCAGATGGCTCTTTAGCTTAGCTTATGGGTTTGGCACTTGGTACATCACTGACAGGCAGCATGGCAAAAATCCCACAACTAGTGAAGTCATACAGTCATGGTACTCAGCAGAAATAAGATTTTTGGCTGGTTTAACAGATACAGAACCTAATGGACAATTTAGCCACTACACTCGCCGCAAAGGTCACAACCTTTATTTACAGTGGACATTTCACTCTGTTGTAAGTTTTGTATCCACCCCTTTTTTTTGAGGCAGAGTGTGCACCAACAAACTAAGAACTGTGCACAGAAGCAGAGTGAAACAAGGAAAGCATGACATGGAAATACCCATGCTGAAGTGTATAGGAATAGATGGATGCCCTGCTGAAAATCAACTCTTCAGTTACCCACCTTGTTATAGCCTTACTGGCAGACACACATCATATCAGTTATCAGCAACTACATTGGACTAGCAAGATACACGGGTTTTGCAACACCAAAAGCAAATGCATTAGAGCAATAGTGACCCTGAGATTTATGTCAATGTTACCTTAAGTTTAATATCATGCTGTGCTATGCCATGCCACGCCATGCTATGCTATGCTATGCTATGCTATGCTATGCTATGCTATGCCGTGCTATGCTATGCTGTGTCGTCATGAGAACATGTTCCTGTTTATGAAGTCAAGAAACATCTGAAATACAGTGCTACTTCAACTCAGACAAGCAGGTCTGCATTGGAAATTTGCTAGGTCCAAATAATCGTGTCCTCAGTCTCTGCTTTGGAATAGGCACATTAACCTGGTCTTACATTTTTATGGTGTTTTTGCTGGTGAAATGTTCCCTTGCTGAACCATCTAAAGACGAATAACAGCTATAAAACAGAAAACACTGTTCATGTTTAACCATTTACTGAAAAACATAGTTTAAAAAAAGTAGGGACACTTTTCAGAGATACAAATGGGAGGTAGACACCTCACCTTAAGGTGTTATGAAAGCCATTCATAATCTCCCTTAACACTTAATAAGTGGCACCTGAATAATTAATAACTTATCTAAATTCCAAAAATATGATGAAAGTAAAACAATTATCGTCTCTATGTTCTATCTAAAGATAATAAAGCCAGAAAATTAGAGAAACTGAGCTACATAAGCATATGTGAGCATCTGTGAAAACAGTTCTAAAAAAGTAACGAAAACAGCTTCTATTTCACCTGTGTGGAAAGAGCACTGAAGAATTACTATATTCCCCTGGTTGTCTTGCATCAGACAACAGAAGATCAGGAAGAAATCCTCAATATCTATACCCTCTCCTCTACCTGTTTTTCTGCACCACTGTAACACAACAGTATCTTAAACACAGGACACTTTGTCATGTATAGTCCACACTCAAGAAAAACAATGACAAACTTCAAGAGAAGAGACAAAAGCATACAATACTATGACACAATAAAGAAAAGTTAAAATTCCAAGTTGGAGTTGTTGTAAATAGATTTTTAAATAGTCCTCTTGAAATATTAATTTAATTCATAACAGTGCTGCATAAAACTGGTAATATGTTCGTTAAACATTATACCTCAAAATAAATTGCAAAAAACAAAAGAAGAGAGAAAAATATTAAAGGGGTTTTCAGAAAACCTAAAAGTTGACATCCTATCCTGCCACCTGGAATGCTCAAGTTTTTGCCCCAAAGTGAGTAGTCTATATCTTAGCAAAAGTCACTGAACAATTTTTATCTTATTCTAATAATAACTATAGCAAGTTTAATTTTGTCTTATTTCCATGTACCTTTCCTTCTAAAAGCCTACGGCTTACTACTAAAAAATTAATAAAATATTTGTAAATAATAATAAGTTTAATAGCACACAATACAAAAAAATAATACATTTCAAAACCTTTACATTATTACTGAAAAGTGCACTACAATTACTCTGTAGGTCAGAGATGCTTTGATCGTGGACAGAATTTCTACAATTAACACCTCAACAAAGTTTTTCATCTTCTTACTTAAATGAGAAATCTTTCATCCACCAAGGTTTTGGATGCCAAATTCTTCTGCCCAAGTGTATTACGAATAAACCTAAATATCTAAGAACAGTTTACAAAAAATGTTGTTAACATAGAAATACTTCAACAGTGTGTTTCAATACCTAACATAAAATAGTAACTCCATGTACTCTTTAAATCATATATAACATGAGTGAAGTAGGTGCTTGACTACTTTTAGCATTTTTTAAATATTTTCCAATAGCTTTTCATACTGAAATATGAAATAATTATGTGCAATTCATTTTAAAAGATATTTGTGTTTTCTGTTGAAAGCTATTTGTAGACTCTTTATTCATGACAGGCATGTGAATAAAATTAATTTCTCACCAGTCTATTTGAAAAAAAAAACCCAAAGAACTATTTTATAAGCTCTCAGTATTATCTTCTGTCACCACATACTGCTAACATACTGCTTTAATTATCTCATTAACTACATAAATTTCCATACTAACCCACATTTTAAAAATATTTCTTTGTTTAAAATTTACCTCTTGTTGCAAATATGTTAGAATAGCAGCTAAAACAAAACTTTGGGAAGCCAGATCCACAATGGAGAAAAACAGGATATCAAAGATGAGCAGTGTTGTCTCATTGCCATAGTAGAGAACGTCACTGAAAGATTGTGCTTCATCTACAAGAAGAAAATGATTTTTGAAAAAAGATTATTTCTGTGCAGTGCAAGTTTATGGAGTTCATCAGCCCATGCTGAGTAAGCTGGTAAGAAAAAGGAAAGTCAGGGCAAGGGTTGATTATGGCACATTATGACATTGTAAGAGGTAGTTATGGCATTCTATTTAGGCAAAGTAATACAGACCTTGTCACTTATAAAATGGCTTCATACTGACAAAAACAATAGAAAAGCTCACACTCCACACACAACTTCATTCGCTCTCGAAATCTCAATCAGATTGTTCAAGAAAGGCTGCTTTGAACAAGAAGCAGATGTGACTTCTTTGTTACTAATATTTTCAGCAAGTATTAAACTCTGGCCAGAGCTCAACAAAACAACAAAAATGTGTGCTTAAAGCCTTACTTAGAAGGAGCTTCAGAGTTAAACATGATTTTTGGTCATTTGGTTAACGGTTTCACAGAGAATGGATCTTTTCAAGGTTTAAATTTTTCATAGCCAAAGTAGTCTAGATCCTTCACCTACTTTGTTTTATCAAAAGGCACCACTTTCAACAGAGAAAAGAACACTTAAAATACACAATTACAGAAAATAGATTCTTTTCTCTCTTTCTACTTTTTCAGAAAAATGTCTAATGCAAGTTCTACTGGAAACAGCATGTTTTCATTACAAATTGTTTACAATCTAACATCAGGAAATCCTGATTTGTATCTAAAATTCTGGGAACCACGGCAGTCTAAACCACCAAGCAATATATTTATATCAGTGCTTATGGTAATGAACTTTGAAACAACAGAAGTCAAAAGACCAAATCTTTGTTGAATATTGCACAATTTGGAAACTTCACATCATGCTGATAACAATTTTAACCCAGATATTGCATACCTGTCAATATATACAGCTAAGGAGACCTGGGATCTAGGGTAGGGTTTTGGAATGACTGATATTGCAGTCTATGGAAGCACAAACTGAAGCTGAAGAAAGTCCAAGTTATAGTTTTAAGGCACATACTGATTACCTGGCACCATGTACTACTACAGATAGAACCTCACCATTATAGGACAGAAGAGCTGAAGCCTTTAATGAATTAGGTGTAGCTCAGACATTTAGACTAAGCAAAAATATCAGAATACAACAATGGCTACTTTGAAAGCATGTGCACTGTTCCTGATTATGTAGCAAGGTTTGCAATTCAAATTAGGTTTCAGCTTTTGCCACCCCAGAGTCAGAGACTGGGAAAATTCTGCAGAGCTCAGTGATGTAATCTGTGGATTGCTGTTATATAAGAATAAAGACATATTTAGGATGTATAATGGTCATCTGGTAATATCTATGGATTGGATTAGAGACTGGTTTAGAGATTCTGAACAGTAAGGCTGGAAAGCCGAGTACTTGAGGGACTCAAAATGAGGGTTTAAATCATCTTGGATCACTAGTTAATGTTTCATTTTTGTGCAGGTAATGGCCATATTTAAGGTCGGGGTAAAATCAGGTTCTACACTAAGGTTTTCAAAGCTAATTTTTGATGGATTCTGTATAGCTTAAGGACTGAGGAAGAAGACTGGTATTAGGCCTAAGTTCACAGGTCATATTTCATTGCAGTGTGGGTACTGGTCCCCAGACCGCATCTGTTAATGCAGGGAGACCAGGACTCAGGGTTTCAGAACCTTGGAAGTGGAGGAAGTGGAGCACCTAACACTAGATGAGGATTCCAGTGGTGCAGGTACTGGTTACCTGGCAGCAATTATCAATAGGTGAAGGGTTTTACTGCCTTGGTGGTCCACACCATCAGCCTTCCAGGGATTCCTGTTTAGGAACCTAAATTGAAAGTTGCGATATGGTCATGGAACTTGCACTAGATCTATTTTTAACAGTTGTACTGGTCACTAGGAAATGCTTATGGCTAGGTTTAGCATGGTGTTGGGATTCATAATGATGCATCGGAGAACCCAAGTCTGACTGATTTTGCATAGCTCCAGGGACCAGAATCAGAACTGGTTTTATTGCTGTTCCTGCTGGAATACTCCTTTTTGCTGTAGGTACTGCCAACACTTAAAAAGCTTCAAAGTAATATTCAACAATCTAAATCAGTGGAGTCTGCAAAGATAAGTGACACACTAACAGCAAGTATTTCACTCAAATGTCCTCACTGCGATCAATGTCCTCTTTAGAGAAATTGTCTTTCTGTATTTTTCGTTCTTTCATAAGAAATCTGGTTCGGTACAAAAACGTAGCATGGAGACATTTAAATATTATGGGTCTTCTTTGCATTTACAAAGTGGATATTAGATATTGATAGCAACTCAAAGGAGCACTTTGTAAACACATGCATGTCTCTACACAGTATCCTTTCAGTTCCCTAAAAGAAAAAACATTGCAGTCGAGCAACAAATTATAAATAGGATGTTTGTAACCTGAAGAACATCTTTTAAATATCTCCCTCACAAGCAGTCATTTAACAACCTCTCCTGCTGCAAGATCCAGTCTAGATTATAAATCCTGGGAAAGAAATATATACAGAAATCCACATACTTATAATAGTACAAATACCAAGTCACAAATCTTTTTACCGTTGTAAAAAATACTTTTCTCTATTGGTTCCATAAACTCCATGTTAAGAATACGTTCAAGCAGCAACTTATCTTTAACAATATAATCCATTTCTTTATGAACCTATAAGAAAAGGAGAAACAATGCTTCTTGGTTTATGATTTCAAAGAAAAAGTACTTGTTACGAAGTCAAGTACAGGTACTTAGACCTTTATGAATGAAAAAAAACACTGGTCAATTCCAAGACAAAAATAAGTACATAACAAAAAAGGATTTGTCATTTTTAAGAGCAGGCTGCGCTGTTGGACAGTACTCCAATTTTTCTTTTTTGAATGAAGCACTGTTCCAGCTGCCATAAAGTCTTTAACAACAAGCCTTTAAGCACATATGCTTAAAGAGAAATTACACTCTTTCAGATTTACAATTTTTTATTTCTACCTACTATAATTTTACTTTCCTTAGTATAGTAATAGCAATATACATACGTGATCAATAAAAGAACCAAGAAATTTGTTCATGGTGTTGTATGCCCTTGTGCTTTGTTCGAAAGTATTTGCAGATGAGTCCAAAAGCCTAGTGGGACCACGTTTCTGAAATATAACATAAGACTGTGACATCAGTGGAAAATTTACATATTTTAAACAACATTTATAGAATACAAATATATTACTTACTTTTGTCAGGGTTTCATGAATCCTGTCATAGTGCAGTCGCATTCTCCTTGAAATGGAAATCTGAAATGTTTGGCCATCTGTGTTTGGTAGCAAACCTCTCTGACTACACAGATTTTCCTATACAATTAAAGCAATTGTAAATTGTCATTATTAATGTCATTCATAGACCCACACAACATCAAAACCTTTTAATTTCCACTCTTTCACGGACACACAGTACTTAATTTCTCCATATTTGAATTGACTGCACTCTTGGTTCTATTATAGCAAGATTTTCTTAGGACATGAAATCCTGACCCCTGCTGTCACTAAATCATATTCCTCTTTTCAACTGTGTTCAGTTCATTACCTTCTAATACATCTTCTGATGTTCATTCTGAAACCCTTTCTTTTATGTTTAACATTTATTCTATACTTGTCCTGATTTTTCTGTGCTTCAGATTCCTGACTTTTTCCATATGTTTTTCAGATCACATTTAATAAAACCCAGCAAGAAAACCAGAAAATTCTTCATCTTCATAGGGGAAATTATATTAAAAAAAGCAATTAAGGAACACATAAGTGAAAAATATTATTCAAAAGATTCATCTATATTTCAATGTTTGAGATTTAATTTTCACATGAATATGATTTTTTCGGACCACTTATCATTGAAATAGCAATATCCTTTGTCGAAGGTACTTTTTTCCTGGTTGTCCCTACAAAGATGCAAGATGTCATGAAATTTAATGCAGAGTGCTCCAATCGTGCATTAGATATTTACCTTTGCCTCATCTTGCAGCAAAGATACAACATAGGACAAACTAGAAAAATACTTATTCAAATTAATTTCTGCAAAGAGTAAGTTATATCAGCAGAGCAGAAGAGATGGACTAAAGGACTTATTGGAAAAGCAGATGTCTCTTTATTAGGAGTCTTTCTGATTTATCTCTTCATGAAATCTTGGAATACTTGTTTCTTGAATGTGGCCACGAGCTTATAGAAAGCTTCAATATCAAAAAGAACATTCTTAAATACATGAAAAAATGCTTTAGAAAACCAGGAATTTTATATCTCTGAAATCTGAAGAAGAAACAGAGAAGAGATAATGAAGAAAGATGAAGAGCTAGTTACAAGAACTACTGAGTCATATATTTACATACCAACAGTTGGTATCTTTTAAGTATCACAGCTTGGTGTAATGCAATGCACATGTGCAGATCCATAATGCAAAAGAGTGGTTTTTCTTTAAATAAAATAATAATTAGAGCAGCTGTAAACTTTACTACTTTTACTTACTGCTTCTCTCTTTAGGTTCATATTCATTTCTTCCATATTGGTATCGGCATGTCCATGCACAGAGCGACCATGGATATAATAACCAAAGCAGCTGTGTGACAAGAGAAACACTGAAATCTGAAAGAGATGAAGGAAGAGAAGAATACTTGAATTAAACATTAGCATTTTATTTTTGAAGTCCTGAATTCACAGGACTTCATCAAGACCAGCCTTTCTACAAATACAAAGTAGGCAGGTACCAAAAGAAATACAGAAGAAAAATATTTCATAACTCTTACTGATTAGTTTTATCTGTGTTTAACTAGAAGCACAAAATGGCTTCAAGTTTAGTTTATCAACAGCAAGGATCACTACTTAATTCCACAGAGCCAAAAAAATTAAAGCAAAGTTATTACCTTTTATTTTGATTCAAAAGTTATTACTGTGATACATAATACATATGCATGATTCCAGCTGAGCTCCTCGGAGACTGTATTTAATAGAATTTAATTCAGTATGATACAATGCTTACACCTCATATAAATTAACTCTCTCTCCAACCTAGGCACTACATGGGTTTTTCATGGAAGAGGAATAACCAAGGCTGGTAAAAGGGCTTCATCTCTATATTTTTAAAAAATTCTGGTCAAATGAGCTAATACAGCCTTTTCTGACTGCACTCTTCTTTGGTTAAAAATGACTTCTTGCAGCACAGAGTTTCAAGACCCATATTTAAAGTAGAGAAAGGGAAGTAGTTCAGAAGTGAGTAACTGAAAATGCATGAAAAAAGCAACAACCCTCCAAGAGGCACAACCATGAAGTTCAGCGGTTGAAGGACAACCACAAGGCAGGAGCAGAAACTGAACATAAACATATTAAATAAAACCAAGACACCTGTGTCTGTAAGAAAAAAGTACAAACCTGTAGAAAGAACAGCAGCAAATAATTTCACACCTGATTTCTGTCATAATTTGTTACTACTTAATTCTGTATGAGCATGTATAACCAATTTAACTTCAGAAAATCTAAAAATTGTATTTCTAGAAGAACATATTGATACCTATGATTCCAGAATCTTTTTCCAACTGAAGTTTAAATAAAATCTTCTTGTAGATTGCACCAATACGGTAAGATGAAAGAAACATCGGCTTTGGCTGTTAGCTAGTAATTTCTGATTAAATTAAATGAATAACTTTGTTTACTATTCTTAAAACTATCGTATGTATTATTCTATTAAAAATGCCACTGTAAAAATGAGATCAAGAAATACTTACATTGCTCATGCAACACAAATCAACAAATTGGCTTATCTTATCTTCAACAAATCTTTCATAAAAAACAGAAAAAAATATAATCTGAAAGAAATAAACCAGATTTTCTTTTATTAGTTCATCAGATTTGACTTTATTAAGTAATTAACTTCACAGTTTAACACCAAAAAATTTCAGACTTCTGTAGTGTGCACCACTGCACTGGACTCTATGAAACGTGACTGACATCCTTCCTCTAAGAAGTTGTAGCAATTACCTGCTTTTCATTTTGAACTCCGAGATGCTTCGAAGCTGTTTAATAAACCAAACAAAGTAGATGCATAAATTCACGTCTTTGAGAGGATTGAAATTTGGACTACAAAGTAAGATGTCTCATTGCTCAGAAGATTAATTTTGAGTTCTAAAGGTATACAGTACAGCAGCAGAAGTTGAGATCAAGTGAAACAGTGAAGAATATACCCAGTGCTGTCATATGGAGTATGGATGGCCTAGTGGCATATTCTAGCTTCCAAGGACCAGCCTGAGAATGATAATTCAGTATGTCACATGTTTCACATACCTGTAAGAAGGCAATGGCCAGCCAGAGTGCAGCAGACACACCAAATCTTAAAATACGGCTCCAGGGAGCTATATAACTCTCACTGCTTCTTGTAAGACTGGAAGAAGAATCCATTAAAGCCAAGTTTGAAAATCCCACCACCTGAAGAGATAAGAAGGTCAATATAACAACATCAGGAAACGAATAGTATTAATCATGACCCTGTTGTTTCCCTCGTAACAGAGTAAGAACTAAAAAATAGAAAAAACGGACCTGGGAGTAGTAGCATGTTCACTATGATAGAGCCCAACTGTGTGATCAAGCACTATTACTGAGAAACACAATTAAGACCACATATGTACAGGTTGTGTTAATGCATAAATTCAAAAACATATGCAGCTAAATCTCACAACAAGTCAACACTGATTTTAACTGAAAAAATCCAAAAGATTCTACCATTAGACTGCATAGGGGTATTATTCTTGCTAAATTTCAGCTTTTCAGTTGTATATATTCCAGTGTAAAAATGTATGTTTTATTTGTTTTGCGACAGTAAGAAAATTATTTTTTTTGTTGAAGAGATATATATTTCCCTCCACTGTCTTTATCTATTTTAAACAATCAATCTAGAAAAAGTTCCTAAATTAAAAAAACAAGAGAAACACTATGTCTTGAAAAACCCAAGAGGTAAAAATGTGAAAATAATTAAGAACTGAAGCTGCACCAGAAACATATTTGTGGTGGGACAGAGACAGGAAGAACAAAAGCAAGCAAACTTGTGGGTCAGACAAAGACAGTTAAGTAAACAAAGAAAAGGGAAAGAAGGAAGTAAGACACCCCGCAAACAAGTGATGCAAAGGCAATCACTAACTACTTCCTACAAGTAGACTGATGCCCAGCCAGTCCCCAGAAAATCCCTCCCCTCCATTTTTACTGCTGAGCATTAGGGTATATAGTATGGACTGTTCCTTCAGTCATTTGGGGTCAGCTGTCTGGTTGTGCCTTCCTACCAGCTTCTTGCGCTACCCCAGCCTACTCACTAGGAGCCTGAAGGCTGTGCAGGTGCTGTTCTGCAAAAGCCAAAATATTGTTGTGTAATTAGCCCTGTTTTAGCCACAAATCCCAAACACAGCACCCTATGGGCTGCCATGAAGAAAACTGACTCCATCCCAGCCAGACCCAGTACAGTATGGAAATGCTCAGCTTTGCTGCCGGAGTACTATCTGCACTAGCCATGTTGTCAACACTGCCACGGGGACCAGTGCCAGCCAGTGACTACTTTTGCACCAAGCATGAGGCGTGAATGGAGGAGACTCCTTCTTCTATACTTCCCAACTTTCTCCTTACTTGTCTTTCATTACTCTATATTCTGTCGCCATTGCTAATGAGAACTAAACAGCCACTTTATTAAAATTGGTAACCCAAGAAGACAGGTTTTGAGTAATACAGAAGATTCTCCTTGTAGTGAGCAGATGACTGCCGTCCCGACTCTGTGCTTTATACTTCTAGTGAAAGAATCCAAACTCCAGCACGACAGTGGAAGATTGAGGCAAATAAAGAATTGAGTGTGTACACAGATTTATCAGTTTCTTAAGCCATTTAGGAACTCATTATCTTAAAAAAACCCAAATGAAACTAACAAAGGTCTCTAAGGTAATTAAAAGTTGTTTAGGGTTTTTTTTTTTTTAAGTCTTCCTCAATGAAATATTGCCATGACCTATACACACATAGATATACATTAAAAAATGTATTAAAATAATTATTTGAGTAAGTTACATGTTTTCAAGTGAACTTGAAGGTCATCCACTATTACCACAGAGAATGCAACAAATAAAAAACAGATCTTATATTACATTCTGGTTCTGAAGCATACAAAATTACGAACAACAACAATAATAATTGTAGTAATAATACCTCCAGAAAAAAAAGAACTGCAAGCACTTGAAATAGAGGATTTATCTTCCTCGCTGTCTGAATTTCATTCCATTCATTTGCTATAAAATACGTCCTCCATATGCTCACAGGTGCAGCAGCACTTTTAATAACACCTTCACCTAAAAAGTAAACATAAAATAAAGCTCTGAAATTCAATACATAAGTGTAATATCCGAATTTAACTAAAGCTGTTTGTATAAATAAATACAAGCATACTTTGACTTACCTTCAACGGCTTTAAGAACTCTGCCCTTAGGTCTTTCCCAGTCAATAAAGAAAATATCTATAGTAAGTTGTGAAACCAGCAATTGTAAGAATTGCAGAGCCTAAGAAAGAAAAAGGAGAAATATAACAAGTAAGGACAGCAACAGCATATGGGCAAAGACGAATAATGAATGCCATATGCAAGAGCCATGGCATGGCTCTTGCATATGGCATTCATTAAACATAACAAGTAATATACTTGACTGTTCTTGAGACTGCAATTTTGTTACTAACGTTTTATACTTTTTTTTTTAAATGTAAAAGCTTGGAATAATGGTAAAATCATGTGACAAAATGTCCAAAATTAGAAAGAAAAAAAAGGAAAGTAAGAAATAAAAAAAATTTGACTATTTTCCCATATTAACCTGTATTATAATTTAAAATTTAATATAATACCCACGATTAATAAGACACTTGCATGTCCCATGAAGACAGAATACCAGTCTCTGAATTCTATAGTATGTTTGAACATAAATATCTTAATCTGTTTTCTGTTTAATCAGGAACTGACAGCACTTATATTTTTGGTTAAAAAAAAAGCACTTGCTTTCTTGATATAATTTTAGTTTATCTGGGTTTCCTTACACCTTTATCCTTGAAAGAATAATTTTCTGTAGATCACCTTCCCTAGATGTTTGCTTCCCTACAAAGACTGCACAAAATAAATGTCTAAAATTACTTAATTCTTAGAATAAAACATTGTTTACCTCTATACACTAAAATTAACTGTACAAAATGTTTAAAACAAGCCTACTGAAAATATACAGAAGCATATGTTGGAATGCCTTTAATGCCTCAGAAAAAATATTTACCTTTAAACTAAACGCACATGCTATGTATGTAACGAAACCTTCTTCTTGAGAGGGGAGTGGTAAAAAGACAGAGACGAACTGCTGAGCCTACAATTGAGAAGTTACATTGAAAGAGTACATACAACATATGTAAAAACGTACTAAGCACTTAAGAGTGAATAATGTTTTGCAGAAAAACATCAATATTTAATGTGCAGTCATTTTGAACTTGTAAAATACTTTAAGTGACTGTTAAGCAGACTGCAAGTACAATGAATCCTAAAGAAAAGAAACAGGCGAATACAAAAATTTAAGCACACAAACCAGAATATGATATAGAACTTGCCTCAATACTCTGACCAGAAAGGCAAAAAAATAAAAAGAAGAAAGAAAAAAGAAAGAAAATGAATTTTTGTATAAAATTTAAGCAATATTAATAGGTTTTCATAACATCCAAATTTGGAAACACACTTACTTTGAAGAACACCAGCCAATAAATTCCTGTGCCCACTGTGATGACAAAGAAAACGTTGGCGAGGTCTCCAGCATAAAACAGTAAGAACTTAAAAACTGTCTGCAATTATAAAAGCACACTGTAGAGATTTGTAAAACTAATGAATTAATGCACATGTACATTCATATGAAATGCTACGCAGCTTACACTACAGGAAATTACAGTACTGAAAATTAGCCTGAAACAAAATTTTTCTATTGTGATCATATATTTATGGTATATCTGAAACTCCTGCATGCTAGTCTTTGTTTAAAGAAGAATTAATCTGAAAATTCAGGTCACTCAAATGATTAGAACATCTCTGTAAATACCTTCACTTTTAGCAAAACTATTTCCTGAATGACATCGGAATCCAAAAAACACGCAAACAAACCTACTTCCTCAAGTGAACCTAACTTCAGGTGAATGTTCTGTGCAGCTAGGCTAGAAATTATTTCAGTTCCCTTAAGAAACAGAATAGTTACATCACAGGGAATGATAGCAAAGGTTGCCTTAAAAAGAGGAAGACGTGCCTCTCTTTAGGTTACCAGCTGTTTATACCTGCAAGTCAATTATAGAGCTTCCTGTACGCCTCTTCCAGCCTGCAGTCTTGAGAAGGGACCATAACACTGCAAGACCACCAAACACACCCAATGTGATCTGAAGAGAATGAAAAGTTATTTGCAGATATCTTTAAAAACTACAAAATAGAAATAAATCATTATATTGACAAATTAAAGGGCGATACTACTTACATCAGTCTGAATCTGAGCCTCTGACTGATTCATCTCATAAGTGACTGAGAAGGAAACCTGAATATTAAGGTACAACAAGTGAATATGCATAGAAATTCTGAACCATTACAGTCAGTGATATTTTTCCCACCTTTACTTAGTGCGGACTTCCATCTAGGGCTACTATAAAAGTACAGCATGCATCTTCTGCTCTACCTATCCAACTCGCTGTGCCACAGTGCCAGGCTTAGTACCAGCACGTGCTCCTCTATGCTCACTGCAGATTTTCCCAGCAGTAACATGAGGGATGGACGCCTGCTACCTGCAAGTTAACAGCTGCACCTCATTATGATCTTTTCAACTGTGCATACAACTTTCCTTCTGAATGGAGACACCAAAGGTTTGATACTTTTCCTTTTATCAGTGTTAATAGTAACTTCAATGTAATTACACCAGTATGCAAAGTCATAAAGTGAGCTCTTACATAGCTCAGATACCATTTTTTTCCAGCTTTAATGAGATAAGAATTGCCATGCAGCAGCAAAATTGCTCCCTCTAGCTTAAATGTCTATCTAACCTAAGGCCTAGTTTGACTTTGATCTAAGATTTGTACAAGGAAGTGAAAGCATTTGCCTTGGGTTTATAACATTCTGGCCTGATTCTTTGTCACTGCAAGGCTAAAGTTAACTCAAGTATGACAATGAATAGTAATTTTAATTCATTCTTTTAAAAAAGGCCAAAAAAACTCCAAAACAATTCCTCCCCCCTTTATTTTCCCTTCCAAGTCAAGAGATTCTATGAAGCTGTATAACAGAAAATAGAGAAACTGAAAACAATTGCTCCATGCCATTGCAATTTGAATTTTTTTTTCTAAAACAGTGCTGTTTCTGTGGTTATTTGTCTGTCCTTGTAATTCCCAGTCTTTCCTTTCCATTCATGCAGCTCATACAGAACATGAGGAATGGTTCTAGCACCAGAAATTTATAGCTAGTTGTCTATCTGCACCGGAAGCTTGAACTGTTAAAAGTTGATAGGCATAAAATGTTACTATCAATATTTGCTAACAGTAGAATGATTACACTATTACAGAAAAAAAAAAAAGCTCACTTTTTAAAGCAGCATGTTCTAAGAAGCAAACAAAGCACAGGAATTGGACATCTGAGCTGTTGCCTGTCAAAGGCAAGTAGTAAATGCTCCTTTGGCCTCTGCTACAGCAGAATTTGTTGGTTTTTCAAAGAGGAAGAACCCCCAAACTGATCTCTCCTACCTCTCTGGCTATGGAGTTTCAGATTATTTTACTTTAATTCTTAGAGATATGCTCTAAATAATAAAACACAGCACACAACCCATAAAGCTTCTTTAAGATATATTACTCAAATTACAGCTGACCTGAAACGTCTGTGTCCTAACAACCTCCTCTTAATGCATAGCTTTAAATAAAAATATTCCACCTCTTGCATAAATCACCGCATTGCATACGGTACTTTTCCTGTTGTTTTCTGTGTGCATAATTTTATTTGAATTGTGGCCTAATTTACCATTATACAACCAACTGTAAAGTTCTAAGCATTTTAAGTTAAAAAAGACTCAAGATAAATTAAAACTAAAGTACTTTTAACTGCTTTCTTTCAAAAGCTTTAAGTTTTAGTGAAAGCTTGTAACCTCAAAAACTGATCAAAACTAAAACCTGCTTAGTAGATTTTTACACACATAACCTCACCCTCAGAATGTTCCCTCAGGTGGAATTCCAAGAGAACTAAAAGCATTATTAACAAATTAGTTCAATTAAGATAGTAAGAATCTCTCACTGTCACGCTCTGGGTTTCAGGATTTTGGACAAGCACATCTGTGTAAGCAATAGTCATTAGAGGTGGGTAGATAGCTCCTCTCTGAGTATGGGATACCAGACGGATACTGCAGAAATACAAACAGAGTATTATTTGTAACACAGAAAATGGATGAGTCGCTTGGAAAGTATTGCTTGAAACTTGTACTAATAAGAAAATACTAAAAGAACAGTACAACGTGATCAATAAAATGTGCCTTTCAAACCCAAAGGCATGGTAATTCACATTTCAAAACCAATCAGAGTGTACAGAGGCTCACATTTTGACAGCTGCAACTGAAGTCAATTTCAAAAGGTAGCTTTTCTCAAAATACCATGTAATGACATTTTCTATCTTTCTTTTGAGTTTCTGGTATTATTTTTTTTTTCCAAAGGGGGAAGTTAGGGGCTGTCCTAAGATACAGAAGCTAACCTTTTTTTTTTTTTTTAAATAGTGTAATATTAATTCTCAGCAAATGGAGTTAGTACATTAAATTAATCTTCAAGATGATTACTTGACTGATCAGTACTCCATGCTACTCAGCAATCTTTTTAACTAATAAATTGTGAAGAAGACATGAAGGAAAAGAGAGATCTCAAATTTTAGACAGTCATCTCAGAGAAGACATTACATAAAGGAGAAAAAAAGCGTTTCTTCCAAAACATATTCCAGTTGAGATTAACCATCTGTAATGACCGTAACAGGTAAATCTCACAATTGCAGTGAAATGACTACAAGTCTGCTCTGGATTGTACCACAGAACAGGCAACAGTTTGCAAAAATACTGCAAAACAGAACATAGAATATGAAACAGCATCCTTGTACAGTCAGCAACAAAACACTGAAAAAGAATTAACAGTGGAGTTTTTAGGTCTTTCCAGATGACTGCTTCTAAGAGGTGACTGAATGGCTGCTGACTGGCATTATGCATATATAGTCTGATTGACCTCACCTGGAAAGTTATCACAGTAACTTTTAACTGCCACAAGTCAATGTTACATGTTCTCACTCACCCATCAGTACAACTTATAGAAAAACTAGCTATTTCGAAGTATGCAAGGGAAAAAGCAGCACAGGACATATTAAAAATAATATAATAAAACATTTATTTTAAAACAATAAAATGCAGACTGCATTAAACTGGCTTTATTTTCTATGCGTTATATATTTTATGCGATTAATCACCTTATTGCTATTTTGCTAGCAATTCGAATTACTCTTGGTAGTTTTCCCAAGTCATTCTCTCTTCCACTTAGTGTATCCACCAAAAAAAATCGGCGAGTCAAAAGCCAGTTGTTCATATTACTGCCTTTGAATAAATATGACAGACATATTTAAATAATATTAAAATATTTAAGAACTAATTCAACACAAAAAGAATGAAATCTACTAGAAACGATACATGTATTCAGAATGTAAAATTATTTATCTTCAAGTTAAACAAATACATAAATTAGATTTACTTCATCTGTGCATATTTTTGCTTGGGCCTCTGTGTGCAACCAAAGCTTGCATTTAACACTATCAGAACTCGGCCACAAATATTAAATTCTTAAAACAGAAGCAGGTTATGGTATCTTTAAAAACCAAGTCAGTAACAGTAACTAATACAAGTTCTTTCTGTTTGAAGTTATTCAGTCTACTTAAATTCACAGAAATGTTACTATGATGGTCTTACCTTGATTTACAAACATTTCACTGTATTGAAGATTCAAGTTTAAAACTGGAATGGCCCAAAGATACTGTTGTCCATTGTCATCATCATATTCAAGGAATAGGTCATAAAAGATTGGATTAGCAAAATCTGATAAGATCTTGGAAACTGAAATTTTGCACTACAAGAAAAAAATGTTAAAATGAAAAGATCACCTTAGTCATTCAATAATTTTATCAAGTTGTAGATTTGTACTCTACAAAATTATTGTGGAATTTGTCCCACTTTTTCACAAAATACAAGACATTCCAGCTATTTGTAAGCAATTACAAAGTACTAATGATCTTACACAAAACTCTTGTTTGTATTACTGCAATTGCCTAGAGTGACTAGTGTGGAGAATGAAGCCCTACTAGCATTTTTCAACAGATTAAGAAAAAAATATCCTAGCAAATTTCACAGATATAAAACTTGAGATTGCGTAAACAATAACGTCGAGAAACGTGCATAGATCCCATGAAAATAATTGCATTAAAAATACTCAGTAAGTTAATATTTATTTGTGTATTTAAATCTAGTAATATTAACTGTTGTTAATACTTGGCAACAGGTTCTACAGACTCAATATATCAAATACATGAGACTTTAAAAAGCACAAAAAAAGAATAGCTACAATGTAGGGAATGGTTTTGAATGTAGGCAATTTAATAAAAGTAATAAATATAACGAATTTAATAAATAATTTAATAAATAATGGATATGTAGGTATTAGATGCTGTGCACACATATGGAATTTTGTGAAAATAAGGATGCTATTTCTCCACTCCTTGGCCAGAGACTACGACCTCACCATTTAACAAGTGACAAATACTAATGAAGCTTTATTGCTGCCAGAACTGTGTCTGTGGCTGACTTGACTTCAGCATCTAAGTATCTGCAGGGTCAAGGGCTCTATCCCATTTCCTGGTGTTTAGCAAGGTGTGAAAACTCCAGTAGTTGTTCTCATAATTAAGACAGCTAAAGAATCTCTTTCCTCTGATGACTCAACTGTTCAATCAAAATTTGCCTTCAATCTCTTTATTCATTCACTGAAATCAGGGGATACATTAAAGATTTCATGGAGGCAACATCCAGGCATGGCATAATTGCACATGCCTTATTTCCACATGAAAACTGGCCAAAGACAGAGGCAGGGAAATCAGAAGCTACAACATAAAGTATACGACTGTCAGAACAGAATTATGTTCTTTCACTGATAAGTCAGCAGCCTCACTAATAAAAAAAAAAATTCAATTTATTTTGATTATCCTATGTAGTACACAAGTTTTGTGATGTGTAGTTAAATTTAAAATAAATTAAAATTCTTAAAATGTAAAATAAATTTATTTCAGGAAATAATAAAGGAAATAATATAAGCAACTGTTTCACAAGGAAGAAGTCTGTGTTGCAGCTTATGGCTCCATATCAATATGCATTGAATACTGATGACATAAAAGCAACTTAATTCAAGATCCAGAATAGCATTTTATGTCTTACTTACACTTTGCTGGTAAGTTGTTCCAAATATATAAGCTGCATTCAGTTTCATTTGGGTATCAGGACAAAGCTGAACAAAAAATAATTACAATTAGGTTAATTCAAAGATATCATTTTCTCACCTGAAATAGTACAGGAATAGTACAGGTACACCAAGCTGTTTAGGTACTCGCACTTCTCACAAAAGACACTTTGCTCTATTCCTTAAAGGAGGGACTGATTTTGAAGTGTAAACACAACTGCTTATTGTAGCAGTATTTGTGTTCTTAAAATACTGTTTTAACTTATTCACACTTCCATAGCTCTTTTCAGTCCCATCACTGAAGTTGAAATCTGTGGACAGCAGCATCCAACCAGGCAAGGATAATCTTCTGGGGGACCAAATGTTCAATGCACTGTGCCACCTCAGGCTTTATTAGTGACTTATGCAAAATCAAAGAATCCCACGAGAAAAAAATCCCACTCCACATTCATCTTGCCCCCTTTCTCTTAACGTAGCATTCTCAGAGGATCAAAGTTATCATGGCAAGTAACAGATTTGTTTTCTTCTTCAATGTAACTTTCACATTTTTTGCAAAGAACAAGTCATTCTAAGCAAAATCCAGACAAATGGGCTGAATGCTGACTAAACAAGCATGGCACTCAGTGGAGGGCATAGCCATTTTCCCCAAATAAAACCATGCCTAAATTTACATAAAACACAATTCTATTAGTGTGCAACTGAAATTCTACGAATTGCCACAATTATGCATTGAGATTGCTTTAGCACTGCAATGTCTTATCATCACATACAATCTATTACATTAAAGGAGGCTTTGAACAGCAAAGTTATTCCTTTCCCATTGATTTTTGATAATTACTAAAAGCTGTGCATTTAGGAAATTAATGTGTCTTATTAGCTTTAAAATTTACATCAGAATATCTCATTTTCTATGCACAGTAACTGGCTTAGCAACCAGTTTTCTCAGACACTATTTTTTCTTAAAATTTGAGAGGCAGATGCAAGAAAGTTCATCCTGAGACAATAACAAAAGAGCAGTCACTACCTAAATCCTGAATGTCAGCTGCTCTTTTGTAGATACTGGGGCATTTGAAGTAATGTGCTCCAAGAGAGACATGAAGAGGCTAGAAAAGGAGACAGACAAAGCCCAATTGTTCCTGCTATTGTTGCCAGACTAGGAAATTGCTGAGTGCCTAGATCACCACCGGAGTGCCAAACAAATTCTACTCTGTATCATGTTTTGCAGCTCCTAACTTCTGTTAACTGTTAGGCTAATTACTATTGCACTTTCCGTTTGCTTCTTCTTTGTGTTTTTCACACCCTATACAGCATGGTACTGCTGAAGTAGAAAGTGTGTGTGACTAAAATCTAAGGGCAGCATCCAGGTGTACTGTGATTCCTACAGTCAGTGTTCCCCAATTCTATGTAAAGTCTCCCAGGAAGTTTTTATAACTTTCTGCTATGAAAAAGTCAGGCAGATGCTAGCCATGGTGTATGATTTATATTAAAACCAAATGAAACAAACAAGCAAAAAATCCCAAGACAACTGAAAGAAAAGGGGGTGGCAGATCAGTTCTCCACCCTTTCTGCCATCCCCATAACATGTGAAAGGAGGTGACAACATCCAATGGGACATATACCCAGAATTTTCTATACACCTATGTGGACTGAGAGCTAAAAGAATACACCTTTCTCACCAAGAAAGAAAGGGCTAATAATAAATTACATACATGGTGACTGTATGCTGAATGGAAGAAAGAGGGAGTTGGTTGTAAATGTCTAGTGGTTTTTCAGAGCTTTCCAATATTCCAAATTTGTATTCGTGCAATGGATGTGGGCAACATTGCTGAATTTATACTTTTGATTTTGTATTGATCATCATTTTCCCTGATCTAGCTCTACTGTTATCTCACAAACTGTCTTTACTCTAGTAACCAAACTCCCGGCTTTTGTCTTAGTTTAGTTAAAGGCAATCAGAATGTTATGGTATCAGGGAAAGACAAAATCAAACGTACCTGTAAGATCCCTCCTTCCAAATTCTGCCACTTAAGAAAGTTTCCTGCTGCATCAAATGAGGCTGCAAGAAATTGCAGCTTTACATCCTGACGATGGAAAAAGACAAAGAAACAATGAAACTGCCATAAAGTAGGCATACACATTTGAGAGATGTCTCATCATATACTACTTCCTGAAAACTTTCAGCATATTGCTTCCGGTTTTTTCCCTTTGATTTGATTTTTTTAATTTTGGTTTTGGTAAAAACACACTTTACAATTCCACAGCTTCGTTGGTGATGCTGAGAAAGTTCTGAAGGAAAGTCTACATAGGAAGACATGCCCTAAACTGATCAGAAATTTGAGCAGATTTCTAACTATACCAGGCTGGAATCTTCAGGGCTTTCCAGGACCTTCAGTGTTAGGAAGAGTTACAAGTATTTTAGTTGTTAACACAGAGGCTACATTGCAACATTGTTTGGTTTAAAACACAATCTTTTAGAATCGGGCTGGAAAAACCTACTACCTCTGGGCCAACAAGAACATTTAAAATATAATTGGCAGTATAACCAATAAACAGGTTATCAGTAGCACTACTCACGTTCTGTGATTACCTTAACCTGAATAAACTATTCCAGTTATTCTCATTTTACAATGAATCTGTAAAATAAAAGACTTCATTGTTAGATTCCTTCTTAGAACTGTGGCAGTTAACAAGCTACTTAAGCAGTCCACCCCTCATAGGGATGGATAACCTGGCTTTGTTAACATTGAAATGATTGTTTTTCCACACCTCTTTTTTCCTAATTCACTGCAGGAAGAGGAAAATGCTGGAGTAGTAGACTGACTCCATCTGTGACACAACTCAGCTTGTAGAGACTTGTAACACATACTAAAGTTGGTGTAAATGAAGATAGAGTTGTGTGGGTAAGCACCAGAAGGAAAGGGTTAAACACTGCATAGCAATAATGAAGAACACTGTTCCCTGCAATAAAGTTGAGAAATGGGTTCTGATAAAATCATGGTACAGACAACTTGTCAGTAAAAGATCATCTAACTCTGCACCAGCAGAACGGCAGCAAAGTAATAGCACATCACATATACCCTTCTTTTTCCAATTATCTCACCAGGAAAACCAACAAAAGGATGTATATGTTTAAATCAGAGGAAAAAGACAAAGAGCAACTTTGCCTCAGATTTATGGAGACTGAAAGAAAAAAGACTTTGAAGCAAAGGACAATGCCAAACCATCTATTAACTCCTAGGGGGTATAAAAGATTTGTCTAATTATTAGTTCATCACTGCCAGTCCAGAAGAACCTTGGGGACACCATGAGAAATTAACAGTTTGACATCCCTTGTTCGTTGTGTCCCACAAAACTGATCCTGGTCAGACCTCTCAGATAAGCACATCTTGGGCTTAAGAGAAAGTGGGTATGAGAGCGTGAACAAAATAAAAGCATTAGCAAGTGAATGTAAGTCAGTAAAATTAACTCACCTGGAGTTTTTTTACATAAGTACCACTTACCTTTTCCATAAGATCTCACACCGAATTTTTTTACACTGACTGTAAAAATTATCGCTAGTGGAGCCACATCTGCAATGAATCTAAACCTCTTTATGTGATTATGTTCTCTTCCTAATGTCTGTTTTCCCCTATTATCTGACACCTACCTTATCGGTTCCTTTAAAACTGAAGATTGTAGGGAAATGATTTGCCTCAAGTACTTGGGACGCTAATCCTGGCTGATCACCATAATATAGCCATGGAAGATTGTGCCTCCTGTAAACAATTACAATGTTTTCTCTAAAGAAACACAATGTTTTGCATCAAAGAACGTTTAGAATAATAATTTCTACAAAACACTATACAAGGCCAAAGTTATGCAAAAGGCAACTTACCAATATGTTATTGAATGGGCAATGCCTAGCCTTGCTGTATTGACATAAATATACTGAAATAAACCACAGGCATCAGTGCTTGAAGAACTCAGTGAGTTCATATTCATTACACACATATTTCCGAGAGCTTGGCATGCTGTTAGATTGGAATATAACTGCAGTAGAGAAACACAAGAACACAGAGTATTTATTTACCCTTCCTTTTGTTGAGACAGTCACAAAAGTAATGTTATCTTTAACAAGCCATCTCTAAACCTTCCTTTTTACTTGAAAGCCATTTCATTTTGTCAACACCTAATATTTTCTTCCAGCTATTCAACTTCCATATTTTATAGGTCTGCAGAAGGCAGCATGAATCAATGCTCTCACTGTTTCAGTTTTAGTTGCATCAGCTAGATGGTATAACAGAAATGTCAAAATCTGCATATAGAAAACAGAGTAAGAATCAAAATGTTTAACATCACTTAGACCGTACGGCAAAAAACAAAATTCCATCAAAACCCCAAGACCAACAACTATAATTGCATGTATCATAAATATCTTCTTTTCAGTTTCAGTACTTTTTCTATGCTGCTGTTGCTAAACTATGTTGCATGTATACCATTGTTCAGTTTTGGCAAACAAACCACTGCCATGGTTTGGTGGAAGGGACGCCTGACACCTCAGTGTAGTCATCACCACTCTAGTATTAACTTGCCACCATCTATAGCCTTTGTGTGGGTCAGACCAACAGTTGTACGCTACATTCAGACAACACCTCTGAAGAGCTGAGCAGGCTGAGGTAGACAAACAGGATAAACTTATGTAAGTGATGAAGATAGTCTCAGTTTCTAACAAAGAATGAAATGAGCACTGTACAGGTATTATTGTGAATAATACATACACATAGGTGTGCATATTGGTAACTGATTGAGTGTATTTGCTGCTTTACTAGTGATAATTTTGTAGTAAAAAGATATATGCTTGTTGCTACTATTGGAATACATACATATTTGCTTTATTAATCATAGAATGGCTTGGGTTGCAAGAGACCTTAAAGATCATCCAGTTCCAACCCCTCTGCCAGAGGCAGGGACAACTTGCACTAGACCATGTTGCTCATTAATCATAAATATACTTATTTGACTAGTAGCAATTTGTAGTAATATGCAATAAAGAAATGTAGGAAATAAAGACTCCATGTGTTTGTGTACTATGGAATCCTGTGAACCAACTGTTGTGATCTTTATTCACCTGTAGGCCAGGTAACCCTTTGTACTGTGACAGATTGGGAGAAATGGTAGGGCTTGAGAAGCTCAAATCTGATTTTGAGGAGAGGAATATGGAAGGGAAATGAAAATGTGTGAAAATGTTGGCAAAAAGGAGGCAGAGGCACATCCCCTTTATAATGTTATACGATTCTGTTGCTACAGGCACTCTTCCACTCATCGTTACTGACAATGGTAAATAACACTTGCATACATAAATCCAAAAAGCAAACCTGAAAAGGATAGTTCTATGGTTATACTTCTCCGTCACAAACCAGAATAATTAACTGAAAGCCAAATATGAGGAAAAGACCAACTGCCAAACAATACCGAATATGCAAGAGGTTAATTTTCTGAGTGACCCTTTACTGGATATACTCAGTGACAGTTCACATACCTACCAACTACTGCAGGGTTTTTTGTTTACTAACATTCATCTTGTGAAGATTCCAACCCTAGAGACTTGCATTAACATTGATTAGTGCTCAATATCCTTTCTAAACATTCTGCAAATGTATTTCTTTCTTACCTACTGTCATCTCAAAATAAGATTCTTTAAAAATAAGCAAGCTTTCAAACACTGAAGTCTTATGCTTTTATAGAAAGAACCACTTCTGTATAAAAAAGCAAACTGCAAACAATGAAACTCACCCAACAAGCAGAGGCTGACGACTGCAGGTTTTTCAGAAACCATTCAGATGCCAGTGTTATACCCTGCAAATAAGGAACTGCTTCACTGTCTTTGTTCAGAACAATTTATCCGTAACATTAACAGTCTAGAAAACTACATCAGCTACTTATTTTTTCCTAAGTGGTTTCCATCCTTTGCAAATGTCCAAATCAAACCATCTCAGTTCAAAACACAATCATAATTCACTAATTGGTTTCACTTCACTAAATTAGACAAAATATACAGAACAGGAGCAGAAATACTTAAGAATTGAATATGGATTTTGTGACAAAGGAGTTTACTGTGCAAGGGAAATGCTAACCTTCAAGGGTAAGGTGTTGACTTGGTGGTAAATTTAACTTAGGACCAAATTTGCCAAATTAATTATTTCACATCTGTCTTTTTATAACTACTCATATTTGAACTAAACATACCTTCTATGTACTGTAAGCAACTGAAAATGCACGTTTTCAATAAAATATTACTTAGAAGACTGCATTTTCAGAAAGCAAGACCAATATTTGCTGTCAGGAAAACTGCTTTCAAGCAGTAGCCTTTAATTAATTTAAGAACAAACTACATTTATTGGCCACACAGCAGTTCCTGAATTCAGAACTACATGGAAAATGGTCCTAACTTCAAACAGATGTCACAGCTAATACAAGTTTGTTAGCTAAAACAATGAAAACACCTTCCTTTTTCTCAATAGAATGTATTTTCAATGATTGGCCAAACCAAGGAGCTAGACAACTTCATACACAATCTCAAATTGTAAAGGTGCCCATTTTCTTCTACCAGCTCTAACCATCTGACAACTAAAAATATCATTTAGATCTTCATATCTTCTTTAATGAATACCTTACATGAATACCAATTTTACATATTAAAAAGAAATTTCAAAAGCTCAAAGGCCCTTATGGACTCTTCAGCTTGTTTTTGTGACAAAAGCGTGCATTTTAAATACATGCAATTTATACAACGTACCACATACTACTTGTTTCAATTCTAAATTCATATAAATTACTTTTTTTCAGTTTATGAAACGGCATGAATTTTCTTAAACATATGCCATTGCTTGCCTGATCTACATATCTACATTCCATCTTGATGCAAATTACCTTGTAAACACTGTGATGGCAACAAATCATCACCTTTATTTTTCAGGAACAGAATTTAAAAGACTTACTGAAAGCAAATAATGAATTAGCTTGAAAATGTTTTAGAATAAACACACTTACCAGCTGTCCAAAACGAACAGTTGCAACTCCCTTTGGAGGAAGGCTTTCCCTAGCACCAAAACACAGTCCCCCAGTCTGAAAAAAACCCAAACAGAAACAGAAAAATGGAAATTTATACATTCATCAACAGAACATTACTTTTCCTGAGCTTCAATACAATAAGCATTCTACTTACTAAAAAGTCTGGGCTGCTGCAGTCACAAGACTTGCTTACATTGATGAATGTTTGTTCACATCTTACACACCTATGGATCACAAACATGAGGAACGTATGAGATTTAGTATCATAGTATAGTAAAGGTTGGAAGGGACCTCAAAGATCATCCAGTTCAAACCCTCCTGCCATGGGCAGGGACACCTCCCACTGGATCAGGCTGCCCAAGGCCCCATCCAACCTGGCCTTGAACACCTCCAGGGATGGGGCAGCCACAACCTCCCTGGGCAACCTGTGCCAGTGCCTCACCACTCTCATGGTGAAGAAATTCTTCCTAATGTCTAGTCTAAATCTGCCTCTCTCCAGTTTATACCCATTCCCCCTGGTCCTATCTCCACAAGCCTTTACGAATAGCCCCTCTCCAGCTTTCCTATAGGCCCACTTCAGGTACTAGAAGGTTGCTATAAGATCTCCTCTGAGTCTTCTCTTCTCCAGGCTGAACAGGCCCAACTCTCTCAGCCTGTCCTCGCAGGGAAGGTGCTTCAGACCTCCAATTATCTTTGTAGCCCTCCTCTGGACCCGTTCCAACAGTTCCACATCCTTCTTACATTGAGGATTCCAGATATGGACACAATATTCCAGATGAGGTCTCACAAGAGAGGAATAGAGGGGCAGAATTACTTCGCTTGACCTGCTGGCCACTCTTCTTTTGATGCAGCCCAGGATACGGTTGGCCTTCTGGGCTGCAAGCACACATTGCCAGCACACATGGCAAGCACACATGTTGAGCTTCTCGTCGACCAGCACTCCCAAGTCCTTTTCTGCAGGGCTGCTCTAAAGCTCGTCATCCCCAATGGTGTACTGAAAACAGGGATTGCTCCGACCCAGGTGCAGGACCTTGCACTTGGCCTTGCTGAACCTCATGAGGTTCTCAGAGGCCCAGTCCTCCAGTCTGTCCAGGTCTCTCTGGATGACATCCTGTCCTTACAGTGTGGCAACGACACCACTCAGCTTGGTGTCATCTGCAAACTTGCTGAGGGTGCACTGAATCTCACTGTCAATATCATTGATAAAGATATTAAACAGCACCGGTCCCAGTACAGATCCCTGAGGAACACCACTTGTCACTAATTTCCATCTGGACTTTGAGCCATTGACCACTACTCTCTGAAGACGACCATCCAACCAGTTTCTTATCCACCTTACTGTCCACCCATCAAATCCATTTCTCTCCAATTTAGAGAGAAGGATGTTGTGGGGGACTGTGTCAAGGGCTTTACAGAAGTCTAGATAGATCACATCTGTCGGTTTACCCATGTCCACTGCTGCAGTTACCCCATCATAGAAAGCCACCAAGTTGGTCATACAGGACTTGCCCCTGGTGAAGCCATGCTGGCTGCCATTAATCACCTCCGTGTCCTCCATGTGCTTTAGCATAGCTTCTAGGAAGATCTGTTCCATGATCTTCCCAGGCACAGAGGTGAGGCTGACAGGTCAGTAGTTCTCAGGGCCATCTTTTCTATACTTTTTAAAAATGGGCACAACGTTACCCTTCCAGTCACCAGGGACTTCTCCTGATTGCCTGATTTCACTAGTACTTAGTGAAAGTTGATTACACAGTATTCCTGATAACACCCTCAGCTTCTTCACTAGTTTGAACTGAAATCCAGAACACACTAGCGATTTCTTTCTACTGTCAGTGAAGCAGAAAAGAAATGAAGCAGTTAATTATCAAAAAAAATAATCCTGTTTCTGCTTCCAATCCAAAACCCTCTGGTAGCCACACTAGAAGAAACAAACTAAGCTGCTAGTCATATAAAGATTTCAGTGAACACAATTCACTGCTTTTGAAACTGTCATCTCAAAGACAAAGACTTTTCCTCAAGGATATTCCTTTTAAAGAGAACACAACACGTCCAAATTTATCATCACAAAAGGAAAAGAATCCTCACCTAGTTCCTGACACATCTGAAGCAGAGAATGATGGCTCACTTCCATTACAATGAATGCACAGTGCTTCATTAAGCAAAATGCCATCAGTACTTCTTTCCACTAAATGCAAAAGAAAAGCTACTGAGATAAAATTGCATGGATCTAAAATAAAAGCATTTTTTTTTAAATCAAGAGCACAACTTGCACTATAAACAAACATTCATGTTTTTAAACGTGTATTGTTTATAGCTATGCAAATACAGTTTAGTTTTAAAGACATGCAACATTTCACATCCAGTTTTGCTGTTCCTTTGTTATTAATTCTGAACTAAACTTCAAACCAAGACTTCACTGCAAAGCTAAAACTCAAAATATCAAGTTTAAAAAGTACTGGAAAAAAGAATCTTAAATTTTTGTCTGAAATGATTAATACAAAAGTAACAAATTCCAAATTCAAAAATGCATCTTCCAGCAATTAAATAACTAGGCAAGAGATTTCAAGTCAAATTCTATTTTAAAAAAAGATGTACAAAGAGAATCAAAAGAATCACAATACTCCTGTTCTTTCTACATGTTAAATTACAGAATCAGCTTTGCTCTCAATATTTTACAATAAAGGCTCAGAATGTATCTTGCAGCTCTCAAAGTTAAAGAGAGATGATTTGGTATTCATTCTTTGTAAAAGAGTATGTAGCAGTTAGCTTGGCTTGCTCAGGCTATTCTGTTATACGTGCATTTACGTGTATAATATCTGTACAGCAAAGTACCTATATAGCATATCTTCAAAACATTTGAATGTTTTTTCTTAGTCTGTATTGACATTGATTTTATCCCAGTTTTAAGGCCTCCACCCAGTGCCAGCCAGCTTAAAGGAAGTGATACAGCAGTACTCCTTTTCTGAATGTTTGCACAACAGTTTCTGTTGCAATGAACAACAATGCAGATTTATCTGCTGTCTTTTAGGAATGACGTTTAAGATTAAGAAGACCGTGGCATTTTTACATTAGAAATGTAAATATATATTAAATTTCCTTTCTTATTTAATAGAAGAACATGTCTTAGTTAACTCAAATATCTAAAATAAGAACTAATATCTTATGAGTTGCATGTTTTTCTTACCTAATATTTCATTATTGAGGCATTTACATTTTCCTTCTGAAGTTAGGCCTCTAGGGCAAGCAATACAATTCCACCCATCTTCAGTGACTCCATTCTAAAATAAAATGTGAAACTATTACAATTTTCAGAAGTATAAACATCACCTGTGAAGAATGCCTGAGCCAGAAGTTATTTACTAGAAAACGTGTTCAGATACAACAACATCAACAACATTGATTGAAGCTTTTAAAAGACAAAAAAAGGCTAAACAATCTGGCAAAAATAATTCCTACACAGACACAGACTAAAAGAAGGGTTCGTAAGTTTTTTAGAACCCATTAGCTAACACTCTTTAAGGGTGAAGATAAAAGCTGATTAAAAGTGGAAGGTTTAAAAAAGATACAGAGGTTCCACAATGGAAAAAATAATACCAATAAACGTAATGATGCATAAACTGACATAATTGTATAAAAACATACAGAAATAATGGAAGTGGAGAAGTCTTTAGTCAAGTAGCTTATTTAACTATGTGGAATTTTGCATGTAACCAAACAGTTAATGTGCCCACTTATTTTATACTATGAGCAAGCAGCACCACAGGTCAAAACCAATGAGGAATATGAAGATAACTGTTCTCCCTCAGGTAATATATGTTATTCCTTTCTCCAGTATCATAATTTTTTATTTGCATAAGACTTGCCATAGGATTAAAGTCAAATGACACTATTACCGGAAAGAGAAAGAAATGGGAATAATAGAAACACTGATGAATATTTGCCAATGGCTTTGTCTAACATAGCAAGAAGCTAGAAAGGAGAGGCAAATGACATCCATTACTTATTGGCCATTAAGTAACTAACTCATGTAATTAAGCTGGTCTATTCGGGGTTCTTCTACAGTTATTGGAGAGATAGAAGTATTCAAGAAGGCTGTCACTCTGAAAAGCTGATTTTGCTGGAGAAAAGTTATTTCTCTATTTACTATAGCAGGAAAAAGCTGGTTAAGAGTGGTGCCTCTGACTCAATGCTGTGCATATGAACCAAAATTACACCTTAATTTCTTAAGAAAGGTAAACAAAACTGACCAAACTTCAAAGATATATGTGATTAACATAATAGCAGCAGGTCATTTTGAAATAAAAGATAAAGTACAAGGGACTATGAAGGTCTGCCTAAATATTACAATAATAGGCTTTTATATAAATAATCAAATCTGATACCTATGAGCTGAAAAGCACCTCTGGCATTCTATAAAACAGTGGTCTCCAGGCAAGGATAACATAACATGAAGCAGAGAAGAAAAGCAGTGGAAGGAAATGAAACATTTAAATTACTCTTACTTTGTCTGTGGGGTCAAATTGATAATGAAAACATGCCTGCAAAAAGCAGTAATAAAACAGTTCTAAAAGGAAAAGAATTACTGCCTATAAGCATGGACTGAAGCAAAGACTATTATGCAAAATAATTTTAAAGTAATGAAAAATACTTGCAGTCAGGAGAGACTATAAAATTAGAAAAAGTATTATGACAAAGTATGAAAAGTTCAATACTTACAATATTTTCCGGGCACTTTTCACAAACAACGGAGGACCCACCATTATTAGAAACCATCCGGTATCCTGGCTGACATATACATGAACTACCTGAAAAAAAAACCACCCCAAAACACACTTTTAATCTATATAGACCTGTTTTGGCTTTTTTTTTCACAGAATACTAACAACTGCTATTGTTCTCAAAAAATCAATATAGATTATTATATAGACAAATAAAACGAGTGAGAGGTGCATGAAAATCACTTTGCTTTCTAAAAAATGTCCACGTTACAGTTTGTACAAAGATGTTTTAGGAAAATATTACTAGGCTGACTGATATACCAGAGGGGAACAGGAACCCAGAGCTTGTAAGTTTTTTAAACTATATCAATTGGCCTAATAATAGATATAATCTCTTCCTCTCAGTCTTGCCATGCTGCCATTCCCAGCTCATCCTGTCTCCACCACCAGCATTACGTTTGCACATAGTTTTTATCCTTTGAATAGGAAGTAAATCCTAAAACCAAAACTTGTTTATATACAAAGGTTTTTAAAAATAGAACTATAGTTTGTAAAACTGTTCTTAAGTAAAAGCTTTTAAAATTGTGCATGTGGATCAAGTTTACAGTGAAGGCTTTTCAGTGATTAACAGAACATACTTAACATTTAATATGAAATTAAACACTACTTTCTTGACATGTCATAGTGTCACATCTGCTAGTGTTCAGCAGCTTTCTTTTCAGAAACGTTCTGTCTCACTATCATGGACCTCTCTCTCCATACTTTTAAACACATACTACAGATCAAAATTGTTTCTATGTACTAAAGACTGTATTTATTCCTGCTTAAGTTTATTGAATTGTGCATGTAAAAATCATCTAAAATTCTGTGAAAAGTTGTATAGCCTTAAAATAGATCCGCATGAGACCAGTTTTACAGAAAGAACATTAATCCTAATGTTCAACCATTCATACTTAACTGTAAAGAAGAAAATGCCCAATAGGATCAGATAAGCAAAGAGACTTCAGTCATGCCATTCACTGTGGTGATACCTAAATTTTTAGACATGTTGCTTGAAAGCAGAATCCACAGTGATGAGCTTGCCATTGAGTGCATGGGCAGACTTGTGCAATCCCAAGTGGAATACAGACAAGATGTAAGCAGCAGACTGGGTAGCAGCTATCTACGCTACTCCAATCAGATGCTGCGTAACAAAAATTAAATTCTTGACCTCCCTCTGGAATTTCTCTCTCCTTGAAGCCCTTGAGTTAGAGGAATATTCAAGCCTAAAATGGTGTTATGGATCTAGACAGTGACATTACCATAGAGTTATAGAATCATTAAGGTTGGAAAAGACTTCTAAGAGAATCCAGACCAACCATCAGCCTACATGCAAACCACAACCACCATGCCTACTAAACCACGTTCCAAAGCGCCACATCTGCAAGTTTTCTGAATGTCTTCAGAGATGGTGACTCCACCACTTGCCCAGGCAGCCTGTTCCAATGCTTCCCAACCCTTTGGTAAAGAAATTTTTCCCAGTATACAATCTAAACCTCCCCTAGCGCAACTTGAGGCTGCTTCTTCTCATCCTATCACTCATTTCTTGGGAGAAGAGATCAACACCTGTCTCAATATAACCTCCTTTCAGGCAGTTGTAGAGGGTGATAAGGTCTTCTCTCAGCCTCCTTTTCTCCAGGCTAAAGAACCCCAGTACCCTCAGCCACTCCCCGGAAGACTTGCGCTCCAGACCTTTCAACAGTCTTGTTGCCCTTCTCTGGACATGCTCTAGCATCTCAATGACCTAAAAATTATCACAGTACATTTTTTCTGCAAGTAACTGTGGGGTTTCTCTATTAAGGTACCATGATGACAGTGGAAGAGGTGACCAGTTTTCATGCAGCAGTTGTGAATGCAGCCATCCAGACTGCTACGTCCAACTGAGGTATCAATTTTAAAGAGTGATGTCATTGGGGCTTAGTCTTGAACTTGTTTCTTTATATACCTTTAGTACCATCACACTGTGTTGTGTACACTCCAAGTTGCCGTGTGGGACTTAGCTTAGTACACGCAGAGTCTGAAGACGTCATACACTTATCATCTCAGACACTCAAGCTTTGACAAGGAGTTTCAAGTTATGGAAGTGTTTGTGAACAGATATTCAGGACCCTATGGAATTTTGTACAAGAAAGCTGTGGAGGGGCTTTTTACAAGGGCACGTAGCGATAGGATAAGGGGGAATGGCTTTAAATTGGAGGAGGGAAGGTTTAGATTAGACATTAGGAAAAAAATCTTCATTATGAGTGTGGTGACGCACTGGCACAGGTTTCCCAGGGAAGCTGTGGATGCCCCATCCCTGGAGGTGTTCAAGGCCAGGTTGGATGAGACTTTCAGTAGCCTGGTCTGGTGGGAGGTGTCCCTGCCCATGGCGGGGCGGTGGGAACCGGATGATCTTTAAGATCCCTTCCAACCCACACCATTCTATGACTCTATGATGAAAAAGTGGATTCCTATAGCTACACAAATGCCTGGCGAAAGAAAGGTTCTACAGAAGGAGCTAGAGGCGTTTCTCTGCGCTGTGCCTCGGGTACCAAAGCCGCGCTGTGGCCGTTCGTGTCTTTGCGGGATCCTGGCCTCTCACGCTCGCCCTGAGCACGGCGGTTTCACCGCCCACAGCCGAGTCCAGGCACTGCAGCTCCGGCCGCAGCCGCGGATTCAGCGCGGAGCCGCCCGAGCATCCCGGGCCCGGCCCCGGCCCCGCCCCCGCTCACCGCCGGCGCTCCGTCGCTGGTGAGCCCCGCACAGCCCGCAGGCCAGGCGGGAGGCGTCGAAGTAGCGGTCGGGCCCGCAGTCGTCGGGACGCTGAAGCGGGAGGGAAAAGCCGCGGGCGGGCGGCGGCGCCATCGCCAGGAGCAGCGCAGCCTGCGCCCAGCGCCCCGCAGTCGCCATGGCTACGCGCGCCGCCGGCCGCGCGCCCTCATTGGTCCGCGGCCGCTCGTACGGCGAGAGCGAGGGGCCAGCGCAGGACGCGAAGCGTTCCGGACGAGGGTGCCGAGGGGCGGGGAGCTCGGGAATCCAAGCGGGGGAGGAGCAGCGGGGATGGAGCAGGTGGAAACAGAGAAACGAATGTAGGATGGTTGTATTTGCCTTGTTTTAGTGATACTGAAAATCATAGAATAGTTTGGGTTGGAAGGGACCTTAAAGATCATGCAGTTCCAACGCCCCTGTCATAAATTTTCACAGAAATCTTATGTGTATTCTATTACTTTCCAAAGACTAATTTTAATGTTATTATGAACTTCACAACAGTCAAAACTCTTGCTAATCTGGAGCTTTGGAGCCAGGTCTGTGCCTGACCTTGCATTTGAGGTAGGGAAAGGCTGCAAACAGGGTGATTACAGAAGACACATCTGTTCAGTACAGACCATACTGAACACAAGACGTTATCGTCTTCAAAGAATGAACAGTGTCTGGAAAAACACTGTTTTAAAGAAAACGTGCCATCAGAGGGATATTCTCTCTAACTTTCAAAAAAAAAAAAAAAAAAACCAAACCAATTACACAGATGAAATTTAATTCTACTTTAGACTAAATAAAAAATATTCCATTTTTTTGTAATAATAACTACTTCTTGTATCATTAGAACATGGAGCTGGATGAGATCAGTGGGGAAAAGCAATCAGAAGACAATGGCCTGGTCTGCATGTCCTGATACCTCCAGAACTGCTACACAGTGTGTGTTACGAATGTGGTTTGTCTGTGTCATTTCCTCCCCCCCCCAAAGAGAAAATTTAGCACACAAAATGTCCAGAGGAATGGATGCACATCTGAAGCGAGCCCCTTTTTGTCCAGCCAGGATGCCCCTGTTCATGTTCCCTTGCATGTTACCAAGACTTCGCAGGGCACTTCATGTCCTGGATTTTAATTATTCCTTACTGCCCCTTTCCTGTATGACAATTGTTAACTATTACAATTGTCTATGCTGGTGTTGGCCAGAAGGCTGTATGTTTGTCACACCAAATGCTTTATTCACCAGATTTCTTCTGCTGGGTTTAACAGGTTTTTAAAGGCCAAGTACCTAAGGGAATCTACCATAAACAGGTCCTGCACCTGGTTTGAGGCAATCTCATGCACAGTTACAGGCTGGGTGGAGAACAGACCGAGAGCAGCCCTGGGGAGGACCTGGGGTGCTGGTGGATAATAAGCTCAACAGAGCCCGCCAAGTGCACTTACAGAAGGCCCAGAAGGCCAACCATATCCTGGGCTGTATCAGAAGAAACGTGGCCAGCAGGTTGAGGGAGGTGATTTGCCCCTCTACTCCTCTCTTGTGAGACCCCACCTGGAGTACTGTGTCCAGTTCTGGAATCCTCAACATAATGATGCCGTGGAAAACACCAAACTCAATAATCAATGCCAATTTGATTATTAAGCAGGTATTGCTTTAATACATAATATGATGTCGGACACACAGCGAATCATTTCACATAATGTGTGCGTCCCTTGAGGCTGGTTACAGGACTTTTATACTGGTTAAACATACATATTCATGTAGATTCCAAGAAACACTGGTTACATATTGGGGAAATATTCATTAAACATACATAGAACTCATAATCATATCACTCACTCTCGAATGTACATCACAGTTACTTTGTGCCTTCAGAATCCCTTCATGATCTTTATCTTAATCTTCTTTCTCACTGTGTCCTCTTGGCAAGCTCAGGTCTCTCCTTTGTTTCTGCTGGGGGACTGTCCTTGTTTCAACTAGTAAACAAGCTAAACTCCAGTTATAATCACATTCTTTCTTACCACAAGCTGGCCAAGATTTGAGTCTTATTGTTCTTAATGATTTATTCCTTCCTGGCCAAGATTTGATTCTTCTTATTATTATTAATGATTTATTCCTTCCTTCAATAAGGCGGTTGTGGAGCTGTTGGAACGGGTCCAGAGACGGCCTACAAGGATGACCAGAGGGCTGGACCACCTCCCATATCTCCTATGAGGACAGGCTGGGAGAGCTGGAGTTCAGCCTGGAGAAGAAACGGCTGCAGGAAGACGTTCCAGCAGACTCCAAGACTTCGCTAATCTCGCCAGCCCCTGGTCGAACGCGCATGCGCAGTAACTGCAGCGCTATGCCCCTCCCTCCACACCAGGATCGCGCATGCGCAGTGGCGCGAGCTGGGCTTGCGCGCAGTCCCGGAAGCGAGGGTTGCGGAGGCGGTGGTTCCCGCCCGGAAGGACTCGCTCGGGGGGCGAAGGGGAGTGGGGTCGCGCAGGCGCGGTGCGGCGCGGGGGGGGAGGACGCCATCTTGGTGGTGCTGTGTCCGGATCTCGGGCGGTGGGGGCCGCAGCCTGGCCCGGTGCTGTGTCCGGTGGGTGCATGGTGTGAGGGGGAGCGCCCGGGGCGTCGAGTGTAACCCGGGGTGCGGGACTGGCCGCGCGGGACGGCGGTCGGCAGCCCAGGCCGCGGCCTCCCCTGCCCCCGCGACCCCCGGGCCCAGCCCGGCTGCGAGCGCGTCTCTCCCAGCCACGTGATGGCTGCCGCTGGCTTCGACTGCTAAGGCTTATTTTGAAGATCAGGAACAAAAGCCGTCGCCTGATCGATTACTCTATTGGATTATAAGCGAGTTGTTGCTGTGGGTGTTCCTACACGCTCACTGAGTGTGCAGACTGATCGTTCAGCGTTGTGGCAAAAGTACCAGTGCAGGCTTAGCTTCCCACGACGTTTGCAAGTTGGAGGGTTTTTTTGTTTTAGTGAAGTTTTAATGGTATTTGGAATTTTCCGAGGCTGTAGAAGTATAGGTATAGTACTGTTCTAGTTAACTCAGCTTAAATGTAAAATTTCTTAGAACAGTGTGCACGTTTTTGTGCCTCTAAATTCGTGGCATATAGTTGTCAATCCCTTTACCTAAATCCTTGTTCTCTGAAGTCCTTGCTCACTTAATGAAGTGGTCTTAGTTTTGTGTGGCACTGTCATCCCCAAAGTCACTATTTTTGTTTCTAAATTGTTGGATGGCTTGTCTATGTCTTCTACCAGTGCTTGGTTGTTTAATATATAGTCAGTAGAAGCTTGTTATTTGGACTTGGTTTTCTGTGGATTTCTTAAATAACACATTATGATCTGGAATTGCTATGTCTAGTTTTCACCACTGAGGTTCTATGTTGTATCCGTGCTACATTGTGGAGAACTTGCTGTTTATCACCGAAGGAATAACGAGGAGATCTGTTCTGAATACTGCTTAAAAATTTGGATAAGAATACAGAATTGTGAAATTCAGAAATACTACAGATTAAATACATCATGAAGTAGTGGGGCAGCGGATTTGATTTTTCAAGACATGAAGGTCCTGTAGGAAAATTTTGCCCATGAATGCTTCTTGTTTTTTGGCACTGCCGTCACATCTGTTGGGAAGATACAAGAAAAAATGTACTGGGTCTGCCTGAGGTGGAGCTGATGTTCTTCGTAGCAGTCACTACGACTTTGTGTTTTGGATTTGTGGCTAAGAGAGTGTTGGCAACACATCAGCGTTTTGGCCGTGGCTGAACAGCGCTTGCACAGTGTCAAGGCTTTCTCATTTTTCCCCTATTCTGCCACTCCAGTGAGTATGGTGGGAGCAGGCAAGAAGCTGAGAGGGGACACAACCGGGAGAACTGACCCAAACTGACCACAGGGAGATTCCATGCTGTGTAACATCGTGCTGAGCAACAAAAACCAAGGGAGAGGAAGAAGAAGGTTTTTATTTGATTGTTTTGGTTTCTAGGGGTGGATTTTTTAATTGGCTTCCAAGTTCAGAGGCAGGCTGGGCATCAGTAATTCTGTGTGAGGTGGTGAGAGTTTTCCGTTGCTTCATTTTTTTCTCTTTGCTGACTAAACTGTCTTTAAAACTTGAGCCACTTGGTTCTTCCTGTTTTCTTCCCCATCCCACTGGTGCGGCCGAGGAGCGAACAATCAGCAAATGATCAGCTGTGTGGATGCTTGCCTGCTGGGTGTGTCAACTCACCAAAAAAATACAGAGAAGAGGTGATCTGTAGTGAAGTTACTAAATAGGCAGTTGTTTTCAGTTTGTTGTGTTTACAAGGTCCTGATGTAGAAGTGATGTAGAATCCATTATTTACAGGATTTGGGCTTTGCTCTTGTTTTGCTGTGTTCAGGTGGAGCAATAGTTACTGTCATCAATAGGTAACTTGGCATCAGGATCTAGTGCTTTACATTTGTTACTGAGCACGGGGTTGGTAAAGGGATATTCTGAAACATTTGTCACTGGAGTGTTGGGCCCTTGTTTTAAGGGACATAGTTACTTGCTACAGAAGCTTGTGTTTGTTCTGAGAGTACTATGATATGTATTGTATGATGTTAGATAATGTTAAAAATCGGGATATGTTTAAGCTGGTGATTCTTGTTCTTATGCCTGAAAGTCAGTAAGTAGATAGGGAAGATACTGAAATTTGTTTTGTAAATTGAAGTACTTCCTGAAGTTTCTCCTTGTTGAATATTTTTGCTGTTTCATATGATCGTCTTCACTGTGCGTGTTAAGTAAAGTGCTGGACTGGTGAGTAGCATGCTGTGGTGAACATTGAAAGCAGGTGGATTTCAGAAGAATGGAATCATCCTGTAATCTTGAGATGGACTTGCACATCTTTCAAGGACTCAAATAATTGAATTGAGAGTTTTTACCTCACTATACTATCGGTCTGTTTCATTTCAACAGTTCAGTGTGGCGAAATTGATGATCAAGTAACCTCATCGTGTTTTCATCATTTCCAGAAGTCAACTTAAGTTTTGAACTTTTGCTTTTAAAATGGAAACCCAAAGGTTCAGTGCGTAGCATCCTGAAACATGGAAGGAGTTCTTCGTAGTATCTCACATTGTGGGTTCATTACACGCTTGGCTTTAGTATTAGCCACTGCTATGGATGAGCTGCAGCAGTGTAGCACAGTCTGTAAAGCGAAGTACAGGTATCAGCCATTAATTATGTTTCATTTTCTTTCCACAGTTAAGTTCATTTTACAGAATTTATCAGGTCTTCAAAGCAGAAACAGGTAAGCTGCCAAAAGCTTAACACTTCTCACTGAGTATTGTGACAAGATCATACACGGCGGTTTTTTTCTCAGACTTGTAGCTGGGAACTAGGATATGTTCTCCTGAGTGCACGTGGCTGCTGCAGTTAATACGCTGACTACGTCAAAGAGACAACATTTTTGATGCTGAGAAAACGCGTTACTGAACAGAACTGATCACTGAGTAGAAAAACTTGTCAAAGCAGTGAAGTCATCACTGTTGGTGAATTACTTCATTTTCCAGTGATATAGTTATCCTTTTTCCGTTCCGCTTTTACCATCCAGTATTGTCTGTGTTACGATCACGTGTGTCCTGTTCAACAGTAAACAGGATTTGTTTTTTTTCTGTTCCTTGGGACTGGGCAGAGATCTCTGGCATACAGTAACTATGCCATGAAAGACTTTAGGTGTTCTTTAGGTCTTGTGGATGGTGAGGAGTGACTTAGGTGGATTTTGTTGCCCTTAGGATAGGGAATATTGATAGACTTGTGTACGTGTGCCGGTGGAGTAGCTAATAGTTCTGAGTATCAACTTTCAGTGAATCTTGTTCCTGTGAACTTGTGGGTTTTTTGATTCCTTCTCTCTTGATTGAGACAAGGACATTGATTAAAAAGGCTCTAGCTTCTTAAGTGTTAAGATACTGTAATAGCTGAGTACTAAAGACGTGCTATCATGTGTACCTTTTTGTCTGCAGGTGATTTTTGCTGTGGGTTGAGCTCAGCATGGCTGTAGTCATCCGTTTACAGGGGCTTCCTGTTGTTGCGGGTCCTGCAGATATTCGTCGTTTCTTCTTGGGATTGAATATTCCTGATGGAGGTGTGCATATTATTGGAGGAGAGATTGGGGAGGCTTTTATTATATTTGCAACAGATGAAGATGCACGGCGTGCCATGAGCTGTTCAGGAGGGTTTATCAAGGACTCACGCATAGAGCTCTTTCTCAGCAGCAGGGCAGAAATGCAGAACACCATAGAAATGAGCCGGAAACGATTTGACCGTGGGGAACGAGAAACTATGTCTGGCTCTAGAAGAACAGGCACTAATGGTTCTGGTGTATCAGGTGTTGGAGACATTCCACATTTAGTCACACCTTTTTCAAAAGGAATAATTAAACCTGGTTATGGTCCACCAGATCATCCAGAGCCTGGTTTCCATACCAATGGCACAAGACATGGTGATATAGGTATGCCTAAATCAAGCTATCAGTCAAGGAAGGATTCTCATCCATTTAACCCAGATGATCTTTACTTATTTCTACGTGGTATACCTTACTCTGCAACAGAAGATGAAGTGCGTGCTTTCCTTTGTGGGATACATGTGGACGGAGTGATTCTGATAAAGCATCGCAATGGTTTGAACAATGGTAATTGCTTGGTAAAATTTGCCACACCCGGTGATGCCTTGGAAGGACTTAAACGTCATAGACAATACATGGGTCAGAGGTTTATAGAAATAAGCCCATCTACAGAGGAACGGTGGATTGAATATGGTGGGAGGGTTGATATGCCAAATGAAATGGATCACTTTTTCTGCGAAGACCATTCTCCAAGAAGTTCAGGCTACATGCATTTGAGGAAGCATTCTCATTCACGATCACCAAGGAGACAAAGAACACGTTCTCGTTCGCCTCCCAGCCAGGAATATTACATACACTTAAGAAATCTATCCATTAATGTGGAGAAGAGAGATTTGAGAGCGTTTTTTTCTGATCTCGATATAGGCAGCAAACAAATCAAGCTTCTAACAGATAAGCATCAGAGGAGGACTAGAGATGCTTTTGTGATGTTAAGGAGTGAGAGAGATTATCAGGCTGCTTTGGAATGTCATAGAAACTTTCTTCTCAATCGTCCCGTTTACATTTTTCCAATTTCACGAAAGTCAATGTTGAAAATAATTGATTCTTGTGAGAGAAAAAGATCACAGGACAGAGACCATTCTGGACAGGCCGTTTCAGAAAAAAGTTATCGGGAAGGTCATTCTGGCCCCAAGACGTGTGTTTATGTAAGGAATTTTCCATTTGATGTGTCAAAAATTGAAGTGCAAAAGTTCTTTGGGAGATTTGATATTCATGAAGATGATATTTACTTGCTCTGTGATGACAAAGGAGTTGGGCTGGGAGAAGCAATAGTGAGGTTCAAATCTGAAGAACAAGCCATGAAAGCAGAAAGTTTAAATCGTCGAAGATTCTTGGGGACGGAGGTATTAATAAGACTTATATCCGAAGAACAGATGCAGAAGTTTGGTGTAAATGTACCACTGTGCGCACCAAATGAAATGCAAGGTCATCCATATCCGTATGACAGAGGTGAGCTTTCCCATCCAGTTGGTTCACCATCTGGGCCACCACAAGGGCCACCCATGCATTCATTTGGCCCCCCTGGGAACTTGAGGCATCCTGAATTTAGGCATCCCCCTGAGGACTTCATGTGCCCTCCTAAGGATTTCAGAGGTCCACCACCTCTGATGGATTTTGGTGGTGATGGTGAACCTTTTGGCAGAATAGAGTTTGGGAATAATAAAATGGGAAATTTTCCTGAAGGAAGATTTATGCCGGATCCAAATTTCAGTGGTGGTTCTGAACACGTTGTGCGTATTCGATTGAAAAATTTGCCTTTTAAAGCTACTCCTAATGAGATTCTGGATTTTTTCTATGGCTACAGAGTGATACCGGAGTCGGTTTGTGTTCAGTATAATGAACAAGGATTACCTTCGGGTGATGCTATCGTTGCTATGACAAACTATGAGGAAGCTATGGCTGCTATTAATGAACTGAACGATAGGCCAATTGGTCCACGGAAAGTTAAGTTGAGCTTGCTTTAAAGGACAAAAAGGTGCTCTAGAATGAAACATTCTAGTTTTGACAGTATTGACGGTTATTTTCACTCTTTTTAATTACTGGAAGATGCAGAAGAAACAGTTTCCATCAATGGTTGTAAATAATATCTAGTTCAGTTGTTTAGCTCTTGGTTGAAATGCCTGTATGGTTAAGGTATGAGAACTATGGTGCCTACTTGTGGCAGAGAAGAGCCCAGAAATTGTGGAGGATATTGAATGTCTTACATCAAGGTCTAAAAGCATGGAGTTTTTTTTAGTTTGCTTTAATTCCCTGTCCCATGACTTTGCATCAGTTAACAATGTAAGTGTTGGTTTACTGACCACACAAATGGTTCAGAGAGAACTTCAGTGCTACCTGCATTAGTAAATAACATTTCTTACCGAGGTTAGCTAAATCAAATTAAAAATGAATTGATTTTTTTGTGTGTGTAAGCTGTTCAGGTTCTGTTCAGTTTAATGTTGTTGCAGGCATTCCTATTGAAAGAAGAAAAAAGAGCTTCCTGTTCACATTAGCTGGCTTTGCAACTTTTTTAAAATAAAAAATAAATTGCCTTTAAATGTGTGTCTCATATTTAAAAATTGTATAGTTAATAACCTCAACTATTATGCTCAGCATACATGTGTCTTGGTGAGAAAGATGCTGGCTGCTTCCTCTGGCAAGTGTGAGCTTTTTGCGGTTTGTCAACACAGCAATGAATACATAGTTTATAAAGACTGCAAAATCTGCACTAATCTGTTGGTAGGCTTTCTTGTTCTCCTCCCTCACTGCAGTATCTTGAGTTAGAAAATGAACCTCAGAATTAGATCAAGAATTCTGACTTCAGCCTGAGCTTTCAGAGTGGTCTTTGTTTTATCTCCACGTGCTTAAAGTATGAATATTAAATTCCCAATGATGTCTAGATTCATTCCAGGTCATCTGCTACTGGCAACCAAGCTGACAACCAACTTTGTTATTTTCTGAATCCTTCTCTGAATTCAAATGGAATTAAAGATTAAAAAAAAAAAATAACAACTGGTGCTTATATTTCATAGGTGCTATAAAGAGATCAAGGAGCCAGGAGACTTGCAGGGAAAATAAAGATGTGTTACGAGAATCCTCAAAATAAACTTGCCTGACCTGATAGTGCTTGGAAAATTCAACATGATTATTTTTGTAAGCTAACATCACCTTTACTATTAAATCTTGTCTCTGTATTATCAGCTGCTTTGTAAATTTGAATGCAAGTAACTTTTCCAGCTAATCAGCTTTAGATTTGTTAGTTTTAAAGTTCTTCTAGCTACTACGCAACAAGAGATGTCAAACAAACACCGAAAATTTACGTTGCTTCTAGAGTAGTGGTGGTACATGCACTTGAATTCTTGTAGAAAAAAAAAAAGGATATGGAGGTTGGAAGGATATGGGAATTTAGTAGGTATTTTGGTGTTTAAGTGCTGGTTAATCCATAAAGCATTATCTGTTCTCATGGCCTAAGTAATTGATAATAAGGTGCTATTAATTTTTGGAATGGCAAATTTGTGCCCCCCAACCCTCAGTGAATGCAAAAAGTCACAAAGGTTATCATGGCAGAGGTCATATTTAAGGTATTTAAAAGTGGTTTTTGTTTGTTTGCCCTATAGCTAATTTGTTTTTAATTTAAAGTTGGATTAGTTTATGACTACCATACGTCACTATGAAATATCTGACTGATAGGCCAAAAAAGTGGTTATTTTAGAAGGTCTATAAAGACAAACATTGTACTTTGAAGTATGTATAGATGATCTGAAGGAGAGGGAAATGAGGAAAGGATGCTAGTACGCGAGTTAAATAATAAGGTTAACAGGACAGTTGATTCTCAGTTTATAAATGTGATCTTGCTAGTAGCTTTGGTTGGTGTTTTGGGGTTCCTCCCTCCCATCTGGGACACAAATGTCTAATACAGGGATTATATTCTGATTCTGCCTGAATAGGTAGTACAGGCGGGAGTTGTGGTAACAGCATTTACTGATAATAAGTGTTTTATATAACTAGATATTTAATAGTTTGGAGGCACTGTACTCAGTATAAAGAAGACATCAGAGACAGCCTGTAATTACATGGCTTAAATTATTGCTCTTCCTTTTAAGTACTATCCATATATAAAATAAAAACAAAGAAAAAGCTACGGTTTGTGGTGTTGATACAGAATATAGCTTGTTTTCTTAGTTATGCTTACTCTGAGGTTGCTTTTGCTACCATTGTCCAAACATGATTTAAAGGAGAACGGTCTCTGTCATCAAAAACTACTGATAGTGATCACATACAGAAACAGCTTGAAGTGTTTGGGAAAGCTGTGATATATGGCAATGTGAGGAGCACAAGAGCATAAACCTTAGTCCCAAAGGGATGGGCCACAGCATGTTTAGCATAGTCACAAAGTACTCTTAGCAAGAATGGATACAAGCCTGCATCACCTAGGTGCCAGTAATCAACACCATATAGGAGCAGTGGAGTGCTGTCAGCCTTACAGTAAGCACGCCCTAAGAAAAATCTTTGCAAAAGTATCTTTAGGTAATACCTAAATCTGTGATTACATTCTGAATTCTTCTGGGTTTAAAATACTGTAATCAGTGGCTTTTTCATCTATAGTTTTGAGGTCACACAATTTCTGTCCAACATGCAAACTTAAGACATCACATACTTGGGACAGAGTTGCCCAACACCATATTTCTCCCTTTCTGTAAATTTTTCTGTAATCCTTCAAGTCAATTTTTTTGTGAGTTAGGAAAAAAGGAATGCAAAGTGCTGAGGAAAAAAAAAAATGTCTACTCTAGCTACTAATCTTCTAGTGGGCATTAATCTAAACATAGCTTCCTTTTTCTGTTCAGAATTCCTTTCTCCAGACATAGTACAGAAATTGTTATTTGCATATATGTATATTATATGAAAACCTGGTATAGTTATGAAGTTAATGATCTGTTTTGGAGATGGACTATGTGACTTCACTGAGATGCTAAAGTGCCGATCATCGTAACTCTGATGATGCAATACAGAGATTTACTGAATGTCCTCCTAGTCACTGAAATAGTGTTCTACTCCTTGTCAGCAGTAGTCCAATGTCAGATGTACGTCATTCTGGGTTTAAAACAGAAGCCTATATTGTGACATTTTCACTCACATTTTGATAACAATTTTTGGGGCAAACCCATTTTTCCACCTGTTAAAACAAGTGTGCATTGCATACTTTGCATCAGTAGACAAAGGCAGCATTGATATTACGAATGTATTTCCTGGTTTATTTTTGTACCTGAAAAAATATTTGGTTATAACTTAAGATTGCTTTCCCAGTTACAAAGTTTAAATTTAGAGTTGTACATGCGTTCCTTCTTTAGCAGGTATTAAAGCTGAAGATAAACAATATGGTAGAAGATTTCTGGCAGCAAATTATGCACGTTTGTTTTTGAGTAGCACAACCAACATCTCCAAACAGGATAAGAAATTATACTCAAAATGTGTAATTTCTTGTATGTTTGATGGAATTAGTAACAATTAAGTGATTAAACACAAGAGATTTTAACTATATAGCATGTCAACTAATATAAAAAAAAGTTTTATTATGAAGGCACTTTTATTTAAAAGCAAAGCAGCATTAAAAATAAAAACTGAGCTAGGTCCTTATTTCTGAGTGTACATTCTGTATGTGTAAGGGAATTAAAAGTCATCTTAGTCAAGCCTGGGGAAAACAAGAATGAGAAGACAGTACTCCTCACCCCACCTTCTGCCATCCAAAGTCATAACAAAATGTAACAGGATTGTTGCTGTAATCAGTTTCTTGAGTACTACAGTTACTTCAGGATGTATAAAACTAATTCTGAGAGGTAGAGCTAGAGGACCTAACTAAATCCAAGAGGTGTGTAGCTAGAGAATAAGGTAATACATTGGCAAAGTAACAAGCAAACCCTTACATTCATAACTGCTTGTAAGCCTAGTGCAGTTTTTGGATGCTTTACCATGTAAGTTGAAGCAAATGTGACCACAGTATAACATCTATGCAAATATCATACAGGAGTCTATAAATAGTTAATTTTCTAGCTACTGAAATTGTCCATTTTCAGTAGATTTTTGTCCCATTATTTGAAATTTGTTGGGTTTTGTCTGGCACTCTGCTACTAGTGCCATTTCTTGCTCCTGTTGGAATTTTACAAATACAGCCTCAGAGAAGTTTTTGATTAACACACAAAAGCCTTTACTTACAGGGAAATATTTTTTTCCCCCCAAACAAAAGAAAAGACCACTCTTGAAACAGTTTTCTTATCTCACTTCTTTAGTAGCATGCAATCCCTCCTCCTCCTCCTCCTCTTCTTCCTCTTCCTCATCTTCATCTTCATCTTCCTCCTCCTCCTCTTCTTCGTTGTCTTTTCTTTGCATACTGCTGGAAATCTGCTGAAACAAACACCCAACAAAAGTAAATCAAGTGTTTGTTCTCCTGAAAGAAATTCTGTTAGCACTTCCAGTCTAAGTACTTACAGGTTTTTCATTTAGGGGAAGCCGGGAAGTTGTTTATCCCTTAACCTTTCCAACTCCTAGTAACATGGACAATGCCAACAGAAAGATACATGGTGAAGAATATGAATACAGTAGTGATCTTTAAAAGCTAAAAAAATCCCCACAGTCCTAAAAACCATTATAGGATAGGGAAAACGATGCATTGATTGTATTAATATTGAAAATCAACAGGATGCAAATCTGCTTTTTTCTGGATTGGCTATTGAGACAGCAGGCTGAAGAAGAGTATTAAGGCATGATCTTACCTTGAAGACATCAAATCTCCTCAGTTAAATGAAAGACTCAAGATTATGCTGCTCTAAGAAGTTATTGAGAATAAATCGGACAAAGTGTACTACTAGAGTCTTGATTCACATGTGAACTTCTTTCCCTGCCTGGCAACACTTGCCCTTCAGAATGAAACTGTCATCCTCTTTTGGTTCATCAAATGTTAAAAAGTGTGAGCTGCCAAGCTTTCATCTCAGCTGACAGATTCTGCCATCTATAATTCTTCTATGAGGGTTCAATCTAATTCCTGCTGAAGATACTGTGTATCTTCACAGAGGATGCAACATTTACAATTTAAAGTAGAACGTATATATTTTTTTCTTTCCTCGTGAGAAAAGGAATATGAAACTCAAAGATCATTCCACAAATCATCTGGGTTGCTTTTGAAAAAATGATTTTAGGTTTAGCAGTTCTCTTAAGGGCATCTGCAGCACTAATTTTGGTTATATTTTCTAAGTTTCCTTCCATGCAGTGATATAATAAAACTTCAGCATTGATGACAAAACTTGCCTTTCTTTTTTAAATAGCCTTTTATGCTGGGTTTTAAATTGACTTCTGAGATTTCACAATTCATTCAGCTAAGTACGTAACAGATTTTTTTGTGTGTGCATAAAGCAAACTGCAAGCATTGAACTAGTGAAAGCAGAAAAGTCCTTAGGCTTGTTGATGCTCACAAAGTACATAATTTAGATTGAAGCAAATGCCTGCTTACAAATCTCTGAACGTAACAGAAAATGGAGTTAATTGTTGGGTGAAGCTGGGTTAACTTGAGTCTAAAACAGCAATCATGCATTCTGTGGAAGAAGAAAAAGACAATGACACTGATTTGCAATTGGAGATGAAGGAGTGCTGCAGATTGAGCCCGTTAAGGTAGCTTCAATTCAATCAATAGACAAATTTTCCAGTTTTTTTCCTAGTAAGAGCATCTGAAATTCTTAATCAGAACTTTAGTCATATTTCTGAATAAAAGCTTCCCCTTTCTTGAAATAAGATGTGCTTTTTGCCTTTAAGTCTTTTTTTTCTGTTCACTACTCAGGTACCCTTGACCACACTATATTAACTAACTAAACAGTAAATGAAATATTATTACTGGTGGTGGTAAGAAGACTAACCTAAGAACCAAGCTGGATCAGAGTAAGGAAAGTGAGAAAGGAAATTAGGCAGTTTGCCATAAAGCTAGAACACACTAGTACTTGAAAGTTTGATTACTGAATACAAAAAAAATGTAAAAAAATTAATGGAATCTGATAATTTGTGTTCATCATAAACAATTTTATGTGAAAATGAATTCTCTAAGCTTGCATGTACGTAATGACTGTCCTTGTTTAAGTTGTTAATTTGCATGTTTCACTGCATGTGTTTCTACAGAAAGCATGGCAATTCTCTCCTTGTGCTGTACACAGCAGGCAGTGTTGGAACACTGGGATGCAGACCTTTTCAATGATGTTTAAAATGATACTTCGCTGTCTTAGAGAGCAGATGCAAAACAGTTTGCTGTATTAATGTAACTAAAACTAGTTAAATGTGATTTAGAATATCTGGAAAAGGTCATTCTCTTCCACTACAATTCTGTCTAAAATACAGCATACCAACCTGAATAAGTACAATGAAATGCTGAAGATAAATTGCCAAGGGCAAAATAAAGGGATTTGCTTGTGTAAAACTAACTATCTGCAATAGTTACGTTAAAAAAAAGAAAAAGCCCTGAACCCCTGAAGAGATTTTCTCGTAATGGGGAGCCATCCTATGAAAAACAGCTTTTCTGGTGCTCTCTCCTGATCATATTAAGTGCATAAAAATGAAAAAATGCACATCTTACATCTTATTGTTGTACTGTCACTGCTGCTTGGGACGTTAATTCTTTCTAACTGGGTGGCCCATTGCTCCCTTCCTTGCAGTTTTATAGTACCGTCTGCTAACTGAAGTGGCAGGTAGGATGGAGGAACTAGCATCCCAATTGCTTCAGCTAGTTCCAGTGCAAGTTGAAAATAACTATGAACGTCAATGGGGGAAAGAGTCGAGGAACAAAAGCATTAAGATGGACACAAAAATGTCACTGGTATTTGGAAATTCCAGCTTTTGATAATCTAGCATTCAGTACTCCTTCCAGAATACTGACTCCAGGAGTAAGTGACAGTGCATTTTTAGATTCTTGTGTTAAGGCACCAGACCTTTAAATGAGGGTAGCATTTTGTGAAGAAAAAAAAAAGTAAGAGGTTATGAGAACAGTAACATCTGAAGTTAGAGCTAAAAGAAAGGTCTAGGAGAAAATAAGGTAAACTTGCAAGTTAGTTGAAATGGAGTTCCATACCATCTCTGAGAGAAATCAGTGTATGTACATTCACTTTTGAGTGTACTGTGTTTTGCTTTTTTTTTTTTAAAAAAAAAAAAAAGTAAAAAACTTAGCTATATCTGTGGCATTGCAAAGTAATTACAGATGCTTCTATACTCTTCATGCAGTTATACAGCACTGCAGGAAGTTCTCAAGGAAGATGACCACAGTTTTTTTTACTTCCTTTGGTCTTCAAAAAAATGAATGGGTAAACGTTTTCTGAAGTACCCTGAACATGAAATTTGCTTGTTTGATAGAAGGACAGGCAAAAAGTCAAATTTAAAGTCAAGACTGGCCGTCATGCACTGCATCATTGGCTTCTTTTATCTTTGAAGATGGACTGACTCATAACAATAGAATAACTCAACTGTAGTAATTGAGCCTTTCTGTGTTCAGAACAGAGAACAGGTAATCATGTGTGTGAAGTCAGGAAAACTTTCTAGTATTACAATATCAATGAGTAATTTTAGCCAAAGAAGAAAAGCGGGTTGCATACATTTTGAATTTGGCTATCTTTGTCTTTAACTGAGACACTGACAAGAATCGTCTTAGTTACGGCATTAAAGCTGCATTAAAGAAAAAATAATTCAGCCATTTTCAATGTCTGCAAGTTTACTGGTGCAAACAAGGGTCAAAGATTTTTTGCAAGATAGCTGGTTCAAAAGCAGTGATACTTTCTCAATCCGTTTCACTTATTTTTATCATCCTCCTTTTCTTCACCTGCTCTGAATTTTCAGAGTTCAAAGGGAAAGGTCTGTTGGTCATGGGTTTGCTCTGCTGCTAGGTGCCATCACTATTCTGAGATAAGATCTGGTAGAGAATCCACACTCTGGGATCTGGATAATGAGACTAAGAATATGCAGCTGTTATTACAGAATGTTGCTTCTCTTTCCAACAAGCTCCTAGATCTTTTCTCTGCCAGATGCCACAGTTCGTTGCTGAAAGCAACAGTATCACTGGAAATGGCATTTTTCAAAAATAAGTAATGAAGCTCTAAAAGCTGATTTTGGTTTTTTCCTCAAATAAAAATTATGTTTAAAAGCTGCATTATTAAAAGCTTATGATCCTTATGCCCTTGGAAATTTCTTTACACTTGTAGCTGTCCTGAAGTAGGTAAAGATAGTTGATACACGTACATGTACATTAGCTAAAGCTCTACTTAAGACATTCTTTTAATACAGTGATCTAGCATTAAAGTTGTTTTCTTACCTGTAATGTCCTCAATGAAGATTTTAAGGAGCCAGTTCTTTGCAGGGGGGACTTTGAATTTGCACGAACTATGTCTAAGCGAGATTGATAGTCTGGTGAATAAAGTGAGCTCCGAAAAACCTGTTCAAATGAAAAAAAAAAAAAAGCTGTGGTTTGGGGGCCATGATACAGCTTGCAAGCTAATAATCACGAAGACTGAAAATAACAAAAATGCAGCACTGGACAATTAATCCTGCTCTAGAGATATGGAGCAACCGTAGTTTGGATTGATCATTTTTAAGCTGAAACAACATACTTGCTCAAGAAAAAAAACCCTCTGAAAATGATTCAACTTTCTTGACAAGGTGAACACATACTCACACACACAACATACGTTTTCAATGATAGTTAAGTTTAAAGGCCAAACATCCAGAACAACTGCAAGAACGAATAAAAGACTGAAAAACATGTCTTGGGAAAGAGAGACTATAGCTCAAAGAGAACAGAACAGGTGACTTGAAAGGAAGCTGTAATTGCCACAAAAAAACCCAAATTGATGACAAACATCTCTTCATTCTAGAACGGCTTAATAAAAAGCAATGGCTGGAAGATGCAAACAAGCAAACAAAACTCAGAATAGAAAGAAGAGGGAGAATTAAGTAATTAGTCTTTAGAATGTCTTATCTGAGCAGTGTAAGATTTTTCTCTTACTGTGCATCTATAGCAAGGCTCACTACAAAGGCGTTCTTTAAAAACTATGATTAGCTGAGGCTGGAGCAGCAGTTAATTCAGAAGTCTCTTATCTGTATTTTGTGGTAAAGATTAGGTTGCCACCACAGTTCTCTGTTTTTCAAATCTCTGAATTTACAAACCTACATGTCTTTGCTGGAGAAGTGCAAGAAAGGGCTTGGTAGACGTAAGAAGTTTGTTCTGTGACCCTGAAACGTGTTGCATTTTCTGCCTGGGATATACTTTGCCCCAAAGTGTGAAAACTGTTTTTATGTAGTAAGTAAACTGACAAGCAAATCTTAATCACTCTTACCTCTAAATCTTCATTTTCATCAATGTTTTGGATATTTTGGTAGGCAGCAGTATATATCTCTAAAGCTTTGCTATGGAATAACATTTCAATATTTATAAATTCTGAGAATATGTTCTAAAAGCAAATGAAAACAAAGGTTTTCTTAATGCAGGAAAGCACATTTCTACTTCAAATACAAGAAATTACTGAATTCTGTACTGAATTTCTGTTTTCTGAATGCTGAAAACTCACTTATATTCCTTGATATATATTCACAAGATGCCAGTGAATTTTTGTTTTATTGACAGTGGTCTTTTTAACAGGTTAGGTATAAACTCTTTACATTCTACACATACCTATAATTTACAGATAATTACACATTTTATATACTAAAAGATTCTATATGTATTAAAAAAAAAAACATGTAATGGAGACATCTCCAGAACTTGCCATCTTTTTCATACTACTCTAACATCAAGTAGTGGTTGGTTTGGTTGGGTTTTTCAGCCAGCTTTCATTCTTTCCTATTTAATCCAGCTTTTATTCTCCCCAGTAAAAAAGTATCTTGCTTCAGTAATTTTATAATTAAATTTGAGATCACTTAAATGTTTTTCAGTCAGTATAGTATTTAGGACTTAAGTCACTTAGTGTTTGACATTAAGAGAGAAATTAAAGCTTTGATTACTTGCAGTCACTAATTATTTGGTGCTTTCTGCATCAGTAAAACTTTTAAGTGCAGTAATCCATACAAATTTTAGGATGGATAAATACATAATTTACTTTTCACTATTTCTGTTAATTTGATAAATGATGTCCACATATATCATTCCACTAACAAATGCAGCTACCAGTGAAGCAAAGTACTGCAGCTGCTGGAAGGTGCAGATGCTAAACAGTCTGATACAGGAGAATTCTGAATTCAGTCAACTGTTCAGAATAATGAACTGATTTTTAACTGCAAAGCTCATTAAATTTAGATTATGAAATATTCGTGAATACCACAAGATTTATATTTATGTATGCTTAAGTTAATACTAAGCATTGCTAATCTTACAAAAAGTAAATATAGCAATTTTTTTATGCAAGATGAAGGTCATGTCAGATACTGAAACATAAGCACACTTACCTTTATGTCCTTTATTTTCTGTTTCTCAAAATTATCAATGGTTTCCTCTAATTGCCGAGTTGTTCGAGTTGCATCCAGCGAAGCTCTCTGCAGTTCACTTTCAGCCTAGTGAAGTCACACAATGTATTTTGCATACATTATTGGTCAGACATCATAGAGTAGCCAAGACAGTATTTACTTGCAGGCTCTGTCAGTGAGTATCATCAAGAATCTATTCCATTCGGGAATTTGGAAATAGTATATAGATGAAGTAATTGTATACTATGATCAAAATGCAGGATTCTTCCTGTTTCTACAATGCTGCAACTTGGAGAGGAGCTACTTCCTCCAATGTGGTTTTTAGTATTATATTTGTGCAGAAACCTAATGCATAAGGCATGCTCTGTCGCTTGTTTAGTTTGTTTGAAATCTGGTAACCTTATATTACAGGATTATCAATTTTAAACAGTCCTTTTTACAAAAAAGATTTAAAGTCATAGAAACAATTCTACCATTATGGGGAAAAATAACGTGGTAATGGTCTTTAGTAGTACATAAGGTCATAGGTTCATTTGTCTTTCTTGATTTTGCCCAAAATATAGGGGGGAAACAAGTAAGAAAAGACATTTTGTGCATTCTCAATTATTACAATCCATCACTCTCCATAAATTAAGGCAGCTGCAATGCATAAGCAGCCATTACACATGCAAATACAGTATGTTATTTCTGTTATAATCAAATATATTTTCCCTATCCATCTTAAATAGACTGGCCAGATTTTGTGCACAGATGCTTTGAGAAAGGAATTTTGTTTACTGTAAAGTGAAATGTTTAAACTTGCAAAACCTGTGTAGTTTTCACAACAGCAGTTAGATATTTTCTCTTCTGAAACACTCACCTGTGACTGGAAACATTAGTAAAGGAAAAAAATGGCAAAATAACAATCATGATTCATAAAGGAATCCTGTTTTTTTTTCTACTTTTAATATAGTGTTAAGTTTTTAACTCAGATATTTCAAAACTTCTTGGTAGGTGCTATTATTATGTTGTCTGAAGCTTCTGGCTCCAAGACATACAGTTTCTTGCAGCTTTGCTAGAATTCAAGTATCCATGTAAAAATATTTCAGGATAGCTGTTTTGTCTTGGACTGAGGGTTTGGTTATTTATTTATTTATCTATCTACTTAAAAAAAAAAAAGAAATCCGACAAACTTGAGATCTGGGAGTACATATCCTTTGCTACCTGCAGCCAGTTTGCTACCTGCTGAAACATCACAGTTACTCAAGAATAACTGAAGCACTATCAGAGCGTAACAGCTATGGCATCATCAGCAAACATGGTGAAGCCTTTCACAGGCCTAAAAGCTGACCTGCACTCATTCTCAAAAGACTTTTTTTTGCATGTTGTGCTGATCACTTTAAAATGCAAATACACAGCATCTGTTAACTTTAGCCATATGCAAAACCAGACTATACTGAGATTTAATAACTTGTCAAGCAAAATGTTAAGTACAGAAAACAAAGGTGTTACAAGAAGCTAAGCCACAGAGACAAGAAAAGTGACATGCCAGTCATATACTCACGACATCAACTGGGAATTAGCACAAGAGGGAGAAAAATGGGATCAGTCTCCCTTTGAGAAGAACAGTTTACTGTTATCATTTACTCCCTTAATTCTAACGGAAGAGAACTCTGCGCCACAGCTCAAGTTCTAACTCTACAGACATCTGTGTGTCTTTATTATGAGAGAAACTCTAATTAATCATCACTTGATTTAACAGATTTGAATAATATTTAATAGGAATTCTTTGGGAGAGACAAAAATGAAATGTAATTCTCCTAGATGGCATTTGACCATCACAATAATTTTTGCTCTTTCTACAGTCCCCATGCCCCGATAGCTAGAAAGATACAAATTCCTGAAATAATGTTGATAAAATCCTACAAATAAGAAGTAAAAGAAGTTGTCTGATTTTCAAAAACCTCTGAATTCTGAAATGCAACCTATTCCTACCTCTCTGGCATAAACGTTCCGAATATTTCATAGTTTCTTTTCAGTCAAAAAGGGAGTAACAAAGCAGCTATTATAAGCTGTAACTTACCACAAAGCTTAAAAAAAGATTCAACATCAAGGGAGGAAACAATCCCCCTAAAGAACATTCTTCTCTTATTACTTTCTAAACACAGGAGTTTAATTCCTGACAAATTCTAAAAATATTTCTTATAGCTGCTATAAATACAGGATACAATAATGTGTCGATCTGATGGATTCCGCTGGCGTGTCTTTTCCAGTTGAGATAATTGCTTGGCTTCTCGGTTCTTTGCTGTTAAAGTTGCTTTAAGATCATCCTGGAAATAAAATGTTTTTGACATGTTTGAAATGGATCATTTCAATTTAGAAATTATCCATAGATTTAGGATAATACAAAACACACTTTTCTTCATATGCACATTGCCTAGAAAACACAAACATAACTTTGCTTTAAAGAAAACCACACTTTACTGATCTTATCCGGTTAATGATCCCCTGAAAGAGAAGTCAGCGGGGACCAAGACAGTTCAGCATCTTGCCCAAGACTCCAGCACACACTATAATTTAAAATGTGTGGGGAAAAAAAGAAAAAGATATTTACAGCTTTTCATGAAAAGCACACTAGACGATCAAAATCTGAGATCCCCAAAGCAGTAAGAAGACAGGTTTGTTCTGGACTTGGCAATGGAGTAAAGGTGGAATTTGAACTAAAAAGTGGCATCAAATAAACAGTAAAAAATAAACAAAGCAGGCAGCAGACAGTACCAGTCAGAGGTTATGAAGAACACAGAACTGCTACACAGAGCTTAAGTTGTCATTGAAAATCCATGGTTGAAAGGGTTCAAGCTGCATTATTTATCTGTGCAGCGAGTAAGAGTATTATACTAGCTTCCACTGAAACTGCCAAGTCCTGCCCCAGAGAGGTAGTCGGCATAGCAAACCAGGATATGTGAATTAAACAATTTTAGTGCATTAGCAGTTAAACGACAACTCTATTCTGATTGGCTTGGACCTTTTTAAAGCATTCAGCATCGTAGGACATTGATGTCTTACCTGACAGAAACAGCAATAGTTTTTTTCAGACACAACACAAGACTATATAGACCCTGGAGCAGATCCAATCCTACCCAAGTAGCAGTGAGAACATCCCCATTATAACAAGTGTGATAATGACACACCCTTCCTGTTTTATGTAATCAGCTAATGTAGTTATAGGTAAAGCAGTCTTTCAGACAAAACTTCCTCTTTCACTAAAATGTCCTGGTCCCTAAAGAGGGTAACTGAAGACCAGCCAGTTGAAGTTTTATCCAAGGGTTATGGTAATGGGCAGGAGTCAGGGTGGAAATAATAATTTAAAGGCCTACAACTTTAGTGAAGTCTCTCAGTTCAAAGTTATAATGATAAAATTGCTAATCGCATCTGCAGTTTAGGAATGCTCTTGTACTCCTCACTTTAGCCAAGATAAACATTATGTAATAATTTCTGGCATTCCGAATGGTAAGGACAACAGGAAACACCATTCACTGTTGCAAGGAATCATGTGGCTTCAGTTGTTTCTGTCCTCAGCATTTACTGAGGACATTACACAGCTTCAATGCTTTGGAAGACCAAAGCACTGCTGCAGTGTTCGGTGCGTCTCTTCAGAAATTCTATTGCTACAAACACACAAAACTTGTCTTCCACCTTCAACTTTTATATCCTATAGAATAGACTCAGGCTCACAAACCAGGTTTCAGAACAACTATTAAAACACCAAATTCTAGGATACAGGCTCTACAGCCTAAAACTCTGCTAAGGACTACCACACATAGTACTGCTGAAGTGCAGAATGCATTTTCTTCGTGGTCGTTTCTCTAACAACCGAGATAGCTGTGCAGTAAGTTCCAAACACTGTACTCCTGTTCTTCACCGTATTGAAAAGATACAAGAACAAAACCATATGAAAAATGGTAGTTTGAGATGCCACAAATGTACTCAAATTAACCACAGTTAACACACTGCAAGATTTTTGTATATAAGATACCATCAAATAATCATCATTTTACCTTTTGATTTATATAGAGTGTGATACAGACCTATACACCCATTACAGATTTGAGTTCACACGATGAAAGTATCCTCTATGTAATATACAAGAATTAGGAAGAACTAATTTTACCCTATAAACTAATATCTGCTAATTAAAATTTACTTGCTTAAGCTTAAGCTTTTCTCCCTCATGGAGAAAACAAATTACAGATACATTGTGGGAATATTTCAAGCCCCTACATACACTGTTTCCAGAATATAGTGAACAAAGAGACCTCAGGTTTTTGTGTATCTTTAGGTCATCCTGATGATTTTGCAGAACAGAGAGGCATGCAGGCCACTACCTATTTTTCAGTTTCAAAAAAGTCTTCTACATTATGAACTTCAATGTAGAGTTTAGAAAGCTGTTAAAGGCAGCATTGAGAGAACTAAGAGCCAAGAGCATTACATGTAATTCACCTTTTGGAACTAATAATAGTAATAATCATAATGGCATTATTTATAAAGAAAAATGTCCTGGATTTGCACTATCCAAGATGTTTCACACTATCCACAATGCCTTTTGGTTAGCACTTGCTTGTGCTCCAAAAGTCTGAATATACTTGACTTCACATCAAAGTTTTGTCCTCCAACATACATACAGCTTCAATACAGATGTATTACTACACAGTTTAGTTAGAGCGATTATTGCAATATGAAAAATCAGAGCCACTCCTCCCTGTAAAGTAGAAGCTTTCAACTGAGTGGCCAGAAGACCAAAATGTACCTTGTGAGAAAACAGACGTTTAACCTACCCTTTTAAGTTTCACTATGGTCCCGTAAGTTTTCAGAGGTTCAACAACCTTAGCTTCAAGCCTGTCAACCTACAAAAAGAAATCACAAGCTCACTAAAATCATCCACTTCTATGGTGTGAAAAAACAGGAAACACCTCATTTACTAGTGACTCACCTTATTAGAAAATTAATCCGTTTATGCTGAAAATATAGTGGGATAGAAGTTTTAAAAATATTGCAAAAACCAGCATAAATTAAATTTATTAGTAAATAATTTGTATTTTGAGGAGTTCAAGATTATTTCTAGTGGAATTAATTTTTTTTTCTTAGCAATGTATCAGGATAAAGAAAACATGGAGATTCTAACAGCCAAATACTAAATACATCGAACGCTGCATCTTGGGAGATTGGTAGCTTTCAATCTAAATTTCAATATCAACATATATTTGCTCTACACTTGTTGATAGATTATGGACTAAGCCGTCTTTCCTATCAAGCATACTGTATAAAATGTAACACTTCTGTTCTTAAAAATAATAGGAACAGGATTGTAGGTACTAAAAATATTAAAAATACCAACAAGTTGTGTAAAATGCATGAATGCTCTCACAGATGCATCTGAATTTTTACTTCATTTCTTCTAGTTAGAAAAATACCTACATGTAGTCAGATAGGCAATACAATATGCCCTGTCCGCTTGTCCAAACTGACAGGGCTGCCCGAGTGGCCCCAGCATAAGCTGCTGATGATTTTGGACCAGGGAGTCATCTGACCCATCGCTATGATGTCCACATTAGGACAAGGCGTATACCTCTATTAGGAATGGAGAGATATTACACTCCTTTCTAAACTCACAGTTACCAGTCAGCCAAAATTTATGCCAGCTGAGCAAACATTTCTCCTTTACTGTACCCTATCAGTGTACTGTCAAATAATTTCACTTAAACTACCACCAGGATAAAATGGATAAAATACTCCAGGGGAGGTCTCACAAGAGAGGAATAGAGGGGCTGAATCACCTCCCTCAATGTGCTGGTCTCAACCTGCTGGCCATCTTATAGCAACCTCCCAGCACCTGTAGGAGGCCTACAAGAAAGCTGGAGAGGGACTGTTTATAAATGGTTGGACTCAATGACCCAGTGGGTCCCTTCCAACCTAGTGATTCTATGATTCTAAAGGCTTGTAGTGATAGGACAAGGGGCAGGACCATCCCTGGAGGTGTTCAAGGCCAGGTTGGATGGGGCCTTGGGCAGCATGATCTAGTGGGAGGTGTCCCTGCCCATGGCACGGGGGTTGGAACTGGATGATCTTTAAGCTCCCTTCCAACCCTAACTATTCTACGATTTTACTTCAGCTGCTGCTACACAACTCACAAAACTAGAAGAACTTTATTAACCATAAATCATATTCTAAGACCAATAAAAGACTTGCTTTGTCTCACATTCTGTGGTTTCACTGACTTCAACAGGACTAATCATAGGCAGTTTTCACTAAAGTTATTAGCAGAGTAAATGATGAATGCTTTGACAGCCTACCCTGCTTTGCCACCACTATATTTAAAAGTGTTTTCTCCTATGTTTCTCTTGTGATTAGAGCATGATTCTTTTCCCTTTAAATCACAGATAAGTAACTGAAAAGTTCAGATGGCAAACACAACATGTACAGCTTTAATTTTGTACCTCTGCCTGGCGATAATCCTGAAGTCTGGAAAATTCATCTGCAAAGTTTTTCAGTCCAACTTTTAAGTTTGGTGTCTCTGTGGCTGCATATGCATATATTTCATTTACTAGAAGATCTGCTTTGTCTCGTAGTCTGGCAGTTTTACGTACGTATCCAGCAAATATTTGGCACAATTCACCAAAATGCTTTTCCACATTTGAAACAGCATCTTGTATTTGTCTTGTCTGATTGTCCCTGGATACCAAAGAAAAACAAATGAAAAATAAGAAGGGAATAAATGTTTGCAACACATACAGAAGAAAAACTATGTAATTGTACTACTAATAATTTATACACAATTTGAACATCTCATTTCAGTGCAAAAAAAAAAAATCTTTTCTTAAAAAGATGTCTGATGTAAATGTGCTTAATTTATGAATGAATAACAAACAACCAACAAAAAAAGCAGGATTTATACTTAATGATACAACAGAGGAAAACTCAAAGCACAAAAATCAGCTTGGAAATCTTTCTCCTGTGGCTAAGCAAGAGCTCACTATTACTGTTGGTATGAACTATTAACATAGTGGTAACACCTGCAGGTCTCATACTAGACCGGGTCATCCAGCTTCCTGGAAGAGCCTGCAATCTAAACTGAAGAGTCAATGGTCAGAGTTCTTTAAATTGTGAACAGGTATCAAACTGCTTCAGGTCAGCACTACAGAGAATAAATATTCCTGAGAATGAAAGAAAAGTAACTGGTTTTAAGCAGAGGTGAAAACTCTAAAAACAGAGAAAGGGCAATGATCATAACAACCAATAATTTTCTTTTAAATTATATTAATTACCTATTTTAACAAAATGTCTGTATGTTTCATTAATAAGTCATTGTGAATTTTTAATTAATATATTTCAAATATTTTGTTTTCCTATTCCTACATCACTTATACTCTTGCTTTAGTTATGTTCCAGTAATACTATCAAACCAAGTCAGTGTCAGTGAATTTGTGGCAGTTGTTGATGTGACTGAATCAACTACAGGGCAAGTTAGCTAACAGTAACAGTCAGATACTGGGCCCTAAGAAGTCTCCATGGTCTACATGAAGTGATTCATTGGGAAGTGCTGCAGTTCTCAGCAAGAGAATGCACTTGTGCCACTGTCTTGGGGAGAGACAGAAACAAAAACTTCCTTCATATCCTTAAGCTATCTCAACAGCAAATGCTGACCCATATTTACTCATTAATTCAATATCACAGTGCCTTAAGATCAGAAAAAAATTGAAGAAACTGAATACTTTGGAGCTAAAGAACAATGCAGTCAATTCAAACAAAGAACATCTTTCTTCTGGAACTCTTGAGGAAAAATATTTCAGGCCGAAGTTCTGCTACTGGCAAAACCACAACTGTGTTGCTTCACAGCAAGACTATTAAAAAGAGATTTTATTCAAAGAAGAAAACAAATTCCAAGCAAGTTGTTCATTCCTCCACGACATGCTTAGGCACAGAACTATTTCACAGAATCACAGAATAGTTAGGATTGCAAGAAGCCTTAAAGATTATCTAGTTCCCACCCCCCTGCGATGGACAGGGACTCCTCCCATTAGATCAGGCTGCCCAAGGCCCCATCCAACCTGGCCTTGAACACCTCCAGGGATGGGGCATCCACAACCTCATTCGGCAACCTGTGCCAGCGCCTCACCACTTCCATTGTGAAGAAATTCCTCCCATGTCTAGTCTCCTCCAGTTTATAGCCACTGCCCCTCGTCCTATCCCCACAAGCCTTTGTAAACAGTCCTATTTGAATAGGAAAGGTTTCACCGAGGGAGTGGGAAAGCAAGAGCCTCATTAAGTATTAATAAAGTTGTTTTCCAGAATTCATACTACCTGATAAAGTCTTCAGTAAAAGGTACATCTTTCCTTTGCTGCAGACGAGGTGCTCAGGGACATGGTTTACCGGCAGAAAGCAATGGTTGGACTCGAAGATCCAAGAGACCTTTTCCAACCTGTGATTCCATGATTCTATGAAAAGTTCCGCGGCCTCTGCCTGAACAGGGGAAGGGCGGCTTCCCCCGCGAGGGGCCGGGCCCGCAGCGCCCCCGGCCACCCCCCGGGCCTCCCCGCCGCCCGCCGAGCGCCGCGAGCCCCTGAGCGGCTCCCGCCGGCCGGCCGCCCCCCCCGCCCCCGGCCCTTACCTGGCGTCCAGGCCGCGCGCCAGTAGCATCATGGCCGCCGCGCCGCAGGGAGAGAGGGAGAGCGGCGCTCCGCGCGCTCCCCGTTACCATGGACACGCCCCGCCCACGCCCGGCCCCAAGCCCGCGAGTGGTGCTCCCAGCGCTCGGGGCTGGGGGCGGTCCTGTGCGGTATCCCATAGGAGGGCAACCTTCCAGTAGCTGAAGGGGCTACAAGAAAACTGGGGAGGGACTGTTTACAAAGGCTTGTAGTGATAGGATGAGGGGAAATGGGTATAAACTGGAGAGGGGCAGATTTAGATTAGACATAAAGGATAATTTCTTCTCTATGAGAGTGGTGAGGCACTGGCACAGGTTGCCCAGGGAAGCTGTGGCTGCCCCATCCCTGGAGGTGTTCAAGGCCAGGTTGGATGGGGCCTTGGGCAGCCTGATCCAGTGGGAGGTGTCCCTGCCCATGGCAGGGGGGTTGGAACTGGATGATCTTTAAGCTCCCTTCCAACCCTAACTATTCTATAATTCTTCAGCTTCCTGAAAGGAGGTTGTAGAGAGGAGGGAGCTGGCCTCTTCTTCCAAGTGACAAGTGATAGGACAAGGGGGAATGGCCTCAAGCTGCACCAGGGGAGGTTCATGCTGGACATCAGGAAAAAGTTTTTCGCAGAAAGGGTCATGGGGGACTGGCAGAGGCTGCCCAGGGAGGTGGTTGAGTTGCCATCCCTGGAGGTATTTAAAAGACGGATAGACGAGGTGCTCAGGGACATGGTTTAAGGGCAGATAGGGATGGTTGGACTAAGAGGGATGGATGATCTAAGAGGTCTTTTCCAACCTAGTGATTCTATGATTCTGTGATACTATGAGTCTATGTTTGTGGCAATGAAAGAGATGCAGATCCCACGATTTTCTCTAAGCATATTCTTTTAATCAGCGCGGCATAAAGAAGTGAAATGAAGAAAGCACACTGGCTTTTCTCTTTCAAGCTGACTTACACAGCTCGCTGGTTCCGGAACTAAGAAAACAAACAGGATATTTTGTTTTGTCCATTTCATACCCACACTCTCATTCCCAGGAGGGTTTTTCCAGCCTGGCTTTCTCAAACACTTAAGATTTTTGTTTGGAGCATCTGGTCTTTTAATCATGTCTGTTCTGATATGCTTGGTACCAGCTTCATGCTTCATCTTAGTCCCAATTAATCTTCCATATACTTGGCATTGCTCCCACTATCAAGGACCTGGAAGAGGGGACTGAGTGCATCCTTAACAAGTTTGCGAATGACACTAAGCTGGGAGGAAGTGTTGATCTGCTGGAGGGTAGGGAGGCTCTGCAAAGGGATCTGAACAGGCTGGATGGATAGGCTGAGTCCAACGGGATGAGGTTCAACAAGGCCAAGTACTGAGTCCTGTACTTGGGACACAACAACCCCGTGCAGTGCTACAGACTTGGCCAAGAAGGCCAATGGCATCCTGGTCTATATCAGGAGCAGTGTGGCCAGCAGGACCAGGGAAATTATTCTCCTGCTGTACTTGGCATTGGTGAGAACACACCTCGAATACTGTGTTCAGTTTTGGGCTCCTCACTACAAGAAGGAGTATTGAGGTCCTGGAGCATGTCCAGAGAGCAACAAAGCTGGTGAAGGGGCTGCAAAGCAAGTCTTATGAGGAGCACCTGAGGGAACTGGGGTTTAGTCGAGAAAATGGCACTGAAGGGAGACCTTATTGCTCTTTACAACTGCCTGAAAGGAGGTTGTAGTGAGGTGGGTGCTGGTCTCTTCTCCCAGGTGACAGGATGAGAGGGAATGGACTCAAGTTGCACCAGCGGAAGTTCAGGAAAAATTTCTTCACTGAAAGGATTATCAGGCACTGGACCAAGCTGCCCAGGGATTCAGCTGAGTCACCATCCCTGGAGGTATTTAAAAGACATGTAGATGAAATGTTCAGGGATATAATTCAGTAGTGAACAGATATAGTTGGACTCAATGATCTCAAAGGTCTTTTCTGACCAAATGATTCTATGATTACATTTTAGTCGTAATTCCTCTATCCGGCTCCAGTTAAATCTAAGTTCTTTATCCTATACACAAAGAATTGACATATCAGAGCAAGGCTCACCCTGGTTTTGTTTTTTGTTCTTTTTTTCCCCCCAGTTTTTGTTCTCACATAGCGTCCTGCTCTTAAGGGCATAATTTACAGTCATTGCTCTTGACATCTTCTTCGGATAATCTCTGGGTCTCCTGCAGAGATCTTGTCTCTTCACAAGGCCTTCTACTCCAGCAGGACCTCTAACTCACAGATTCTAACCATTTATGTATTGCTAAGAATTCTGAAATTTGAAAACGGTTATTCTGCCAATTAAAGCATGTTTAGACAATCACTCAGGAAAGGTCAAGCAAAGCAAGTATCAGAATACCCATAAATTCTTAATAAACAAGAGAATGGTGTTGTATGAGGTGGTATTAAAACATTGTAAGAAGTACAAAGTTACTTGCTTCAAATTACAGGCCAGTGAGGAACAGATACTGACTCCTACTGAGAGGGTAAAAGACTTTAAAAATAAGGAAAAATTACTTGTGATTAAATCAAAGACGTAGTTGTCACTAGAACAAGACACAAAAGAGGAATGACAGCTCATCTTCAGCTATTGCAAACTAAATCTACTTCAGTCCTGAAGCATAGGACTTGGCATAGACATCAAAAAACTTAGTTTGTGTATGCTGATTTTGCATGTGACTTGACTTAGTAGTTCTTAATATGATGCTGCAGATAGTCCTGGAATGTCTGGCCCACCAGCTCCAGCTGCACATAAAAAGTTGAAAATAATGTCATGAGGGCCTGTTGAAATTTTGAGTCATCAAAGAGTGCACAAGAGCACAAGCTGCATAAATCATGGAGTGGAAAAATATTTTTGTACTATGATTTAGGAATAATTATGGAGAATGATGTTGAGAGTAATGCCAAATTTCCTGCTCATTACCTCTAAGTAAGTTTCCAGAATAACATACTAAAGATGATGACATCTTATAAAAGACAAATTCTGAAGATAAGAAAGCTATGAAATACCCAATTTTCAGTGTTTTCCAATATTCCTCCAGGGTATAAGCAACAAGGTCCTCCTGCTTAGATTAACTTGAGTAAATTCTCTGCACTGTCATATTGAACAACAGCGTAAAACTCCAGCAGTTTTCAGCAGCAGTGAAGAATTGTCTGTCATTGCAGGGTAAGAAAAACAGGGTAAGCATGAGTCCGTGGAAGCTTCAAGCACACAGATTGGATACAATTTATTCCATAATATTTAGGGAACAATTTAACCACTGGTAAAATAGAGCCATTTTTCTGGTTGGAATTTCACATTTCATCAATGATTTTATTCTCGATATATGTGTAAAATATCAACAGACTATTCAGTCACTTTCATTTAACTGATGTTAACTTTATGGTATAGTAATTACAAACTGATCCATTCAGGTCCAGGGGTTTATCTATGCACAACAGTTTATGTGATTAAGCATATGTATGTAATTGATGTATATGTTTATGACTGCTTATTTTTTCGTAGTGTGTTTTGTAACTTTAGAATAGTTTTTACAATCTTTACACTTTTCCTGTAATTTTCCGTTTTCATCTCCACCTATGCTGTCAAATCCTATTATATGAACAGATAGTCACTGTAGATCTTGGATGTCAAACAACATGAATTTTAGCATACGAATTTACCTTATAGAGGGTTGGGCATTGTTCTTTGAGATTTAATAATTTCAAGTGTTTTCTTTTGTGGTATTTCTCTTCTTCTTGCTGTTTCACTTCTTTTAGTCTGCAGATCCCTTACTTAATGCAGGAACTAGACCACCTCTTACTCCTGGTCTGTGTTTTTGCAAGAGCAAGAGGTAACTTGTGAGATCTGTGCTTCCCTGATGCACAAGTCTCCAATACCAAGTTCTGGATATCTTAATTATAGAATCATAGAATCACTAGGTTGGAAAAGACCACTAAGATCATTGAGTCCGATTAAAAATGAGCTATTCTGTTAAAATAAAAATTGACAGCATAATTAGAAAAACAGTAAAACATTGTTTCCTCAGGCTAATACCCGTAGGCCGGTATAACCTTCTGTCATCCATTTTGTCAGTATTAGAGTGTAGAAGCCTCTTGATGATTTATGCATTTGCATTTTGTGTTCTTAGTTCTTTAAAAGAGCTTTGGCCACTGTCAGAGGTAGGATGCTGGGTCATTGGGTTCTTTGATCTTGTTCAGTGCAAACACTCGTGCTTTTATAGTGTCATAGTTTTTATGAACTAAGAGGAGTTCTTTTGTTTGCTTCCTTGCTTACCTTTGGGTACGTATTTCTGCTCCTGTGCTTCTCTTTATGTAAACTGAGTTCAAAGGTGAAATGCAAAATACATCTGGAACATGCTGCTATACAAGTTTTTTTTGATGTCTGTTGCTTAGAGTCATCTGTCAGAAAGTAAGTTTTTGGCTCAGTCTTACTGCTGCTTTTTTTTTGTACTGTGTCCACTTTCAGGCTAGTTTCTCCCACATTCTCGTTTATGTAGTAGTACCGTGTCTCCTTGAGTTGTTTTCCTGTCCATCTAATCCACATTGTTTATGGTTTATCATTAAGACCTACTGCTTAAATTTTAACAGATTAAGGTATTCTGTGTTGACACTGTTTAATGATGTTTGATACTCTATTGACAGATATCACATTTGTTGTGATGCAGACCATGATCTCAGTTACACGTAGTGAGTACTGATTCACATGCCAGGGAAGGCACTGGAAAACATCTGTTCTTAAATCTGCAGTCTAGATGATTCTGAATGTTCTTATTCATTAGTGTCAATGAATGATGCTCCGATTATTGTTGGTAGCACTGTAGAAATCCTAGATTAGGCTGTCATAGTGCTTTACTGAAGCCTGCTCAAGGTTCCTTGCTGTGTAGGCACATGGTGAACATTGTTGAAGATTAAGAGCCTATGCCAATCTACTTGTGTTGCTGGAAAGACAGGGCAGAGGGGACAATCATTGCTTCTCTCCATGGGAATACTTAGTGAGAAGAAAAAAATTATTTGAAATTAGAGTATAGATGATGAGAAAAAGAAGTTTTGGAGAATGGGCCTGCTACTAGTTCTGCTTTACTGTCTTCTTCCTTCAGTGGCAGTAGCACTGAAGCAGCTGGCTTGGCTTTCCAGGGCTCTGATTGATGAAGGCAGGCAGTGAAGCTGGGCTGGTTTGCCATTCCCCTCAGGCTAGTGCCAGAAGCAGTATCTAATCTGTCTTTTGCTTTCAGATAACTGTGATAATACACACAGTAATTGAATAGACATTTCTATTATTAACATAGTGCATAATTTTAATTAGCAAATAGTTATTTTCCAGACATATTTTATTATTGAAATGAATATGAGTCAACAAGAGCAAGAAAGTCAGAATTATTATTTTCAATTTTATGTTTAGTAAAATACAAAATAGGTGGCAAGTCACTTCAGCTGCTGGAGAAGCAAATTGGAGAGTAGAGACTTCTTTATTTCCCCATTCATCAGGTAAGGGATTTCTCCTAGAACCGTCACAACTGTAGTGAGTGAGGTTGGAAGACTGGTGGGATGGAGAGAGCTCATGTGTTTGGACCAGGCATCTGCAGCATGTACCAGATGCAATACCTATGATGGAAGTTTCTTTGTCTGTTCTATGCCAGATTCATACCAGTAATCAAGGCAGGGTTCCTGAAGGATGTCTATACTGCTCTTCAAAGTTTTAGACAAGGCATGGTTCTAAATTGCTTATGCAATTTATAAGGAACTGCTTTGCAGAGATTCCAACACCAAGTGGCAGGAGTTATCTTATGCCCACACTGTAATTACTAGCTCAGTACTACTGTTAGAGTGGGCTGGCTGTATCCGTACTGTGTGCCTGAATATCTCCTCTGCGTCGCTTGCTGTACCACTGTGGCTGAAATAATGTAAAGGTGTGGAACACCCCTCCTGAATGTTTTTATAGCATGAAACTGAGGCTGTAGAAGTCCTGGGATGTGATTTATGAGATGTTTGAGGGCAAAATTTTCTGCATTAATTTCAAAGGGTGGTAGAGAATGGAGGGAGTTAATTGCAGAGTGGATGAAGCAGTCCTTGGTACAGTTTCATCCACACTGACTTCTGTGATCATTCCCTGGAGTAAATTGTTCCCAGCACTGTGCATGTACTTTGTCTGAAAAAGAACAACTTAGAACTGCCAGGAGTAGGGGAGTGATAAAATACTTAAGCATTACTCGGTTGTGTTTCATGGCCCTATGCCATTTGGGAATGTAGATATATCCAAATAATGTTATACTCAGATGCACCTAGAACCTCTCTTGCAGGTTTGTTGGCTACATGAACTACAGATCTGGTCTTTTGAGAAATCTTGGATTTGCTCTCAGAAGGTTATAAGTGTTTTATAAGGCTTCAAAAGGAAGTTGATATTGGTTTAAGTCCATGGAGGTTTTGTCATTAGCAGTAGGAATAAAATTTTATCCTGGGCAATTTTTTTTCTCTTTTTACAATAGTAGTATTCTGTTCCAAACAAACTGCTCTACCAGGAATATTTTCTGGAGCTGAAAGGCAGCCTGAAGTGAGCTCATGCTGAAGATACTGGTATGTGATAACTGCTACCGCTTGGTGGCATACACTCCATGCTTTATTTAGCTGAAAACTCCACAGCCAGCAAGCTGTGAAAACTTTCTTGAGTTTCAGGCTTAATATTCTTTATGGTTATTTAAAATAGTTAACCTTATGCTAGTCTTGGTTGGTATGCTCAGGGCTTGACATCAGCATGACCCACTTCCTTCTGCTTATGTTTTTGTGTGAGTATACAAATTTACTGACCCTGCAGTTGACTCAATAATCAAAGTAAAGGAATTGAAGTCTGTCTTTGACTACTTCTTTGGAATACAATGCAACTATTTTTTTATTCATGGAAAACCTATGTAAATTCTTGGTCCCTTAGTCCTGACCTTGCTACGTATCTCAGTTTAAAACAAGCTTTGATTTTAGTAAGTCAGTTAGAAGCAGAAATAGATCAGGTTAGGAGGAGAGTGTACTTAAAGGAATTCTTGAATCTTTGATTTGCACTTTTCAAAGGAAAAATATTCTGACTAATTCTGGAAAGTGTGTCACATTAGCATTACTAATAAATTAAGGTTTATTAGGTGTTGTAAACTGCTAGATTCACTTTACCTAACTTTTGACATTTAAATGAGACATCAGAAATATATTTCACCAACGAAAATTTTATTTTGGAAGTCTCTATCTGTCTCTAAAATTATTTATGATTCAGCTTCATTCTCATGAGTACCTAACCTCAGATTTAAAGTTGCAAGCCCACCCTCCTTGTGTTGGTTGTAAAAGTACTGTGAATAGAAGCAAGACAAGATTTTTTAAATGGTAAATATGATACATGAGATTTTTTGGTACCCCAATGCAGATATTCTTAAGCAAGCAGTTTTTCTGGTAGTAAACCAGTAGTAGTTTTCTGCTAGTCTGATGTAAGGAGAATCAAGAACTTTTCAGCTGTTGAATACTTGGTCTGCAAGTCCTTGTTCACTTTGGGGAACATAGCATAGTCATGAGCATGGTGTGAGATCTAAATAAATGTCATTTGGCAGTTTGTGGAATAGTACTAGAACACTATTTCTAGTTTTGAATATTTTGCCCATAAAATCTGTTTGTGTTGGTAGTGAAATAAAAAAATACGTAAGAAAACTGTATACTCATCATCCAATTGCATTATATGTTGATAATTGCATGGTAGATGACATTTGAATCTTATTCATTGCTTCCACACCTGGATTCTTTGACTTGTAGTTGGAGCTGAGGTTAGAAGGCCTGTGAGTCGTCTTTTTAAAAAAAATTTAAAGCAAATTTCATAAGCCATTCCTAGGTCATTTGTAAGTTGGTAGAAAGCCAGACACTTCCTAGTCCGTTTTAGCCTTTTTTTCCTCATAATAAAACCAAAATGAGACTACTACTACCTTTGGAGGCAATAAAAACTTTTAACTATTAAAATATTGCCCATAATTGAAACTTACTGTCTTAATTCGTATTTTCGGCATAACCCGGTAATTCTTGCATTCCTTTCTGTGGTGTGTATCAGTGTGGTGAGGGTTGTGCTTCAAAAAAATACAATCATGATCCTCTTTTGCTAATTTTCAGTTTTAGTAAAACAGAGTAAAGAAATAATCCGAATTAATTTCTCCTTGGAAGTTAAATCTGTTTGATAATCCCAGGAGCAATACATGACACTATTACATGTTTCCTCCAGAATAATCACTCATGTTTTCAAATGACTGTGGAATCAGAGAACACTTCAAAATTCTCGTAGTTCGCCACATCTCTCTAGTCCTTTGACATTGCTTTGCATTGTTGGTATATACATTAAAAAAAATTACAGCTAGGAATCAGCCTGTGTTGAAGAAAGCTGAGGTATATACGTCAGTCTGCTTCTAGAGGGCAGCAAATGACTGTGTTTTAGCCAAAAGAGAAAACAGAAAAATTCACATACAGTTCTGCCAGCAAACCAAAGGCACAATCCAGCATCTTGTAGTTAATGGCAAACTTCCCATTTTCTTTGATGGGAACAGGATCAGGCCCCTGTTGCTTTCCTTGCTGTGTTCCCATCCCTGCTTTTCATGCTTATAAGTAGTGTACATAAAATACATTGGACTCCTATTATCAGTCATCATTGTTTTAAACAGTGTGAACTATGGATGCAAACCTTATGGTTTTTATTAACATTCTGAGGCTACAATTAATCTGATATAAAAAGGTACATGACATAATTGTAATAGTATGTATCTAAATATTAGCTCATTGTTTTTTCTTATCTGTTTTGTTTTGTGGTATTTAGAGGAATGTGAATGATTTTTTTCTCTGCCCACACATGGCAAGAGAATAGTGGGGAGTGCTCTCTCTTTTGCTAAAAAACCCACTGATAAATTTACATGTCTTCCTTAATACAGTCAAAAGAAAGTGCATTGGTAAGCAAAAGTTTTATTTTAAATGTAATTAACTTTTATTTATGCTTAAGTTTTTCTGTAGCACTCCTCACCATAGCACTGGTATATACGTGCACGTGTGAGCGTATGCCAGTGGTGTAAGGTCTGTCTCCATAGAAGTTATTCTAATTTTGTAGCCCCTGTAATACCTTCAGCTAGACCTCCTCTTCCTTTTCTCTTGGAAAAAATACACAATCTCAAAATTACACCAGTCAAATTTGTGCAGAGCTGGGGAATTGGAACAGGTCAGATAGATAGCGTCTGCTTTAGAAAGTGCATCTTGACTCTCTGTTTCTTTGACCCTTTGCTTCAGGGAGACTTAAGTTTTATGCTAGGGAACATACATAGGGAACAATCTGGCTGTAGATATAAGCTAATGAAATGAACTCCAAAGTATGGTTTATTCCTCATTGCTGCCTATGAAAGCAGAAGACTGAAAACAGCCACAGTTCCATACATTCTGATAATGCAAAATCTGCATTGTTGTCTGGGAACATGGCTTGTATATTCTCTGGCCGAGAGGATATTTTCACCAAGTATCAGAGATAACAGTCAGCGTAACAGAATCAGGCTCCCACTGTCATAATTTCAGTGCTGTGCAGGTCAAGAAATGGGATTGTTCATATACAGACTGAGGAACTCTCCGCTGAGAAACATCCCAGAGCATCAGTTGAGGCAGAGCTACCGTGGATCATGTTCATAGCACCCTTGCCAATGGCAGCCTTTCCTGGGGGAGTTTGTTCGTTTGAAGGCACTTGGAGTCAGAACTGCTGGGAGGAAGATGTGTGCTGTAAACCATGGCTCTTCTGGAATCTAATGAAGCTTACAGCTATTTTCTTTGTCTCAGAGATAGCCCTCCCCTCTCCCACCAGTGAAGGGTTCCACTGCCAACTCTGGTGCAAATCAGATCTCATTTCATTGCATTTTTAAAAATTGTACTGGCATTGGCCTTTCTAGGTCTGTGTTTGTTCTTTCTCTGTTTTCAGTGCTGTTCCTGGGTATCTGTGTTTGAAACCATTTACAGTTCTGATTCGATTTTCTAATAGAGACAAGTCTAAAGAGTGACTCTCACCATACATAGTTTCAATTTTTCTTTTCGATGTTTATGAATAAAACATAATATAAAAGGGGGAGAAAAGCTTTTCTTGTCTACTTCTGAAGTGTACAAAGGGAACATAAAATATTCTGTGTGACTTAGTGTCTGAAAAAAATCACAGCAAGACTTCTAGAAGAGTCAAAAGGTGAAATACTTTAGCCGGATATGTTATCTTTGAGATGTCTCAAACAGGGAAATACTGTAGAATTTTGCACCCATAAAAAGAGAGGTTTTGTTCTCGTCAAAGGTTTATGCTTAGTTTTTGGCACTCTGTATATCTAGAAATGATGTTTGCAGTGGCATAGTTGTTTCTTGGAATAATTATCCATTACTCATTTCTGAAATATTTGCACAGATACTGGCCCACAGCATGCTGTAGTTAAGCCTACCAATTGTATTACTTCTTGGCTGCTGACGTCTTCAGCATATGGTACTTTATTGTGTTGGCCACAGAAATGTTCTGTAGTCCTGCAGTAGCATTGAGTGTGGTTCTGTGGCTTTCCACTTTAATTATGCTTAATAACATAATACATATATGGTAAATAACACTTCCCCTATTTGAAGTGTGGTTCTACTTTGAAATGTGATGATTTTAAGATGATAGCAACTAATTCAACAAATAAGTTCCTTGTGCTGGTTGAATCATAACTGACTGCTAACAGTAAATATCCCTATCTGTCCTTCTATTAACGGGCAGAATTGGCAGTCAGTGTCTGTACTGGTAAATGCTTGCTGCAGGTAGGAGTTGGACTAGATGATCCTTGTGGGTCCCTTCCAGCTCAGGTTGTTCTATGATTCTATGATTCTATGATGAAGTAAAATAGTGAATTGATAATAAACTGACAGAATATAAATAAGAAATTAATTAAGACTTTTGATAGCATGAAAATGTGACAACTATGTTGCTTTTCTCTTCAATCTCAGTGCAGGAAATGCATTTAGTGCGTTCAAGTGTGAGTATACTGCCCTGTGGCAGCTCTTCTCTTATTAAGAGCCATCTCTTAGGATATCTGCCTTTACTTGGCTGCATTTTTTATACAGTTGTTTGTTAAGCTCTCAGTAAAGTTTTGAATAGATCTCAGTAAGAAAAATAAATCGTTTATTCACATTTCAGCAGTGACATCACCGTGAATCAATAAGGTTAACTTAAAGTCTGGGAATTGCTGTCACTTTTTTATTTCTCATGGTACAATGAGATGATTATGCTGAGGTGGGTTGGTTTTTTTTTTCATTTTGCTTTCTTTCATTCAGGTCACAGTGTTTTGTTGTCGGCCGTTTTAAACTAGCCATGCTTTCATTTTGATACAGAAGAAGATGGGTATGTCAGCTTTACAGGTGCAATGTGCTCAAATACAAAACAATGGGGGACTTAAGGACTGAGATCACCAAGGAACATTTGAGACTGAGTTCAGAGGTGTCAATACCTTCCCAGTTTATAGCTGTGTATAACTATGCTGTGGGCACAAGAGACAGCTTTGCTGTGTGCTGTCTTTGGAGCTGGAAGTGTAGTGGAGGGGTGTGGAGGACAGCACTGGCTCCAAGACTGGGCCCAGTGAAGTGTGTGCTGGCTGTGGCAGCTGAGGGATGTGAACTGGTGTCTCTGCATCCCAGCACGTTGTGCATGGGACAGCTTACCTGGAGGTTGCTGTAAGAGGCCCCTTTATTTGGACAGGAAATAGCTTCATTTTCCTGGAAAGAAATGTTAATGATCAGATCCTGGTTTATTACATGGAACTGAAAATGAGCAGGAATTCAGTCCTTTTACTTTAATAAAACAGAACATATTTACAAAGAAATTAAAAAAACCTTTCTCAGATAGACAAGAGCGAAATAAATGAAATTAGCCTTTGTTGCTGCTTTGAATTTCAAAAAAAATTCCGTCCAATTTCTCACTCAGAGCACATGGAGGGACTGTCTTGCTGTACCATGACATGAACTGCAATAAACTCATCTCAGTTTGTCCATGATGTGCAGACTACTCATGTGTATATGCTGGAGTTTCATGCACACTCAAAACTTGAAAAAAATAACTTCCAGTTAAAGCAAAATAGTTTAATTACATTGAAAATAACTTTGTTTTATACAGTCTATTGGTTTTCATTTCAAATTCTCCCTGAGACACTGCTATCAGATGAAGAAGTCATGCTAAGTTATCTTTTTCTACAAGTTCCTTAATTTAACAAACTCTTATTTGTTATATGAATAAGCTAAAAGTTGACGCAGTCAAGCAAACTTTTAAACCCCAGCACTAAATGGTGGAACCGGTGCTTTAACCTTATTTTCAGTGATCAAGGCACCCCAAAGAAATGAAATCTTTTTACAAAAATTAAACTCAAAGCTCTGAAGAAAATTCTATATCCTAAAAATAATGTAATGGACAATTTTCCTTGTATCTGCAGTTAAGTTTGCAACGAAGTTCTCACAAAAAAAAAAAGAAAAAAGATAAATGATTGTTCTTTTTTTCCCTTTAAAAGATTGTATCAACCCTGACCTCTCTGGTTTTTTTTTTTCTAAGGTAGGGAACTGATGCTCAAGAAAAGTAACCCTGGAAAGATGTGCTAATGGCTGTGTGAGTAGGGACAGGATAGTTTACTGCAGAGGTTCAGCAAGTGTTTGCCACAAGGTTCTGAAGTGCTGTGCCAAGGGTTGTTTTGGCTGGGCCATCTTGAGGTCACAGTCTTCCCAGAGAGTTTGTCATCCTGGCTGCACAGCTGCTATCTTGGGAGCACCTGGTCATGTCACCTTCTTGCCATCATACTAAATGCTCAACCCTTATTCTTTCTAGGGGGAAAGAAGAAATGAGCTGCTTGGTTCAGTGAAGACAGTGATGGACTGTGTCACTTCAGGCTTGCTGTATCTTATGCAGAAGTTCTCAGTTAATCGTAGTGGACTGCCAGATGTGAGGTAAAAGCAGGTCTTAAGTTTGAGCATGACTATAGATAAAATGCATGGAAATTTTTCCTAGGGGCTATAAAAATAAAATTGCAAGGTTATTGCTTAACAGTCAAGAAAAAATGCACAGTAATACTTACAGTCACCTGCAGAGCCCGTGTGATAATGATGACAAATTAGTGTTGTTTTCTAGGATTATATTAGCTAAAAAGATAAATCTTGGTACAGCAGATACTCAGTATATTAACAAGATACTAGACCCTTTTTATTTTCAATTGAGAAAGTGAAGACTTTTGAAATGGTTATGTTTTTTATTTTGGGCTCAGATCATGGAAATATCAAAATGTTTCCCATAATTTTGTGGTTTTAACTACATAGTTTAAAGCAGAATCATCCACCATATGCATGACATTAATAAAACCCTATTAGTAATGTCTCCAACTCTAAGAGATATACTCGAGCTTTGAACTTTGATAATGCATCATCATGAGTGTATCCTTTGTATCAGATAATGCTGAAGTAAAGTATATACAGATTAATGGAAAATTGGGAAGTTATTTGTTTTCAAATAGTTGTTTGGTTTGTGTATTACAGAATACATAAATACATGTAACAGCTACATTATTATTTATACTTGAGGTTGTGTAATTTTAGGTTTTGTATATTGCACTGCATCTATGAAAGAAGTTAAGAATTACAAGGGAGGTTTAATTTTATCATCCCTGAAGATAAGCATGTCTGCACAAGGTGGTTAATTCTACATAGCACGACTGAAAGAAACTTAAAATGTTTTTTTATCTCACATAAATTACTATTAGGTATGAACTGCACAATTGCAATTTTATATTCTTCCAGAAGAAGCAAAATAAGGAAAATGTAGAGATATTTTCAGTGACAGTTTGCTACTTATATTTCTTTCAAAATGTGTTTAAAGATTTCTATGGATAAATTTTAAAAACTGAAGTAATTTGGTTTTGTGTGTGCTGAATCTTAATAAATAATTTGTTGATTGAACAGTGAATTATGACAAAAGCCTTGCGACAATTTTTGGCATGTAGCACACTTCATGGAAAAAAGGGGAAAAAATGGAAAATGATGCTGGAAATACTACTGATATTTCAGTAAATTATAAGCATGATTGAAAGTATAGTGGGTTCTGAGAGATTCAGTTGAGTGTGCTTATTTTAGGAGTCAGAAAGTCCCTTCTTATCTCTAGTATGACAGCAGGAGGATACATTCTAGTGCAAACATACTTGGACAGTTTACAGAAATCTGCTAAAGACTGATTCTGCTAAAGCTGAGTTTTAATTAAGTTAATTTTGGTTGTATATGTACAGATCTAAAAACTTATTAGAAAACCAAAAGAGAGTGAACTATATTATAACTGTTAAGTATCACTCAAATAATAAATTGATGCTTGTGTTAATTTAATCTTATATTTGATGGTAACAGGAAAGCACACTTAATAGGAAAGTGCATGATATGCTAAAATAAAAAAAAATATGAAATGTTCTTTAAAATAGACCATTGGTTTATATTTTTTAAATGAGGCAGTACTGTTTCTTTTTTGACCATCTCAGCTCACAAGTTCTTGATTTTCTTTTTTTTAAAAATTCAACAACTTTCATTGGGCAACATCAAATAAAATTAAAAAGGACACTTCCCTGAATAGTTAGATTTTACTAAGTGAAACTTGATGCACTGGGTCTACTCCTCTCCTAGAGAAAATGCAATTGGAACTAGACAAGTTTTTTCTTCTGTCAGCCTTATGCGCCCTGGGTAGGAGCTTGGTATTTTCACTGATATGTTGGATTAAACTAACTGCCTGTTTCATTAGTATGCTTTGTTTGTTGTGAGGGGTTGTATTTTATTTTCAAATTGCAGCTGTATGAATACTTACCGATATTTGTGAATGGAAAGCAACTTTGATGACCACAGAGAAACTACAAGAAGATGCTGGTGAGTTTGGCTGTAAAGGAACAAGGGGCTTGCTTGGATGGGGAAGAGAAGTTAAAAAGTCTTGGTTGGTTGTAGGGGTCTAAAAGCATCAGAGAGCTCCAGGAGGCAGCTCACTCCTTAGTGAGTCATATTCTGTGCAAAGCTTCTGATGGGATCCCACCAGTTGCCCTTCTACCAAGGAGTCACCTGATAGTCCATTTTTCTTCTACTCCAGACGTGATCAGTCATAAACTTTCTGAGAAGCCTTATTGAGAAGCCTGCTGCAGGCTTTGCCTTTCCAGGCTGATAGGCACAAGGCTGCATCACCAGCTGACCAGGGAGTGCAGCAGAAAAGCTATCTCCAGCAGCTTATGGGGGCTCCTCTTGGTTCCTTTGAGGTCCGTAGCTAGGCCTGAGAGTTTTGCACCTGCTGAGCATTGGCTTTGTTGCATACACGTCTTTTCAGAGGAGAGGCACTCCTACAAATATTAACCTCACTAGTTATGAGTTGTTTGATGTAAATTGAAGGGAAGACCTAGAGGGAATTTGGCTGGCTTTGCATCAGCTGACTGCAGTAGAGGGAAGGCACACTGGATAGCAGAAGAAGGCTGATGGTTGAAATTACAGCTGAATGCAGCCAGGAAAATAGGTAAAACTCCTGAGAATTCTTTTGATGGCAACAGGGTGAAGGATGACTTTGAAATTGAAAGCTGAGATTTTGCTTTTCATTGAGTTTCTGGTGTAAGACTGGTGTTGTTCACAGTTTTGCAGCAGTGGAAAGGTATGACTAGAGACCTGAGCTTGGCTCCCTGAGAGATCGCTGATCCTACTGAGGCAGCCAGATCCTGTGAGATGCAGTTTCTGAGTAAACTTTTAAATCTGCAGGAAACTCCTATGACTTTTATGAGATGGAGGTAGAGCAGCAAGCCTTGTTGCTACCAGTGGAAGAATGAGGCCTTTATGTGGTTAAAAATATGCTATGTGCAGCTTTAGTAATCAGTTGAGAAAAAATATTGGCTTTTTTTAAAAAATCAAAGTGATCATTAACTTACACTGAGCTGACACCAGGAATGAGTCAGAAGGGATCTTAATCTGAAAGCTTCCCTGTAGGGCATGTACGTGTGTCCTCAAGCTTTTCAGTTCTTTTGCTGGGAGGGCTTGCCTTTATCCAGTTCATAACACTTTGACTCTCTGCCTGATGCTGGTAACTTTTGAAAAGGTTGCCAAGAGGCAGAATTATCTGATTCATGGGAACCTCTGCACGTTCTCAAAAAAATAAGTTCCATTTATTAATAACAATTTTTTTTTGTGAAATTTCTTGGTAGAGTGATCATCATTTACTGCTTAGGCCATGGGGAAACAGTCAATTTAAGCACTTAGCTGATGTATAATCACAATTTGTCATACTATCTTGAATCTTTTATTAAAGTAGATGAATGGAGCAATAACGAATAAACAAAAATTTGTGAGTGGGGCTTTTCAAAGTGATTGGTCTTGTTATGTTCCCACTTCATAGGCTTTAACTGATATACTAGGCCAGTATTTGCCTCCCACAGTTTTCCTTAGGACTGCTGTATGTACCAGAAAAACAGGCAGAGGGCTGAAAAAATTATGTAACAATTTTGCAATGGGAATAATTTTGCTGCAATGTCTTCTAACAAGAAAGAGAGGCATTGAAATAGGAGGGCTAAATCAATCAAGTAAGCTGCTGATTTCTTCAAGAAGTTTCAGTTTTACTTCTTGTAACATCATCAGGAGCTGCAGGGAACAAAATTTATATTGGAATGCCCTCCTTGGTTCCCAGAATAAGCACTGCGGCATGAGGAGAGGTATAGTGCAAACTTTATGCTCCTCTCCCTACTTGGCCTGTGAAATATTTGAATGAAAAATGAACTTTGCAGACAATATGAAAAATATTATAGGGGAAGCAGGACTTTGTCTTTATTTTTGACACATATCGATTCTCTGGTTTGATAACTGCTAGAAACAGATCCTTGGTTCTCCCTCTGTAAACTGCCTTTCATGCTCCTGAGAAATTATATTCTGCAGTTCACTGTCTCATTTTCCACTTCCTTCTCACTGCATGAGAACCTTTCTCTTTATGATGTCGTGGTCGTCAGTTTTTGTGAGCAGATGTCAGATTCTCTCTCCAGGGTGGGCAAGCTTACCGCTCCCATCCTTTTACAAGAAGGTACTTTCCAAAACTGGTTTCCTGCCTCTGTGCGTGTGTGCCTTCTCTCTGAACTCTCTCAACAGTTATTTGAAAGCAGCTAAACAAAGTTCTCCAGATGAGACTGAGCAGGTCTGTTGATGAACAGAATTCCTCTGTTCCACCACAGCATTGCTTTTAGAGAGAGAGGCAGAGAGATTGAGGGGCAAATTCAGGGCAGATACAGAGATACAGACAGCAGCAACCTGGCAGATTGACAAAATCCGTAGTCCTTAGGCTGAAAATATCAGTCTTGTTTTGAATCTTTTTTACTGTGTTGTAGTCTTTCATGGGAGATTTTTTCCCTCCCTGTGTCTAGTTTCTGGAATTTCAGAGGCCTAACGTTTGCTGAGACCTCTTTATGACACCAGTACCTCCAGCAGAATCTTCTGTTTAATTTTTTTAAACTTGTGACAGAGAAATGGGTCAAGGTGCTAGGCTGTCCCTGGCTGAGGAAAGTGGTTGCTCTCAAGGAGTGTTCAAGTCTTGGAGAGAGGGCAATTTTTAATAAAATTTTTAATAAGTCACTGCGCATTAAATTTTCTTGTAGCAACTCCTTTCTTCTGTTTCTGGTCTTCGATTTCTGGTGTAAATTTATTCATGGTCATTTGTTTTGGTGTTTTACTTTGATTTATATAGACCTTTCCAGCCCTGATGTTACCCCTTTTATATCGCTAGAGAGTAAACATGTCTCAGCTGAGATTTTGTTTTGCTGGGTTAATAATGTGAGCTCTTTGACTCTTATTATTTGCCTTCCCAGTTGTTCTTTTAGACCATCCCAGCATCTTTTTTAATTTTTATGAAAATGGGTAACAAGCTGATGCATAGCATTCCAAATCAGGATTTACCACAGGCAGTAGTGCCAATGGCAGTGGTGCCAATCTTCTTTATGCATGAACTGATTAATCCTAAACTGTATAATTTGTCATACCAAAATCATCTCCAGGGATGACACCATTGATTATTATCAACGATATAATCAGTTAAAAAAAACTTCAGTTTTTTTCTCCCCTTTTGGTATTAGTAAGCTAACGGGTAACAAAAATTCTTGTTACTAGCCCCGAAGTGCAGTAATTCATGCTTCATACTATACCTGCTATTCTTATTCATGCTATATCAGACCTGAAGGATGCTCAAGGTTACCATGGGCACTTTATAATGAAAAAGAAGACATGTTCATTGTCATGAGGAAGTTGTAAACTTGTTCAAAACATGACAGTATTTGATGGTATCAGAGTGAGGCTGAGGTAAATCAATAAGCTCACAGTAAAGCTCAGAAACACTAATACATAGCATGATGGAGTTAATAATTTTTGTTTAATTACTAACCTAAATAATTTCATTTATTTATTGGATAGATGTACAGCGGCAAATATAGCCGAAACAATGTTGGAAAACATCAGAAAGGGTATTCAGGCTTATGCCTTGTAGAATCCACATCAGGTCCTGAATGATATTCTGGTCTCTACATATAAAGGATGGAGTGGAGAAGGTATAAAGAAGACAGCTAAAGTTATTAAGAGGATGGAGAAGTTGCGTTATGAGGAGCAACTACAAAGGCTGAGAATCTTCAAGCATGTGACAGGAAAGCTGTGGGCATACTATTAAGCTTTAGGACACTGTGGAGATAATGGATAAGCTGAATGCAGAGCCGCTTTTTAGCAGATTCCTCAGTACTGGAAATACAGGCATCTTGGTGAAGACAACAGGAAGCTAGTTTAAAACAGATGAAACAATGCCTTTTTTTACTTCAAAGACAAGGAATTGCTGGATTTACTTAGTACAGAAATCTGTGGAGACAGTATCAGCAGGTTCAAAATAGATTAGACAAATTCATGGACATTGGGTCCAATTAGATCAGATTAGATCAGAGCCACATTAAGTCAAATTTTGAGAAGCTCCAAAGATGAAGGACCCATAACGTCTAAGACAACCTGGTCAGTATTTTACTGCCTTTGTAGTGGAAGAGGTTTTCCTAATCTTTGATGGGAATATTGTATTCCAGCTTGTGTCTGTTGCCTCTAATTGCATCACCATTCACTTCTGAGAAGAGAGTGTCTCCATCATGTCTGTAGTCTTCCATCAGGTAGCTGAAGATAGCAGTAAGATGCCCCATTGAGCCTTATTTTCTCTAGGTAGAGCAAAGCCAGGTTTCTCATCCTCTCCTCATACATCGTGTTCTCCAGCCCCCAACCTTATTGATAGCTTTTCACTGTCCTTGTGACAGTATCTCCGTGGTTTTCCATTATTTATTGCAATGAAATATGATTATTTGAAGCCATAGTGTTTTGAAATGATGTCTTTCTTTTAATGTTTGTCGTATCAATCAGTTTTTAAATCTGGAGAGACAATATTATCGTACTCATTCCCAGCACTGAAATATATTTTGTCTCGTCTCTGATATTGCCGATTGTACACTTTGGGTTTTCAACTTCAGAGTGTTATAATTCCCCAAATATTTGCAGTGACAATTGCAAAAATAATCTTCTTCCATCTTCTAGAAATAACGTCACAAACTGTCAAAATTCATTAACTTTAAAGGTCAGCAAGGTCTAATCTCTGCATAAGGGACAGGATGAAAGACACATGCTCCAGAATTTTAATGAGAATTCCACAGTTGACTTAAGCTGGCTGTTCCAGTGATGGAAAAGTTCCAGGTATTATCTGCATGCCCTGTACAGACTTCCCTCTTTTTACCTTTCAGGCAAAAATCCATTGTGTAGCTTGAACAATGAAGCATCTGATACTTCTGGGATTAAGGCTATTATAGATGGTCCAGTCAGTCCACTGAAGTCAGCAGAGAAAAAGCATTTAATTGTCCCGTGAAATCTAAGAGCAAAGTGTAGTTCCTAAGATCTGTAACTGTATTGTTCATACCTAAAAGAATGTAGCAATGTGGGTTTTCTACCTCTGAAAAAAACAGTAAAAAAGTCAGATATCTGCTATGTATTGATTTACTGCACTGCTCCTAGACTGAATTGGGTAGTAGCTTGCCATTAGCTTGCAGTTCATCATCTGGTGGCATCTAATCAATAGATCAAGTGGTAGTTGCAGTTAATCTTGTTTCTACATATCAATGCACAGATCAGCACAAAGTTTTGTTTGTTTCTTTTCATCCTCTTCAAGACTGATCCAAGAATTCCCATTCTTGATGACGGAGGGGGGATCAAAAAACCTGATGCATAACCTGCCTTCCCTTCTGCAGTTTCCCCATAACCACATCCAGACTTGAGCAATTCACGTTACTTTCTCACTACAAATTTAATTGTAATCCAAACTTAATCTTATCTTTCTTCCATCCCTTCCTTCTTTTCATGTTTCAGACTTACCATCAGCTCCTCCTGTATCTGACTGACTCATGAAGTAATTTCTTCACCTACTTATCATCAGGTGCCACCTGGTTTCCTCTGCTGAGCTCTTTTGTGGAGTCCCTTCCCACTTCTCTCTCTGATAGTGTTCCACAAACCTTTACTTGAGATCTGCAATTCTTGGTCCTGCCTTTCAGGAAAACAGCAGGCTTTCTCTTACAAGCATTTCTGTTCAGTGCTGCTCTTGGGTGTTCTTGATTTTCTCATTGAACTACCTATACAAGAGTTAATCCATCACATACACTTCAATAACTGAGCTTGTTTTTCTAATGCTATGTATAAACTAATGGGTACATGTGGTACAGGAGCACCCCTGCAGTCATAGTCCCCTAAAGGCTTAGGTCACAGTTACATCTGACTCATGTATTCTGGCTTTCACTCAAGGGAACACAGGAAATGTCAGGGTGAAGAAGCTGCTGTGTGTGCCTGCTCTTTGCCCAAAGTCCAAACTTCTGGACTACACATTCCAGCCTAAGGAGGCTGAAATTGCTCCAAGGTGCCCTGGCTTAGACACAGACTGAAAGACCAGAACGCCCAGGGATTTTGTTAGTTTGTTTATGTTACTTATCTGTATTTGGACCCAAGTCAGACAAAATAGAAGGAAAACACAAGGCTACATTTGTTTTAGCAGCTTTGAAAGTCACTGGTTTTATTAACAATGCATTCAGATGTATTATAAAAAGCAAAGGAGTAATGTTCCTAGAAATGTATGTATGAACTGTCATTGAGAATAACTATAAAAATAGAAATAAATCAAAATTGTTAAAACAAAGACATATCTGATCTAAATTTGATGTTTATAGATCATGAAATTGAGATTTGTGTTTGACAGGTCTGTATTGATCCATCAGGAAAAAATAGTCACTTTGGAACAACCGAGATAAAAATTATTAGAAGAAAACATGTGAGTCACAGAAAATGACTTTTAGAGCCACAAATGAATTGTGAAGGCAAATTAAGTGAGGATATAGAGCACAAGTTTTGAAATGACAGCAACAAAAAAGGAAAGATGAGATGAGGGGGATGCAGTGAAAAGAAGGAACTGATCAGCGATGATCATGCTTGCTTTGGAATGGACTACTAGCTAGTGAGAAAAATAGTGGATGCAGCTGGATATCCTGAGTTTCAGATGAATTTTGCAGCTGGGATGGTGATATAAACCACTGGTCACTAGGACTCTTTTCCTTGATTTATAACCTGGTCACCCATTCATCTCCAAACATCACTTCCTTTATAGCATACGCTTCTAAAATTGTGCCCCTCAAAACTGGGGAAGTCATGGGAACAATAAAGAAAAATGTTGAGTTCTTTCAAGAACTAATAGTTTTGTTATCTTGCGTGAGTCAGCCTGTGTGGGAGTTGAAGAGCTTGTAGCACATTTGTTAACTCTATGCAGCTAGTAAATTTTATTGTTTAAATGAATGCCTGTGAAAGTTGTCTCATCCGACTAAATCAATTTATTTTGAGTCTTTGCAACAAATCTGTTCTTACAATCTCTTTGGTATTGGGTTAAATTCCTCGATGTAAAATGAATTGCTTATCAGATTTTGCATATTATGGAAGCTGTACCCACAATTTTTCCAGGCTTGTGTCTATTAATTGGCAGAATTTAAAGATGAATACAGATGGTAAGCCTATTAATAAATGATGGGTAGGGAAGTACACACCGATTCTCAGAAAAATAATATATATGAAGGGTACTGTATAGTTTAAGATAAGACTTATTTTCATCCCCAAAGAATTTTTATATATACTTGCAAATTAGACCTAATATATGTGTGCTAAAGAAAAGGACAGCTCTGTAGCAGGATGAAATTGCTCACTTTTAGTGTAAAATAGAAATAGTCTCAGTAAGACAGAATATTAAACAGAAGAGAGAGTAAGCATCTCTTGGCCAAGGATAAGGAAAAAATATTTGAATCAAATACAGCATCTCTACATGCAGCGTAACAGAGAAGCAGTCTGGTGACATCCAAATGTGTACTTTCAGAGCTGGGTGCCGACATGCATGTGCTTTGTGATGGTTTACAGGCTGTGGCAGAGAGAGTGCAACATCATATGAGAACATTGTGAGTGCCAGGACCACTGACCAACCACAGGATGCTGCCACAGTCCTACCTGATTGTGACCTTGGCCCCAGCTGGGGTGCACGTGGGTGAGTGGGTGACAGTCAACTGTCAGAAGTTGACAGCAAAATAGCACTTACAGAAGCATACTTTGCAGTAAGATAGGTATATGTAACCCAGGGAAAGTAAAAAGCCACTGTGTAACCAAGGTGCTGCAGAGAAGGTGGTATCACATGTTGAACTCTGAACAGCTTTTTGAGGTCTGTTTTACAAAGAAAGAAAGATATGCTCAGATCAGTTCCTTTTCAGTTGATGGGGATATAAGAGTGTGGAGATCTTGCAGGACAGTCAGGTAAAAGAGTTTAAACAGGAGGCTTAATCACCATCTTGTTTCCGCAAGCTTGATTAGGCTATATGCAGAGCCTCCTGGCTTTTGGCGTCTACACCACAGCCTCAAGCGAAGAGTGCCTGGTGGATAACCTGGGGTAGGATCCAACCCACATTGCTGTCTGCACAGTGTTGGGGACTCTTAAGAGATATGCAGTGACTTTTACTTCCATGATGCCAAAAAGGACTTGAGTTTAGCTGCTTAAAAAGAAGCCTTTCGTTACTGAAATGGCCTGTGGAAGTTATTCTGGGAGGTGAAATGAATAAATTCAAACTAGTTAGATAGAAGTTTTATAAAAGTGATTCTAAAACTTGCAAAATGTGGATGAAAAATTCTGCAGGGTGGGCTGAACTGTCTGTAGACCATGCTGTTTAAACGCACCACTGTTATTCCAGAAAAAACTGCAGATGGAAATAAATGGTAAGGTATTATGAATATGAAATAGTTGTATTCTAACCTGTCCCAAGTATCTTTCTAGTATTTCATTTCGCGTGGCAAATGATATCTACTCTTTTAATTGCAGTTCTACTGGAACTGCTGCCATCAGAACTAACTTCAGCAGGCTTTGTCTTAGCCTGGTGGTAAAAAATTTTTTCATCTAAATACAGAGTGAAGTTAGAGCTTTGCAAAGCTTAACTAATGACTAGACTTACTGTAATTGACTGACTAATTATTATGTTGTGTTACAGTGTAATTAATTTCTGAAAATAAATTTGAAAATTTATTGAAATTGCTATTTTAATTATCAAACCTTTTACTCACTAAGCTCCCCACTAACTTCCCAGACTTACACCGTTGCCCATAGTGATAAGGATTTAAGATAAAACGGCCAGGTATGGCTGTACAATATTATCATTCATATTTTTGTAAGCATTTAGAATATGATAGGGACCTTGAAACATAAGAATGTGTCCTTGTACTAAGAGCTGTATTCATGATCACAGAGATGTCCATCTTGTGCGAGAAAGCTGGATAACAGGGAACGCACAAGAAGAAAAAGAATGGTGATAATATGGCAACATGGGTCTGCTCTGAGGTACAAATACAGTAGTGCAGCCTCTTTTCATTACCTCTGGAGCCCTAGTCTTCTCTAAGGAAGAATAATGGAACTGAACTTCTGCTGGTGACTGGAGTAGGGGGAGCTGGTACTTCATACTCTGAAAGTACAGAAAAGTGGATAGGTATAAGTTAAAGTTGCATATGTACTGCTTTTGCCAATTTGCACATTTCACTGTAAATTATAAATGTAGAACAAAGTTCTTACACCACTTAAGTTACCAAATTCCCATTGGCATAACTACAGCCTATATTTTGCTTGTTTTCTTCACTGGCTTTAAATCTCCTGATCAAATCCAAATCACCTTTTTAAGACTCTGGGATAATCCTTCAGGAATACCTTCAATAGATCTGGGCTTTAGTTTGTTCTGCTTTATGATCAGTCTTTTGTATTTCTTGTACCTAATTATGCATTTTAATGAAGCTTGCCTCTATAACTTTCATCTCCCAAAGAGATGATAATTTTCACTTAGAATAATTTTAGAATTCTTTTAGATGATTAGTATTCTTTAGAACATATAATTATTCTACTCTGGCAGTCAGAAAGATCATGCTAGCAATTCATGCCTGTTCTAGCCTCAAAATCTACATGAGTTTAACTAAGCCAATTTTAAGTTACACTGTTAGATAGATCTGTGGAAATCTATCTGCAGATATCCTTTTACAGTGACTAAATTTTGGGTTGGTTTGATAGATATTGGTACAAACAAAGATGCAAGTAGATTTAAGTGGATATGACAACATTTGCTGTACACATTTGCAGTGAATCCCCAGTATCAGTTTCTATATCAGTTTAAGTTTTACTACTGAAACATGCTTTGAGACCTTCAGCTTTTTTTTTTATTTCACACGCAAAAGCTAACCTTTCAGCCCTGCCAGAATTAGGTCTGGTTTACATGGATGTCACCACCCGTGGTGTCCACTGACTGAGGTGGATGGTCCCAATGCACCAGCAGCAAAATGGTCAGGGCAACAAGCAGGCAGTGGGGAAGATGTGGTGGTGGCTGGGTGTGATAGCCAGCACAGAAAAGGTCGGAAATTACTCAGTTAAAACACAGCTGAGCAAGCTTAAAGAGCCTCCTGTGAATTTTTGACTTAGAGATGTCAATGTTGCCAGCTATTTTTAATGCTTGCCTTGTGGGCACAGCTAGAAGTAAGTTTGATAGCAGGCACAGGTGGTGCTGTGGCCAATCCCGTATCCTGGGTCATGGAGGTAGAGGAGGATATTACTGCCTGGAGTCCTCTACAGCTAGGTGGGGAGGTGGAAGTGGGGTAATTGCAATGAAAGTTGAGTAATTGAGAGCTGCGACTGCATGTGTTTGTTGGGAAGGGCAGGAACAGCTGGAAATGCTGACACAGACGCTTTGTAATCCTGCTGGGATCATCATCCCTTAAATGGATTTTCATAATGGGAAGAGTATGAATAACATAAATAAAAGGTGGCAATTTACCTTACTTGTTGTTTCTTGGAGTTTTATAACCTAGTTGTGTGCAGTCACTGTTAATAGGTGGTGTGCAGCCTGCTCATACGAAATACTAATAATTGCTCCTAAGTTATTGTTTTGTTGAAAATAATTTTCTCTGATGAGTGTGCAGAGGGTGACTGTTATTCATTGGAATCCTTTTTTGTGTTTCTTTGAAGATAGTTTTATTTTGCTTGCTTAAAGAGATGAGATTTATGTAGTAACAGGCATATGCTTGTGTATGTGCCTGTGTGTATTATGTTTGTGAAGGTATATCCATACATGACCCTTAATTCCTTAAGGCTTGTCTGCCAAATTATTTTTTCAATCTAGTGACAGATTTCTACCAAACTTAACACAGGGATAGAAGTCTTACGGTCACTATATTATACCTTCTGTAAAAACATCAAAATCATTCTACAGGAAACAAACGCTTTTAGGAACCTCACCAAACGGGAGGCTGCTGTCCTTAAAAGACAGGAAGTGGAAAGCTATTTTTTTGTTTTTGGACAATGTATAAGGAAGGCTATAAGTGGAGAATCTATTTTTTGCCCTTCAGAACTGTAGCTGAAATAACAGGATTTGTATTAATATAATTTATTCTGTGGAGGACCCTCCTCCCAAATTATCTAAATAGTAGGAGCTACCTGGTGTCTCTCTGTCTCCTTTCAAAAGTGACCATAAAAATAGAGGCAGAATGGATGCAGCACAAGAATGAATGTTGTTCTCAGTTGCCAAAGTGGAAATTCAGAGTAATTCAGGAATCATGTTTGGGTGCCTGAGAGGAAAATTTCAAAAGACTAGAAGAGATATGAACTGTGGGAAGGAGAACTCCTAAAACTATGTCACTGCCCTGCTGCTACTGACCACTGGTAGCAAAGCAGTGCTTTGTAGCAGATCTCACCAATCTCTCACTCAGACATCACTAGTAATGGGAGAAGATGCAGGTTAACCATAAATATCAGCTAGGAAATATGATTGCTTTGGAGAAGACATACTTGATCTTTAGTTTAGGTTCTATCTATCTATCTATCTATCTATCTATCTATCTATCTATCTCTCTATCTATCTATCGACTATACATAACAAACAGCTGCTGGGTGCTCTTAAAAAATGAAATCCTAGCAGCTCAGGAGCAAGCCATCCCTATGTTCCAGAAAAGGAGCCGGTGGGGGAAAAAGCCAGCTTGGTTGAGCAGGGAGATTTTGGGATGCATCAAAAAGAAGAAGAAGGTCTATAAGCTTTGGAGGAAAGGACAGGCATCTTGGGTGGACTACAGGAAGGAAGTGAGATTGTGCAGGGAAAAAATCAGGAGGGCTAAGGCCCAACTAGAAATCAAACCAGCTAAGTCTGTGAAAGATAATAAAAAATCTTTCTACAAATACATCAACAAGAAAAGGAGGACTAGGGAGAATGTTCAGTCCCTATTGGATGCAGAAGGAACAACAGTGACAGGGGATAAGGACAAGGCTGAGGTACTTAATGCCTTCTTTGCCTCAGTCTTTAATAGCAAGGAAAGTTGTCCCCTCTGTGTACAAACCCAGGAGTTAGAGGAGCAGAATGAGGCTCCCATGATCCAAGAGGAGGAGGTTAGTCTTGCTTGCCCACCTAGACACCCACAAGTCTATGGGGCTGGATGGGATCCACCCAAGAGTATTGAAGGAGCTGGCAGATGTCCTTTCCAAACCCCTTTCCATCATCTTCCAGCGGTCCTGACTGACTGGGGAAGTTCCACTAGACTGGAGGCTGGTTAATGTGCCTATCTACAAGAAGGGTTGCAGGGAGGATCCGGAGAACTACAGGCCTGTCAGTCTGACCTCAGTGCCGGGGAGAGTCACGGAACAGGTAATCTTGAGTGCTATCATGAAGCACATGCAAGAGAACAAGGTGATCAGGCCCAGTCAACGTGGGTTTACGAAAGGCAGATCTTGCCAAACTAACCTGATCGCCTTCTATGACAAAATGACTCGACTACTGGATGGGGGAAAGACTGTGGATGTAGTCTTCTTGGACTTCAGTAAAGCCTTTGACACAGTTTCTCACAGCATTCTGCTTCAGAAACTGTCTGCCTCTGGCCTGGATGGGTGCACACTCTCCTGGGTTGAAAACTGGTTGGATGGCCGGGCCCAGAGAGTGGTGGTCAATGGAGTTAACTCCAGCTGGAGGCCAGTTACAAGTGGAGTTCCTCAGGGCTCAGTACTGGGTCCAGCTCTCTTCAATGTCTTTATCAATGACCTGGATGAAGGCACTGAGTGCACCCTCAGCAAGTTTGCGGATGACACTAAGCTGGGTGGAAGTGTGGATGTGCTGGAGGGTAGGGAGGCTCTGCAAAGGGACCTGAACAGGCTGGACTGCTGGGCTGAGGCCAATGGCATGAGGTTCAACAAGGCCAAATGCCGGGTCCTGCACTTGGGGCACAACAACCCTATGCAGCGCTACAGACTAGAGGAAGAGTGACTGGAGAGCTGTACAGAGGAGAAGGACCTGGGGGTAATGGTTGACAGCCGACTGAACATGAGCCAGCAGTGTGCCCAGGTGGCCAAGAAGGCCAACGGCATCTTGGCTTGTATCAGAAACGGTGTGACCAGCAGGTCCAGGGAGGTTATTCTCCCTCTGTACTCGGCACTGGTGAGACCGCACCTTGAGTACTGTGTTCAGTTCTGGGCTCCTCATCACAAGAAGGATGTTGAGGCTCTGGAGTGTGTCCAGAGAAGAGCAACGAAGCTGGCGAAGGCGCTGGAGAACAAGTCTTATGAGGAGCGGCTGAGAGAGCTGAGGTTGTTTAGCCTGGAGACGAGGAGGCTGAGGGGAGACCTTATTTCTCTCTACAACTACCTGAAAGGAGGTTGTGGAGAGGAGGGAACTGGCCTCTTCTCCCAGGTGACAGGGAACAGGACAAGGGGGAATGGCCTGAAGCTCCACCAGGGAGGTTCAGGCTGGATATCAGAAAAAAATTCTTCACAGAAAGAGTCATCGGGCACTGGAACAGGCTGCCCAGGGAGGTGGTCGAGTCACCTTCTCTGGAGGTGTTTAAGGAACAGGTTGATGAAGTGCTTAGGGACATGGTTTAAGGGAGTGTTAGGAATGGTTGGACTCGATGATCCAGTGGGTCCTTTCCAACCTGGTGATTCTATGATTGTATGATTCTAACTCAGAGAAGTCACCTGCTCCTTAGAAGCTATTGAATCTCACTAATGGGGTGCAGCATCTCAGCCCTTCTGGTTCCTTTCTAGCACAGGTGTCATTGCAAAAGATTTCATGTTATGGGAATGGAAGTCATTTGGAAGCTCTAGAGTGCAAAAGAAGATCTCAGAGAAAGTGGAAAGTCTTGGGATATAACCAGGGTAGATGTATAATATTTACAGGTGCAGTTTGGCATGAAAGCTTGGAGGTCAAATTAGCTCAAGTTACTCAGGATCATGTCAAGTCACATTCCGAACAACTTCAGAGAGGGAGTACCCACAACCTCTCAGGACAACCTGGTTCAATGTTTAACTGCCCTTTTAGTGGAAAAGGTTTTCCTAACCTGTAATAGGAATTTTACACGTTCCAGCTTGTGTCTGTTCTCTGGTTGCATCACTATTCACCTCTGTATCCTCCCATTAGGTAGCTGAATACTGAAGTAAGATGCCCCATGGAGCTTTTTTTTCTCTATGTATAACAAAGCCAAGTTTCTTATCTTCTCCTCATATATTTTGTGCTCCAGTCATGACCATACTGATGGCCCTTCACTGGCCTTGCTGCAATAACTCCATACTTTTCTTTAGTTGGACCCCCTGCTGGACTCAGCCCTTCAGATGTGATCTCACTATTGTCAAACAGAGGAAGAATCACTTGATTCAACCTCCTGGCTACACTCCTGCTAGAATAGACAAGTGTGTGCTGGCTACCTTTGCTGCAAGGCCATGTTGCTGCTGGTGTTCAATGTATTTATTGCTCACCAAGACACCTAGGTCCTTTTTGGCAAAGCTGTTCTTTTTTTTTTTTATTTTTTTCTCTACTTGTACTGTTGCATAGGATTGCTTCATCTCTGTTGGAAAATATGCTTTGAATTTCATAAGGTTCTGCCAGACTTTTTCTCAAATCTGTTGAAGTCTCTCTGCGTAGCATCTCTACCTGCAGCACATCAACTGCTCCACTCAGTTTGAGCTCATCTGTGAATTTACTGGGAATGTCTTCTAGGTCTTTAATAAATATATCAAACAGTATTTGCCCCATATATATTGAAACCTGAGGGATACCACTGGTAATGAGATGCTGCTTGGGATTTGTGCCACTGATCACAACACTTTGAGACTGGCAGTCCAGACAATGTTCTGTCCATCATCCACTTATCCAGCCAATATCTTACCAACTTCGCCACAGAAGACCATGATAAAGACCTTGCCTTTGTATATGTTATCCTACTGCTTTCTCCTTGCCTATGTTTGCCACTCATTTCATTATACAAAGCTATCACATTAGTCAGGCAGAATTTGCCTGTGGTAAATCCACACCAGCTGTTCCTTGTCATGTTCTTCTCCATGTTTTCGAACATGTGTTTACATATTTGAACTGTTTCCATGTATTGTCTGGAGTATGTACTAATTAAAGTCTAATTTTTTTTCCCCCTGATTAAATGGGATATGATGAATCACTCTACAGAGGCATTAGCACAAACAATGAGAAACCTTTGAGTATATTAGAAACAGTAAACCTGTAAGAGAGGTGATGGGTTTTACCAGCTTTCAAAAAATTAAACAAATGGTTATGGAAGATGAACAGGCTGCCAAAAACCTGAATGATTTCTTTATATAGGTCCTCCCTTCAGAAGATGTCAGGGAGTTAGCTGACTACATTGATCTTACTCATGTTGGACAAAGATGGAATACTGTCAGGGAATAATTTTTCAAAGGAAGAGGTAAAAACCCTCCAGGACTGTGTGTGAGAACACCCAGGAACTGCAAAGACACCCAGTAATGAGGATATTGTTTAAAGCTTCCAGCACTGACACATGATTTGGATTGAAACTACTGCTCATTAAAACCACCCCACAAAGGAAGAGAATAGTAGCAAATTCAGAAATGATTCTAGGAGAGTCAATAAAACTGACATTAGATGAACTGGATGAAATGCTAGCTAGAAATAGTTATAAAGCATCCAGATGACATGATATGACAGAACATGAATGATGCTTATGTAAAGGAAAATCTTGCATCTGTGAAGCGGAATCTTTTAAATACTTTGACAGCCAAACAGATAAACAGAATTCAAAGCCACAAATTGCTTGGGTTTAAAAAGCTATTGATATCTATTGAAATACTGATGATGTAAAGAATTATTTGTGATGACTTAGTGTGAGTAGATTTAAACAGTTAAAATCTAAATTTTAAGTCAGCAGTCTGTAGGACAAGTAGCCTCTAGCTGACATAAGCAACGACTAGCATAATTTATCGTTGAACCTTCCTCCCCTTCTCCTAATGAAAAAGAGTAGCTGTCGCCATTGCGTTATCTAAGACTCCCTAAGCAAAACAGAAGGAGATCAGGATAGCCAAAAAAAGGCTCCTTGGAAAGATAAAGAAAGGAATGCAGCAACTGAGGGAGGAAAAGTGACTGCTGAGGTAAGCAGAGGCATTACCGGCTTTAAAGAAAGAACTGGAAAAAAGTTATAAAAGGTGACCAGATCAGAGAACTTGTGAATGCTTTGAACTTAAAGGAGTTGAATCTGCATGATCTCTGCTGTAGACCATCTCCAGATTCTCAAAACTCACAGGACATCTGGTCAACAGACTGGTGAGATTTTATTAACAGAGGCTACATATAACTGCTTTGCTCTGCATAGTTGTGTATGATCCAGTAAAGCTTGTCTATTAGAAGATGGACTTTTTTATCTCAGCTGTTGACTGCCCACTACCCACATTTATCACTTTGGCAACATATTTGGCATTTCTGGGTGGGCTTGAAGCTTAAGTGAACTGAAAGAGATAACCTTTCAGGACTAGAGGTTTGAAGGATCACAATTTCCTTCTCTGAACGTAAGGAAGGTGCAAGTGCTAAGATAACTTTGTTTTGAAATAGGAGCAGTTATCTCCTCATACATTACTATAAAAGAAGATGGAAATAGCTGGAAGTTAGCAATTCATACTTCAAATCTATATCTCTCCCATGTGGTCACCTATCGTGGATCAGGAGGCATAGCTGTGCTATACCTGATAATGCATCTTTTGTCAGGAAAGGCTAATGAGGGTCATGCATCAAACCCTGGACTAACCAAGTGGTCACTGTCTCTGGTAAACAAAGTGCTCACAATAGGAGGTCAGAATCTCTCTCTGTCCGTCTTTGATTCAGTAATGGATGAAACAAAAGCAATGGAAGACCATGAGTGCTTCTTACCCAAACCAAACTCCCAGAAACCACTCATTTTGGATGAGACTGTTAAAATGTCAGAGACAAAAAAGTAGAGGATACATTGGTTGGTTTGTGGGTGAGCCAGATTGGTCAGGAGGAGGAGCACCTTACATGGGGTGTGTAAGTACCAGCAAAATGATCAAGGGAAAGTTGCTGCCACTTTATGCTTAGGTTACTGGTGGCAGCATTAAAGATACGCTGGTAGATGCTGCCAGGATCCTGTTTCAGGCTGTGTAGTGAAGTACTAGCTCTTCATCTGGAGGAAACGGGCATGCAGTCAGCAGAGGGTACACTTCCTTTAGCTTCAGAGTGCAAAGCCAAAAAGTCCTTAAGGCATGGACTGTTTTATCATTTTAGGTAAGGACAGAGAGCTTAGATGAGATAGTGTTGCAAGCACAAGATCTAACCTTCTCTGACTTAGTGGCAGAAGGGGAAAGTTTGAGGTGGAGAGTGGTAGGGTGTCACAAGTCTATAGACTTATATAAAAGCTGGACTGTGCCACAGATGGATCAGATTAGTAACATGAGTTCATCTTCATGGAAATTCAGGAATAAACAAGATTACGGAGTGGTGCATGATGGTCTAAGACAAGAGAATGATTTAGAGATGTGTGTTAGGAAGAGTATAAATTACATGAAAAGCAGTCCACATACAAAAGTAATAAACTCATTAGAGAATTTCTGGACTATGGAGCAGGTTCTGAAATGGACCCTTCTTTTCCCAAATTTATGATAGTTTCACAAATTGATAGAAGTATTTCCAAATTACAGCAAGATAGCCAGCACAGCTGCTTGGGTGGCAATAGTGCAGATGTTTTTCTGACAGAAACTGGATATGACTTGGGTCTGTATGTCACAGGAAAAATCATAAATGATTGCATCTGGTATTCAGGCTTTCACAAAGGCTTTACATTGCTGGACATCTCTGGGGAGGACTGCTGAATGCTGAAGATGACTCTGAGAGAAGCTATAAACCAGCAAGGGAAAGCTGAAGATATTAGCCTCCCAATAATCCTAATGCTGGAATGAGGAACTGCTGCATCTCCTGGAACAGAAGAGACTTGAGGATGCTCCATTTGCGATTAGGAGTGTGGCTGCCAAATAAATTGCAACCATATGGTCCAACAGACAGATGGATTCAAGGCATGTTAAAGACGGTGTCAGCTACACACCACCAGGTAGCCAGGCGTACATTAGAAGCAAATGTTCAAAAAATGGGTAAAGTAACATGCTTGTTGCACCTTGTAGAATGAAATAATGGAGACTGAATAAGAGAGCCAAAGGAAAAAAACAAATGAGGAGACTTCAGAGAACGGGACCTCTTAGAAATATGAAGTGGGGCAGCCCTACCAGCTGAAAGTGAGAAGGAAAAGAAAGACCAGAAAAAAAAGTTCATTATTTTCAAATTTAAGTGCATAGAAAAGATAGTAATGAAGTTGAGGTTTTAACATTTATTTATTTATTCTTCCAGAAAAATGAAAATGAAGCCTGACTGGGACTGAGAAAGTGAAAAACCTCACAGCATATATGGCCTTGTTGGAGTACAAGTACTTTCAGATTTGTAGTTTCAGAGCTTCCTTTGGTTACTGGTAGATGTATATATAGCACTGTGTGTAGAATGCATCTTACTAAACTTACTGAAAACTTCTTCACATCTGTGAGAAGTTTAGAGGGAAAGGTAATAGTTCCTAGTTGAAAATAGACTCTGACAAAGTAGTCAAAAGTCCAGCACGTATTTAAATAAAAGACAGATAAAGACTGGCACAGATTAGCCAGGGTATGAAACCCACATGAAAAAATATTGGCAATATGAAAATAAAATAAAATAAAATAAAATAAAATAAAATAAAATAAAATAAAATAAAATAAAAGGTTAAACCTCTCCAATGTTCAACACCCAGGCTACATGACTCATCTTTTCTCTCTATCCTAGACACAGAATAGTTGACTTGGTTTTACAACTGCTTCATATATAAAATCTGGCTGATCCTACTTGCTGGCTATGGCATTGAGAGGAGCAGGAACTAGGGAACTCAGGCAAGTCAGCGGCATGAATGCTGGAGCCCTTGCCAATTAGCTGGAGACTGCAGTGTTGTACAAGACCTCTGAGTCCTCCAAACTGAAAAATAGCCAAGCTATAGTACTGGAACAGATGGAGGTGGAGACAGAATCTTCCCCATGGAGATCAGAAAGATTGTGCTGGATTCAGCAATGGATAAAGAGTGGCAAGTGCGTATTTGGTGGAAACTATTCACTTTTATTCAGGATGAAGTCCTCAGTTAAGTGATTGTCTGGTGTGTCATTTTAAGATCACTCTGCAGAGGTATAAGAAAACAGCATTAGATTATGCATGAAAAGGATATGTGTGTTTCAGAACAACATGTGAATGTGATTTAATTAATAACATTTCCAATCAAACTGTTTACTGACTCCAGTGTAGCTGTTATTGGATGCCATGGGTTTTTTTTTTGTATAAACCACCTGTGTTTTCTAGTTGATTACTCATTAAACACTGTACTCAGTATCAAAATATGACCCCAAATGCAACTGATATGAAATTGTTTCATGTGAAAGATATATTAGAACATCAAAATTTTCAAGAACTACTAGAAATGCTATGGAAACAGAATAGCCTTGATAGTTACATATTGGAGTGGCAGATACTGGAATGAATTGAAAGAAGGAAGAGTATCACCAGTGGGGTTTTCTTTGGGTGGTCACCCACAGGTGCTGGAATCTCAAATGCATCATTGTAGGATCTCGTTTTGGTTGTACTAACAGTGCTAATAGTGTGTCTGTTGTTGTAAAAATGGCTCATTACTAGTTGAGGCAAGCAAAGCACCAAAATGACAGCCTATTGCTTGGACCAACACTAGATAGGTGCCTCCTGTCTTCGTCAAAGACTTCTTGGCCACCAAGAAGTGTTGGTTCCATTACTAGCTTCCACTCAGTATGCCCTATGTAGCACAGACATGGGCTATGCCAGGCATTGATAATGATATCACTTTTATTATAAGAGGGCCTCCAAGGAAGGTGTGGCAAACATGTGGTAGCTGACAGGTCTTAGAGTTAGCATAATAACTTTTTCTTGAGCATTTTTCTCTTGCAAAGGCAAGCATAGGTGCTGGCATGTTCTGTTACATGACACAGGGAACAGAACAGGAAATCTGGGGAAAATGTCCTTAGAAAGACAGAGAAAGTAACATGAGAGCTGAGAGAAAAAGCAGCTGCTGTAGTGAGCCTCAAAGAAAGAACTGTGAAAAAAGTTGAAAGGTGTCCAGAAGAAAGAAGCAGCGAACACTTTGAACTTAAAGGAGCTGAATCCACATGGGTCCCTGCAGGTGGCCATTGCTGGACCCCCAAGACTCCCAGGATGTTTGAGCAAGAGATTGGTGAAATCTGCTACAAAACAGTGCTTTGCTTTGTATAGTTGTGAGTATATCTTGTGTAATTAATCTCTCTTGTGAAATTACTCTTGACTCTTATGAGATCGATCTGTCTCTGTCACTTTATCTCAGGTGTGAATTGCCTGCTATGCAGATTTACCACTTCAGCAACAAGGACTGGTTTGGCTTTCAAAGCCACTTGAGTCTGTGGAAAAATATGAAGTCAAAACAGAATAAGTTATGTCAGAACCTGTGCTGTATCAGTTCTACTAACTTTTGTGAAATAAAGAGCATATTGAAAGAGGCATGAGTTTTCAGCACAGAATGTGTTCATTTCAATTGACTCAATGGGAATGGACAGTTTATACCAATTAGGTACTTGTTAACTTCTTGGACATACAAATTAATTACTGCACTCTCTTATATTCAATTGTTTTCTATCTGCTGTCAGTTTTATAGTCTCTCATTTACTCTTTGGGTTATGCCCCTTCTCAAATACGTTTGATATTATGTGCATTACTATGTATTTTTCTCTTTCTTTAACTCATTAACTTTCTGATTTGCCTTTTAGACCAATTTCTTCCTGGGATTGTTCCAGCATGGATTTTCTGCAAGTTTCACCTTTGAAAAGTAATTTAGGACTTTCATAGTGGAAGTTCATTTTCAGTGCTTAAAAAAGACCTTGCTATACAAGAAAAAACCAAAAGATTGATATGCTAACCTATTTCCTCCCCCCAACTTTGGTTATTAAGCAAGTCTTCCAGGGGTTATATAACTTCAGAGATTCTTGAACTTCTGCCAGAACCGTGGTACACTTCCAGTGGGTATATATAACTCTTTAATGCCTAGAATGCAGCTGGATATGTTGGGTTTACACATACCCAGAGTCTAATGCATGTTGTCTGCTCCAAAACTGATTCGCTCTTTTGCCATAACTCTTACTAGATTGTTATACAATAAAGAGCCAGGTGCCAACAATCTTAGCAACGATGCCCCAGCTAAATCTACTTTAGATGAAAATGCACCTGCCAGAAGTATTTCCCAGGACATGCAATCATTTAGTCTACAATTTCAAATAATGCTTATTCTCTTGGTTAAATTACACTTAGAAGTCTAGTCAGATGCATAAAGAAAACTTGGTAGATATGCCAAAAAGTGAATTAATTGTAGTCTCTGATTACTGATACAGATTTTACAGCCCTGGAGCTCTATGAATTCTAGTAGAGTTGCTTCAAATTTATGCCATTTAGGCATGAAAAGCTTGGAATTGCCTGCAGAAATTTTCTACTTTCTCTGGAAAAATATTTACAAAGGTGATTTCTCCTGCAATTTTATTTAATCATGTGCTGTAGTAACAAGTATGTGGCTTTTGTGCCTGTCCTGAACCCTAGTTTTCAGATTTCGGGTCTGGATAACTTTTTAACCATGGAGTGTTTCAGAGCTTACCAAGTGAAAATCTCTGTGCGTTGCAGAGGGAATATAGTTCCTTTAATGGTGTAAACTGGTGTAAATCCAATGTTATTCCTCAGAAATCACTCTCTTGAAAAGCCTGTTTACTTTCAGTGCATGTAAGAGGAGCTAACCTGAATTTGGGTGGTGAAAGTACACACTGTGTTAAAAGTGATTGGGAGAGTAGGTGCCTTACAGAATTGAGGAGTACAGAGAGCTTTGTTTGCAGATCTCTTCAAATCCAGATTCTGGATGACTGAAAGTTATTATTGTCACATAGCCATGAAACATTAGATCATCTTATGTCATTTCCTGCACAGGGTTATGCTAACCAGAGTTGTCTAATTAGGACTCCTGCTGGCATGTCCAGGAGAAGGGAAGGACTGGCTGCAAACAGAGTGTTTTAACTTATCAAGCATTGTTGCCATCATGATGTCTGTGGTTAAAAGTGTGTTTGTAGACTACTATGGGCAACCCTTCTCTGTCTTTGCCCATACCGCAAAAGAAGGCTGTGCCCCTCTCAGAAGGCACTCCTTGTCTATCTGAATTTGATGGTTTTGCTTTTCAGGAGAAAACCAGTTTTATACTGTGTGCACAGTATATGATAACAGGTCTTCTTGAATGGTCCCAAGTTATCTAGTGGCATAATTAGGAATTTTAAATTCAAAGATTATCCCAGTTCAAACTTCAGATAATTTAAACATTTCATTTTCTAAGTCATTACAGAGTTTTCAAAAGCCTTCAAAAATGAACACAACTTTTGAATGAGGGAGAACATAGGTACAATAGTGAATGTTTCCATAATCGTAAAGAACTAATTAAAACAAATGAATACATAGGTTAACTCACATAATATTAAGTATCATAAATGGAGTGTTTCTTGCTGTGATAGCCATCAGTGGCTGTGATCTAGATACATGCAGAATCTTCTGCTGGGGAATCAGAACAGTCTGACTTCTAATTACTGTTATTCTGAGATCTTCTTTGCTTCCAAATCTACTTGAGTGAAACACATCTGCAGATTTTCATCTTCAGACAAAAGAATGAAAAGTAATTAGTCCAGTGGTTCCTACGTTATACCTCAGAGACTCTGGACCATGTTTAGTATCTCTGATGCATAAAAATGAGTTAAAAGGTGAACACTGTTGACACCCTTATCATCCATGAAAAGCTTTGAGGGGTGACCATGTTCCATGGATCCTAAAGCATGGAAGCTACTGCACTAGCTTGTGTCTGTACAATATTGGTGAGTGGTTTCTCCTTTCAGCTATCCTCTGTGCAAATCTGATGACCTTTACAGGCAGAGGAGGGTTTGAAGGGGATTCTCTCACCTGGGTCTTGGCCCCTTGCTTTGTCTCAGCAGCACAGAAAGCCTGGCTATTGCCTGAGATGCTGTTAGTGTTAGAGGTGTAGGATCAGCATACTCAATTTAAGGTCAGCCTCCCCCCTCTGCCAGAGACAGGGTTATGGGTGTTCTGTGGATGAGGAGGCTCTGCTGTACTTGGGGTTGCCCTTGACTATTAGACGTTCCCTTAGGTCTTTGGCCAACAAGTATAAAATCTGCGTGGCCCTAAGAGTCTTTAAACAGACCTGGAACCAAGAGCAGGGTAGAAATAGATCCAGAGTCAGGGAGTCAAAGCTGGTTTCTTTTCCTTAGCTTTTCCTTAGCTGTACCCAGCAAAACCTAGGCACAGCTGAGAGTATAAAAACCTATAAACATGTTAATGCTGGTAATATTGCCTCTTCTTTTGGCACTCAGCTTCCCTCTTGGCAGAAAGCCAGCTCGTCTTTTGATTTTTTTTTTTTTTTTTTTGTATTATAGATTCTCCTGAGATGCTACATACTTCAGGTCAGGCTTTGTGATTTGTGTTCAAGTAGCGTAACTGAGAGGAAATCTATTAATTTATTTCGGTGTAGCAAGTAAGTAGCAGAGCCCTTAATGCTATTGCTGAATCAGTAAACAGAGGTTAATAAATAGTGCCACTCTGCAGATATTTTCTGCAGAGAGGAACCCAGGAAAAACTTAAAGGTACTTGCATGACATTAAATACAAGCAAATTAATGTAGAGATAAACTTGTAGTCTTTAAGGTAACATCGTGGAGTAAGACAGATATTATAGGGTTTTTTAATTGTAATTCTGAAGCTAGGGACTTGAAACCATTTTTTAAGGGGCTAAATTTTGCTGTAAAAACCAACAGGTGTTAATTGCAGATTAGGGTGATTTTGGAAAACAAGCTTAGCAACTGCACAAAGATTATCTCTGAAAGCATTATAAAAAATACATCATCTGTAGTAGACCAGAAGTGCAGCACCACAAAGGTGAGAAAGAAAACGAGTGAGCCAGGAATTAAAAAGGGTATACTTTGACTGGAAAGTACATGTTGAGTGGTCTAGGCACCTGCACAGTGCAGATGGGACTGATGTGCTTTTTAAACTGTTGTACTTGTTGAGAAATGCTTAAGATTGCAAAGGTTGCTGCTGCCATATAATTTTTTTTCTGGGAGCTCTGTTAGGAAATGACAGCTGGATTGGAGAAAGAAGTAGATTTGTTCAGAATGATAGATTTGTGATGATGGTGGGCTGTAAATTGCCTTGGTATGGAAACGACTGGGAGGAGAGAGAGCTTACTGAGTGGCACAGTGTTGCAGGAGCGACTAATAACTGGAAGGGTGTCAGTGACCAAGAGTTAAAAGAACGAAGAGAAACACAGTATCAATTTTTTTTTTGGTGAAAACTGTAGTGCCAGCAGTCCGGATCCAAGCCTGGGAGATTTCAGCATTGTAGATGAGAACAAGTGCTAGTTAATAGGTCCTGTCTTCCTCCAGTGGGAACGATGTAGAATTCACCCACTTCATGTTGCCTGAGCCTGAATGCCAAACAGGTGCCTGCAGTGATTTTTGTTATTAGCTGTCACAGTTGATACAGGATTTAGATGGTGGTTCTGGTGTACTCTCTCAGTCCTGATAAGGGTCATATGTAAAAGAGAGCTGATGGAGTCAGACAATGGGGTACTATTATATGAATAAACATTTTTCCTCGTAAAATAAACCTGATTTGAGAGTGATCTATTTGACTTACGACATAATCTCAGACTGGTTGTAGAATTTGACTTAGGGAGCAGAAAAGGAAGTAGATATTAAGCAGGAAAAGAAAAAAAAGATAAGAAATATGAACAATTCAAGATGTGGATCTAGCATTTTTACCTCAAAATGAACCAAATGAAATGTCAGTCTGACTCTTTGAAGTGTTTCAGAGGCTTCCAGAGGTTACAGGAAGACAAGGTTTTTATTAAGGTAATGGGATTCATTATGGTATAGTTGTTGGGAAGTATTGCTGACTTTGTTGAGGTGCAGAATAGATAGAGAGGATGTATATAAGATTGAAAGAGACCAATATTCAAGCAGTGACATAGGAGGGGTGTTTGGCTATCAAAATTTGTTAGCGTTGTCCAGATTTTCCAAATGCTATCTGTGAGACAAAGGAAAACAAAGCACAGAAATGTTTTGCGGCCAGCTTTATACAGATATCAGATCATTATTAGTTAGATCACTGAAACTAGAAGCATTTGTTTGGAATGGGAAATACATTTGGAATGACAGAGTTGTGTTTTATTAAGATGTCAGCTAGAAGTTAGAACTATGGCTGAGAGTTGGGAAGAGGAAAGTAAAAACAAAGGTGAGGAAATGTGACAATTCGTCAATATGGTTGAATTAAATTGCATTAGGACGTTGTTTAAATTATAAAAAACAAAACAACCAAACCACAACACAATCCACAGATCACATTCTAACCTTAGTATATTTCAGAATTCTCTTACTAAAACCAGAATTTGTTCTCCTCTTTGAGATACTGGTTTTAATTCTAGTCCATAGGCAAGCAAACAAAATATATTTTTATATATATAAAAAATCTGTCTCTTTGGCTATCATCAGACACAACATAAACCAGTTGGCTCCCAAACATAACATAACCCAGTAGAGAACATGGAGAAAGAAAAGGCAAGTGCTTTTACAAAACGGTTTTAAACTCTTGCGCTCTCTTGCATTCTTCAGCAGTTGCAGGGAGAGAATTCCTGCTGTTTAGACAGTGAAATACATTTGAAATGACAGACACATGTTCTATTAAGACATCAGCTAGAAGGTGAAACCTGCCTGGACCTCCTTCCCTATCTTGTCTAGGAAAGATAGAGCAGGTTGGATGGAAAACACCTGTGGACTGGACCTGAACCACTGGCTTTGAGGACTGGATTATTGAGAACAGCAAGTGAAAAGAAGAGTATTGATAAATTTGGGAGACTGTTTGATGGGACAGAGAAAAGTGGTGAATGTGTACTAATGGTGAACAAATGCAAAGCGTAAGATATTGTGAAGATGTCTGGCATTCTTATGATAAGAAAGGCAACATCTGGAGCTTTCATACTTAGATTAGATGTTTAGTAGGTGTGGTGTGTGCAGCTTGACAAATGCACCAAAAAAATTACTATTCTACTGCATAAAGTCATTCCGTTATTTTTCACTAGCCTGTTGTCATTGCAATAGGCTCCATCCCACCCTCTCAATTCACAATAAGGGAAACCACCTCTCTAATCACAGTTAGAGAAGTCTATAGTTCTCGCACCAGGGGAGGAAGCCAAGATTTTAGTTCCTGGTGACCTTCTCTTGTTCTTAAAAATTTTTGTTAGTCTTGTGGGGAAGAACAAAATTACCTTTCTGCTCCTTTATCTTTGACCAAATGTTGCTTCCAACGGAATGTCAGTGATAATGCTTGAATCTAAATGGGCAAAGAAACCACAATTGTGTTTTTCAAGTTTCTCTTTGTAAACAACAAGAGCAAAATACGTGCTTGCAAAACAGACAAAAAATGCGAGAAAGTCTTCAATGACGTGACAATGTAACATAGAGAACTGGGTACATTCTGAAAAGTCCTGGATTATGAAACTTATGTCAGGTTAGTCTAGATTTTCACCAATGCAAGGAAGAGCAAAATCTAGCACATTTCTAAAATCACTTGGCTTCCTTATGGTAGCAAAATCTGAAGAGGAAAATCCTCCATTGTCAGATCTTAGAATATCCTGATAATGCAGACTTCTGCAAACAGAGGTGGAATTTAGAACACGGTAGGTGCAGATTTATGCATCTAATAATACTGGGACCCTAGATTTAGCTTTTGCTGTTGATTGAACTGAATAATGTTAAAATATTGTACCATTATATGTATCAAAATTATTTTAAACTAAACTGAGATGTCCTTAGCATTCCAAAGCAACAGTTTTAAGAACCTGTTTAAATAACACTGAGGTATAAACAGAAAAAAAATATGTGTTTTTCTTGAAAGGTCCACAGTTTTAAACTCAGATCTGCAGCTTTTCTGGACAGACATTTCGAAAACCAGTGGTAAATTGAGGATATTCAGCCTTATCAGAGATCAGTTCTTTCAGTTGCATGACTCTTTTTCCAAAAACTTTTAAAGTTTCACTATAAACTCAATCAAGAGGCTTTTCTACTGAAATCTAATGCTTTCTGTCACATATTTGCCTGAAGACTGAGGACTTACCCAACCGCACCCGGAGGCAGGTCAGCAGAAGACATGTACAGTAACTCTAAGTGGAAGCGAATGACCGGTGACTTCCCCGGCATGGGATGGAAAGGAGGGCTCAGCTCGGACTAAGGCATGCTTGCAGGGTTGTCTTGTTGTTCCCTGAAGATGTCCTTTGTGACCCCTCTCTTCTCCCCTCTCCTTGGGCAGGAAGTCCCTGCAGGCGGGAGCAAACACAGAGGAAAACAGCAGTACTGAAGGCATGGGCTGAAATGGGTCTGTCTGTGCCCTCCCAACAGTGGTTTGGGACAGAGCGAAAGTCTTGCATTACATTTACTCTGGAAGGGGCGCTGCTTTAGGACCCACCCTTGTGAATGCCGTGGCAGAAAGAAATGCCCTCACATGCATATGATGATGGCAGAGAGCACTTCTGCTGTAGTTCCCAGGTCCTCTGGCAGTCCATGCAAACAGCAGCAGTTTGTCTGCTCTCCAGGCATTTATTTATTGAGTAGAGAGGAGGGCTGAGCGCTTGCAGGACAGCAAAGCAGAGAAATTAATAGGAGGATCAGAGAATTAATAATGCATTTTCAAACCACCCAGTGCTTGGCTGGCATAGGTGAAAGTAGTTTGTGTGAAATGCACCTTTGAGCATACAGATGTCACTCCTGATAAGACAATTTACCCATAGTGATAATAGTGATAGATATTTTAATGCAGACTGGGACTTCGGTTGTCCCTGTCAAGAATTAGACCAATAATGAAATAGCAGTAATGAATTTTCTATGCAGGCATCATCTCATTAGTTTAGTCTTTAGACTTGAGGCCTTTCTAAAAATTCTGGGAGATGATATATTTCAATGCTACACATTTATTCCAGAAAGGAGTAATGGGATTTACAGGTGCATATTGTGTGAATGTGTTAGTGGGAGAGGGGTGGCCAGTTCATCGTGTGGGTGTCAGTCCAATGCAGAAAACCTCTCAAACTGGTGGAATCAAATGACATATGGAGTTGTGCAGTGCAAATTATATATATTTTTTTGGTATGTAATTATTTGGAAGTCAAACCAGCAAGCTATATGAGTGTAAGTTGAATAGGGGATGTGAGGCGCAGGCAGCAGCTGCAGCTATACTGCTGTCATTGCTCAGCCTTTCACCTTGCACATGCTTACCATATTGTAAAGGTAATTGTAAAATAATAACAATTTCTTCCTCCTCTCTTCCACTGTAAAATATGGAGTGATAAAGTAGTGTCTTAAGAACAGGCATTTTTGTGGTTGAGGAGCAAGAAAGGAAGGTAAGATTGGAGAAAATACTGATGAAGAGATTATCCTTATTTCACCTTTCTGTTAACAAAGCCTTAACAAGCCTGGAGTCTGCATACAAAAAATATGACCGCAAGTGTGCGGTCATCCCATGTACACCTGCTGCTGCAGCTGGGTGGGAAGGCAGGAGAGGTGCTGATGTGCTCACTGCATCCATGTCATTGCTGTAGGTGTTGTCTTCAGCAGTAGCAGAATGCAGCTTTTGGGAGAAAGCTGAGTACCAGCAAGGAGCAAAACCCTGGGAATGGTGTTGTAGTTTAACCCTTACAACCAGCAAAGCACTACACAGCCTCTTGCCAGTGGGGTGTTGAGGAGAAGAGTAAAAGTGACTAAACTTGTGCATTGAGATAAAGACTGTTTAATAATTGAAAAAAAGAAGAAAAAACCCCCAAACAACGGAGGGTTGGGGAAACCTGAACAAGAAAAACAAATGATGCAAAAGAAAACAATTGTTCACCAACCGACCAATGCCCAGCCAGTTCCAGAGCAACAGCATCCCCCACCAACATCCACCACTGCAGTTTTATTGCTGAGTGTGATGTCATCTTCATAGGTCTTAATTCCATATTCCCCATTTGTCTCTATCATGTTTTTTTCCTAAAGCCGAATAGAATAGAATGGAATGGAATGGAATAGAATAGAATAGAATAGAATAGAATAGAGTAGAATATATAATTTTGTCTATATAGTTTTTGTCTCCCTGTTAGATCAGCTTGCTTGTCTTATTTGGGAATAAACTGTTCTAGTCTTCCTAGCTATCAGGAGGAATTATGCAATATAGAAATCAAAATTTGCATTCTATTATTATTATTCTCTTGTTCCCCATAGAGTCATCAAACATGTTGCCAGACTAGAGCTTATTGATGCATTTTCTGATGTAACATCTCTTTTTGATAATACACTTTTATATCACTGCTGTGTGAGATTCTTTTCTGAGCATATTTAACTCCAATATGGTTCTAATACGAATACTCAGAAGCTCTAAATATAAACATCTAGTTGAAGATGTCTCTGCTCATTGCAGACGGGGTTGGACTACATGACCTTTAAAGGTCCCTTCCAACCCAAAATATTCTATGATTCCATATGGTATGGAATATCCCTTTGGTCAGTTGGTTCAGCTGTTCTAGCTGTGCCCTCTCCCAGCTTCTTATGCCCCCTGACCCTGCTTGCTGGTGGGCTGGTGTGAGAAGCAGAAGAGGCCTTGAGCAAACACTGCTCATCAATAATTGAAACTTCCCTGCGTTATCAACACTGCTCTCATCACAAATCCAAAACATAGCAGCTACTATGATGAAAATCAATTCTATCCCAGCCAAATCCAGTACAAATGGTTAGGAATGCTGAACCACTATGTTTGTTCCAATCACTGTTCCTGTATTCAAGGAATAGGCTTCAATCTCTGGTGCTGTTGTTTTACAAGAGGAAGAAGGACTCAGTGCTTCCCCTGACACTGGTCTTGATTTTTCAGGCAGGGCTTTCATAAATCTCCCCCTAAGCTAGAGAATTTTTTTTATGTACACAGGCAGGGGGAGGGGAGACAGTGTAATTAGAAAGGAAAAAAAGACTGAAGGAGAACTAATTACTGCAGTCATTTCATTTTTTTTTTCCTGGCTTTGTTAATGAGGAAATGGAACTGGGAAACAGATACTGTATATGAAACACTTTTGACAGTTTAAAAACTGTTAGCCTCATCTAGTGAGACTGCTTAATTTTTAGTACTAATCGCAGAACCATTCCCAGAACAACAGTTCGCTGAGCTGCAGTGGTAGTCAGCTAACAATATTACTCCTTTTTTGTTTTAAAGCCTCATCGCTCCCTGTTTATTGTGGTACTTACTACATGTAATGTGTAAAGGGAGGTTTGTGCATTTGGAGTGGCTCCTTCATGTCTCAACACATCTTATCTGGCTCTCCCAAGGATCAGAGGAATAGTCTGCTTCCTTCTTCAACCCCTGTTTCTGTGGATGCTTCAGTAGCTGCCAACCTTCATCCAGCTTCAAAGACAAGCGAGGGGCAGGTCGCTGATGACCCTTCATGCAATGAAAAACATCTAACAAAGAAATGTGAATAAATTATTCTTTTCCCAGGCTTTTACACAATATTCAGTACAATATTTGATAACATCAAGTGAAAGTAAGACACTTGTAAAGGGAAACTGTGCATTGTAGCGCTGACCTTTTTGCTGCAGTACAGATTATCTTCGCAACTTGGTTGAAGAAAACCAAGTATCTGCTTCTTACTCTCAGACAAACAAAAACTAAGAGACGGCAGAGCTGGTACATCATTTTTCTTTTATCTTTAAACTTTGTTATCAAAGTTTTAATGTATAATACGGTATCCACTTTCTTTTTTCAATGCAGGCATCTTGGCATGGATCCATTCCTAAACATTGCTTGGAAATGCCAAGCTCACATTGAAAGCAATTGGGCTTTGAGATGTGTAGGATCAAGCCCACTCAACTGTTGTGCAGATTTGTTGATTTATATGACAAATCACATACATTTTTTTCATGTGTTTGGCCACTCTCTTTCTTTGTACAAAAATAAATTGTTTATTAAGCACATATTTTATCTTCTCTCATAAATCTAAAGCCACTGAAATCCAGGCTGCATGCTAGTGTGGCCCTTACTGTCTGTTTTTTTCCTCTACAATGGAGGTTGAGTTGATGTAGAATAGAATTTTCTATTCTCTCACATTTACTTGCTACAATTGAGTATTTAACTCAAAGGGTACTGTACTGGGTGGCTTCCATTAAAAACGAGAATGTTTGAATCTGCTCCACAATGGGTCAAGTTCAGAACTGATATCAATTGCAGTTTGTCTATTAGGGTTGGGAGGAGGGTGATTTCTTGCTTTACTACAGTTAAGTGGATTTGCCTTCAGTGTTAAAATATGTAGTGACACAAATATCTCTTGAGTGGTGCTTTCTGTGACAGATCTGAATTTGAAGTAGTATCCAAACACAATTTTCACAAATTTGGAACTGAAATATTGGACTATTGTGTGCAGTACCCTCCTCTAAGATGAAAACAGGTTATAGAATATTTCTATCAAGCTCCAGTTTATCCTAATGATGCATTTTTTTCCTCCACTGTATTATTAGAGGGGTGTTCAAGAACCCACTCTTCCAAACGATCAAAACCTTCAAAATCCAGTTTTACATATTCATGAACATTCATACCCTTTTATTCTCATGCTAACATTTTCCTTTAGCTTAAACAGCTCTTTCTTTTCCATGTGTTTACCTCCCCGCAACGTATTTATAGGCAGTAATCATAACCCCCATTGTTTATCACATCTCTATTTACTATTTTAATCAGAAATAGCAGCCCTGATTTTTTCCTTTTTCTTTTCTTTATAAAATAAAAGATTAGTTATCAGATATTTGATGCTGCCAATTTTCTTTCTATTTTTGTGTTAATTTTAAATGGCATCAGTTTATTTAACTTGCTGCTTATACTGAAAAAGAATGTTATGCCTAATTGACGGCATTTTTGTAGCTACACAAAGGGGACATTGCATAAAGGCAAAGCAATTGGATTCTCTATGAAAACAAATTAGAATGTATATTTTTGGTCCTAACTAGGGCACCAAAAATACTTGGATCCTCTGCAAGCTGTATAAATCATTTGACCTGTTTATGACCTCAGGTGCACTTGGTTCACCTCCAAAGACCTAATAAAATGATAACTGTAGCTAGTCAATAATCCAGGACTTAGCTGGCCCAGGAGACATTGGTATTAGTGTCCTGTGGGTGATGTCTAAATTAGATGGCAGTCAGGTATGTATACACTAGAGTGGTCATTAGAGTGGGCAGATGTGCTCAACTAATGGCTTACAGTGGGGATTGCTTCAGGGGGAATTCCTTGAGAAAAAAAGTGAGTTAATGTGAGACAATAGGCTATACAAAAAGGTGCTTTTTTTGAGCTGTGATGAATATTTTCAAAACACAGAGTTGTTACAATCACTTGATCGACAAAATATGTGAATTATTAATTTAGCATGAAAGATGAAAGTTATCTGGGTGCATAAACACTGGCCAGTAATTCTGTTCAAAGTAAACTTTTAATTCTAGATACATAAAACATTGGACTAAACCAGGAATGCAACATACAGCCCTATGCGCAACAGAATAAAACTCTACACATGTAAGCAAAAAACGTCTGTGATCTCATTACAGCATTGAAAGCTAACCAGCATTACTCCCAGATCACAAAGAAAACTAAGTGCACGAGTGACCTATGTACCAGCATCTATGCAAATCTCAGGCAGATGCAGAGATTTATACACACTTTACACACCCCTGAGGAAATACCCATTTTATATCACTGATGGAGCAGATGTATTTTCCTCTGTGAAATGTGTGTAGAATCTAATCAGAACAAAGTGTTTAATGTATTCAAAACAAGCACACACCATCTCTTAACTTTACTAGCGAATAGGAATAGAGAGAAATGTCATATCTGAACTAATTAGGGGTTTTATTGTACGCTATGACTATACATTTGCGTGAGTGCATTAGCAGAATCTTGTGCCATTCCAACTGCACTGCAAATTCTTATGGAGGCAAAAATAACTTTTTTCTTTTTCTGATCATTATTGGTAGTGTAATGAAAAAGCTGCTAATGTGAGATGTTATGATCCTTCGAAAATTTTGATGTAGATTTCCAGTATTTCCTCCTATATCCCCAACCTTTTAACGTCTGTGGATATGGAAGAAAATAAAGTGAAAAACTCTGGGCAAAAGTCCATTTCCAAACAGTCTCTTGGAGCAATCAATCAGCCCAATTCTGCATCTGTACATTTTGCAACAGGGAGTGAGTATTATGCTGGAAAATTTGAACTTGTAAACCCTTAACTGTTTTGATGTCATACCATCAAAATGAAAGAACATGGTGCTGTTAATGTCTATGTCATCCTAAACAGTGTAAAAGGAGACGTCTATTTGAAGCATCAAGGCATTTGAATGCATCTTATGCCATGGTCATGGACAATTATGTAAGGATCCATGAATAATATATTTTTAGTACATCAACAGAGTAGAAACACAAGAAAAAATGAACAAAATGTTCAATAATGAATCAAGAAGGAAATTAATCCTTTAATCTTTTTCAGACCTTGGATCACAGCATTCCAAGTAAAGCTCATAGTAAAAGTCCAGAGAAATACATAATTTACAACCTATGCACTGCAAAGATTTTAATCCTCATTTTTTTTATGAGGCTTGCAGATGGAGAAATTATTGTTAGCCTTTCTAAGCCTTTGATACTTCAGTGAGGCGATCCAAAAATGGGTGCATTAGTGTCCGTAGATTTAAACGCAGGATTAACAAGACGTTAGTGTTGAATTCAGGACAATGAGACATAGCCTCACAAAGCAAACAAATCACTGATCCTGCTTCTGGCACCAGCTGGCAACAACATTGCAAGGAAGACCGCTTGTTCCAAGGAACTTGTAGCTCACATAGTGACACGAATATTTGTCAGTCTAATGAAAGTCTAGGAGAAGGGAAGACAGAATTTGGAAATAATTTAGGTAGCTGAGTTATTGAGGGGTTAAATATAGTACAATTATTTCAACATGACAATTTTGAGATGCGACTTATTTTTGACAAATGAGTTCCTGAGATTACTCAGGAATTGCTGAATGCTAGCGAGACAGGTTTTGGCATGCATTAGCTGAAAATCCAAGATCTGTCAGAAGCAGGGTACTAAAGAGAGTATTTACATTGACTAACAAAAATGAAGCATTCTGGTTCTAGAAGTGAATCTTTAATATTAGTGTCATTTTACAACTAGTGAAGTGGTACAAGAGACATCTAAAATAGGCTGTCTTTCAAGGCGGTTGCTTGGAACATCAAGGTCCTTCTCAAAGTAGAAATTTTTCTGTCTGTGAATTAAAAATTAAGCTTTATTTTGTTGGCTGGGTTTTATTTGGATGATCACTTGGAGGTGCAGTAACTACAAGCTAGATTTTCTTCTGGTTTGTAGGTTTATATCAGTCAAGTGAGGGAGCGGAGCAACAGGGAACTCCATAGCTGAGAATCCTCATCCTGAGCTGCATCTGACTGAGTTTAAATGGTTTTGTATCTTTAAGAGCTTACGATTTTCCAAATTGATCTAATGGATTTGATGCAGCCTTGCAAAATGTGATTCCTTGGACACAAGTGTGAGTTCAGTGTTGTGGAAATGTGACTGATGCGAAAGCAGGGAAGGGTTAATAAGTTGATCAGATTTGTTGAGGGTATTTGCCATCTTTGAGAAATTCCAGGATCTGAAAAAATAACTAAGGTGGTTTGGGGAGTACAAAGAGGGAATCTGAGTGTTTCCCACTTCAGGGAAATTGTAAAGAGGTTTGTTGGGAAAGACTAGAAATGTTTCATTAAAAAAATGTGAAATCTTGGTGTGACTATAGTTGGGTACTGTTCTATTAAAAACCTTGATGACTCCACACGGGTAAGTAGCCAGTTTTGGAAGACTCATGAGGACTGTGCATTTACATAGACGGTTTTTCTACATTTTCTAGTGGTGAAATTTTCCATTTGACAACATCTGATTGGTCTCAAAGTGGACATATCACTAAGGATAGTCAAAGAAACTGGACTGATGGCACAGAGTCCTCACATACAGAGTCCCTGTGGTGAAAAGGTGTAGAGAGAACTCATAACAGGTTGGAAGAAAGAAAAACTGGCAGGAACAAAATGAGAGTTTTGAGAAATCAGAGTTTCTAGTAGAGGAGGAGATGTATTTAAAAGCTTGGACAGAAAAGCATTATTCATTGTCACTCTGTTCTCCATTTAAAATGACATTTTTGGCAGTTAAATTTTGCATGATTTTTTTTCCAAAAGCCCATCAGTCTATATTTCACCTGATCTACTATTTGACTGGAGAAACAATGTTAGCTGAACATTTGCCTGTCTTAGCAGTAAGAACAAGGTCAACCTTGTGTGATGCTGTTTCTCTTGGAAATAGTCTTATTTTATCACCAAACATTTCTAAATTGCAGCAAAATTTTAATATCAGTCTTCCTGAAAAACCTTCATATTCCCTTGCACCTGTGTGACAAACAGGAGAGACAGTGCCCAAGAGAAAAGCATGAACTAAGGTTGAAGGGAAGAGATGGGGCAGGGTTGAAGGGCAGAGTGAGAGTACTGCTCAGCTCTGGTCTCGTAGGGATGGAGAGCTGTGGCAGAGCTACAGGATGTGAGATATCTCCTTTCTTCAGCATGGTTGGCTGGTGGTAGCCCAGGGGCAGTGGTGATGCTCATCCTCGCCTTCCCCCTCCACAGGTCAGAGCTGATGGAAATATCAAATGGCAAGAAGGAAAAGCACAGAAATGAACAGAGCACGGCGGAAAGAAGAAGCAAGCACACCAAGAGACAGGATCTCCCGGTGAAGCAGAAGGTGAGAGGGGAAGCCTGTGCCTGCAAGCTCCATGGTAAACTTCCTTGGCCTGCAAGACCTCTGCAGATGAAAGGAGCCTGCAATTCTGGGCTGGATGCAACAAAAGCTTCTCAGTTTTTTTTTATTGTGGGAAAAATGAGAAAGGCATATGTGTGTGCTTGTGAAAGGTGTTCAGGGCACTGTGCCTGGCTGGGAGAAGCCCACCTTCATCCACCTGCAGTGCCACAGTACTGGTCCAGAGTCTCAACCGCAGGGCTGCTGCTCTGGTGATGGTTCAAGGAGTATTTCACACTTCTGAATATTCAACTTCTTTTGTAGGGATTGAAACGTCTTTGGTGAGGCAAGCAAAGACTCTTAATCCCTGGAGCAACTCCAGGGGCATGAAGAATTCAGCTCTAAGGCTCTTTTAAGTGCTTGTCTTTCTTCTGAGTCAGGCAGAGTCGGTCTGCAAGCTGGGGTTTTGCACAATTCCAGGTGTCCTTGTTACAAGCACAGAGAGAGCATCCTCTTTCTCAGTTTGACCGGAAATTATATCCTGCTATTGAAAAGAATTTGCTGGCAGCAGTTTTGCTGAAGCTCAAACAAACCCCATGAAAAGTTTTTATGTAGATGAAGTATTGCTTTCCAATTGCTTTGCCAGAAAACTTCCAGTTAAGGCCTATTTTGTAGCATTGCATCTTATACTGGAGACTTCCAGGGAATGGCTGCACGTTCATACACATGAAGCAATAGCATGTTCAGATTCAGAGCCTACGAAAACCTATGAGGATTTTCCCTTCAACTCATTCTTCTCCCTCCTCCCCCAGTGGGTCTTTCCATGTACTCATGCAGCGTTGACTTGGTGGGAAGCCAGATATTCCCAGTTGCTGTTTAAAATCTCCTTCCCACAACACACATAGTTTACTTGCAATGAGTCAATTAAATTAGCAGTTCATCTCAGCTAACTGCCTTTTAAACTCCTCAACTGTCTTTGCATTCCCTAGGGCAGCTTCATAGATACTGATCACACTGGACAGGAGATAGTGAGGTTGGGATGATGGGCAGCCTGCTCCGAAACAGAGCACCTAGCTTGTCTTGTCAGCATTTGCAGCCTTGAGGATGAATGTTATTTCTGGAAGTGCAGCTCCTGTGGGAAAAGTTTTTCTCTCACATTATCCACTGGAGGCTTTTTTAAAATTAAAGTTCACTTTCCAGGGAGACTATAACAACTCACAAGGATACCGGGGAAGAGAAAGACTATAAAGAAGGGCAATCACCCTGAGAGGAACTATTTTATAATGCACGCTCCTTTTCACTTTCACAGCTGCAGCCTGGACTCCCTGTGCTGGTACAACAGGACACTGACCATGGAGTTGCAGGATATGAAGCTGTGCCAAGTGGAGCTCAGCCAGGTGGCAGGAGCTTGGCAGCCACCAGCTCTCTCTACAGCTGTTTTTCCATACAGTGAAAACTTCAGCACGTGACCTCTACAAGCATTGCTGGGTGTTTTGACACAAAATGAGATGCAAACATAATGTTTGGAATACAAGCATGGCTTTACTGCCTGCTTTGTTGCCTCTTCGCATTAGGAATAAGAATGAAGGAATCAAGCTCTCTGACTTGCACCCGAATTTCTGATCTAACACAGTTTCTTCTCTTTTCTGTAAGAAACTCTTTTTCTCGCACTAAGAGCTGCTGAAATTGTTGAGAAGGTCTTGGAGGGGATAACAAGTGTGCATGTGCCTTTTGCCCAAAGCATGAGGGAAGAAAAACCCTACTGTGGTGGCACTCCTGGAAAAGTTATCCAAATAATTCTTTTACTCTTCTTTGGACCCAAATGTTTTTTGAAGCTTAGAACACATGAGGCTACAGCTACTTATTTTGTTTGGGAACGGTGGACAAAGAATGACAGTGTAGCTAAAGAGAGGGTGTTTGGAGTTCAAGTCCCAGGACCTCTTGAATCGTGTTGGTAATGGAAACGTCCCACAGTGGCTCTCTGCAGCTGTCTGGTGTCAGCATGAATCAGTGGATTTGCAAGGGCCTTGAAATTTCCTCTTTAGGCTTGATGTGGGGAGCCCTCTGATTGCAGAATTGATTTCTGCCTTTCTAAAATTTCTTGCTGAACATCCCATTAGTTTATGTGAATGGAGGGTGCGAAACAGGAACCTACAGACATCTAGGAAAACCATGTTTATTTTTCACTCCCTCTGATGTCTCATTCTACACCCACTGTGCGCACACAGCCTTTACGCTGGGCAGCTACAGCCTTAAAAGTCACAATAATATTTTGGGCCACAGCCTAGCAAAACATCTTTAAAAGTTCATGTCTTCTGGCATATGAGTAGCACGTACCCTAGCTGGTTTTGTGATGAAGAGATTTTTCCATGTGTCTCAGCAGATATGAGCAAGCAAGGAAACTACTAAGAGAGGAGAAAACCAGTTTTGAAGTGTTTTGGGTTTTTTTCCAAGTGGGTGAAAGATGCATGTATCCATTCGATTTTTATGCTTAAAAACCAATAGGAGTCAATATAAAATATTACATATATTTGTATTACATATATTTATATTAAATATATTTACTTTCATACTTTAAACATAATCCTAAGGGAGTGTTTTGATCAATATTTCCATATGAATTCCATTAATCATGGAAACCAATTGAATTTCCTAGCCATATCTGTAATACAGATGCTTTCCACTGCAAACTTTGATGAAACTTAGCTTATTTCTCATAGCTCCCTCAACACCCATGAGAACAGCAATATCTTTCAGGACCACTACTGGCCCTGAGTGGCAAAGTCCTGATGAAAAGTGCCACCTCCTCTTTTGTTCTATCTTTACCTCATGAAGAAGACTGATGAAATAAAGATTAAAAACTCTGGATTTGGCAGCCTCTGGAAATGTCCTGTTTTCCTATTATGAAAGGCTGTAAATAGAACATAATTTACCAAGAAAAAGGATATCAGACAGAAATATACTTTCAGCTAGAATTTCCTTACAAACATGATTTCTTGGAAATGATGACTGACTGACTACCTTACTTATTTTCTGTAGTACTGTTTGAGATTCTTTTTTAGGAACTGTATGTTTTTATTTGAACTACAAGTCATTTCTTGCCAATTATGCTGATGAAGCATGAAGCTCATTCACAATTCCTTTTTCAGATTCCAGTTCAGTGCACAATAATGTTCAAACTACCTACGGCTGGATTGTCAAGGTAGAAGTAGGTTATTTGCTGATGACATGATTTGACCTACATTAGAAAGAGGAAAGAATAGTCTCTCCCCTCTATGTTGGTTCCGTAATCTGTATCTACAAAAATGTGAGAAGTCCAGCTTCAAGCAGAGAATTGGGTATCCCAGGCCAAACAGTGTCACAAACTGTACCTCCAGTTAACTGATTTTGAAATGACTTCATTGCAGATATAAGAGAAAATAATTTAATCTGATATTGGCAAAAACATGTTTTAATTTGAAATTTGTGTATGCCCGTGTGTCCTGCAGAGGAGCTAATTAAAAAAAAAAAAAATAGGTGAAGAGTAGTCAGCAGCCTGAAGAACAGGGAATTCCCCTGGGGTGGTAGCAGCTACGGTTTGAATACTGCAGTGACTGAAAAAAAAGACTCAAACACAAGTCTCTCGCTATTCAAGCGAATGCTTTAACCATGCCTAAGGTGACTGGTGCTGGGACTTTTTACCCCAGTATGTTTTTCACTGAATGTGCCCCGGGCTGGTGTGTTCAGGGATGAACCCAGCACTGCTGCTGCTGTGCATTAGGTGTGGTCCTTTTCCTCGATGGAGAGAAAGCCGCAGCACCTCTTGTACCATCTGCCCAAATTACAGCAGTGCTTACGCAGGATGTGGGAATGGCCTGTTCAGAGCTTGTGTTTTTGCGTGAGAGAAACTGACTGTGTTTAGGGCTCTGGATAATGGTATAGTTCAAAAAGGTTACTTTTTTTGGAATTGCAGCCAGTGCTAGAGAGTATGGGAAAGCAAGACTTTTTAATCACCCTGTCAGGCTTACATCTGCCTGGGTCTCAAACTTAGCTGAGAATCTAATCTTTTTTATTTGCACTCTGTGATTGAAAGTTACTGCGCTTGGCTTCACATAGTTGTGTGTTTGGACTGGATTGCATTTACATTACAAACAGTCTGAGAATAACCCTCCGATAAAAAGCTTCTCTCACTACCAGCAAGGTTACTCTGCATGGACGTTGGTGTGATGGAGGTCAGAACTGATCCTTCAGGAATTTAGTGCCAGACTTACTTTGTAGACAAAGTCAGAGGTACTTTGGGAGCTCAGTAACTGGTGAAGAGTGGGTGCTCTAGCAATCACCTTTTGTGGCTGGTACCTAGCCAGTTACTTAGCCAGCCTTAGCAGTAATAAAACCACATGAAGCTGTTCTTACTGAAGTTCCAGTTACAGTCATCTTACTTTGAATTCTTCGTTTGTCTTTTAATTCCAAAGATAATCCTTCTGCAAGCAATCAGGCTGTTTGCGTAGTAAGGTACCTCTCAGCATCAGTGTGAGAAATTTGGCCTATGGTGTCAGACTGGACCTCATACATTTATGTGGACTTTCACCTGGCAAATGAAGCTGCATGATCTGCTAAGGGGTTAATCAGTTTGGTTTACTTAAAAATTCTTAACCACGATGAAAAACATTTTAGCACATAAGAGGAGCGATTGTGGGTGAAAAACTGAAGATACATGATTTATCACTCCCCTCACAAATAAAATTTATTCATTGCATCCACCAGCCATCACACAGATGGTCAGAAAATTGGCTTTGTGTAGGGATGTGGATTCAGGCATGAATATTAATATGAGACAGATGTAAACGCATATTAATATGCATTTGCTTTGCATGGACTGACATTACAATATTTTCATTAAAGAAACCACATTTGAAATGGAAAGTATAGGTCACCTTTTAAAAACATAAAATAGTAGGGTACAATGTATTTGCACTTCTCTAGAACAACAGAAATGACTGAATAAATATTTTTTTTTTAAAAAAAAGTGTAAGTGACATTTCTTGTGGCAAAATATTTTGGATGCAACATAATAATAATTAATAAATCAGGGAGACATCTCCCACTTTGTGGTTAAAACATATTTCCTCCTTTTTGTCTGCCTTGTTACACTGGCAGTAATGCATACCATAATATATGGATGATAGATACAAGGCTTCAGACTGGCATGTCTACAGTGAAGTTCAGCTAAGTTAGGTAGACTTACTAAACTCATCCTGTCTCAAAATGCACCATTCAATATGTTGTTGTTTTTCTAATGGCAGCAATGCATAAAACCCATAAGATTGATGAAGATACAGTGCTTCATGTGTTTTTTTTTTTTTTTAAGGGGACAGCACTGATGTTTGCAGCAGCATTGACATCTGTGCATTGTTAGTATTTGCTCATGGTAACATCATGCATTTGCCCAAAGAGAAACACCACGTCATTATATATGTCATATTATAAAAGACTCTCTCACAGATATTTGCTAAGCATTTTTTTTGCAAAGGCTCAGTAACAGAAATATAATTTCCAGGGGGAAATTGGATAATTTTGTTCTTATATAAAACATTCAGGTGCTTTCTAGCTGGTAGCCATAATGCTTGAGTGTCTGAGTAAACAGTTTTGTAAGTATAAACATTTTTTGAGAAGGGGTTGTTGAAGTTAAGATCCAAAGCATCAGTAGGCTGTCCAGTGTCTTGTCAGATCCCTTGCATCCTTCAAATGTAGCTGTGAGGTTATAAATCTGTGGAAGCAACTGGGCTGACTTCTGCTTTCATTGCAAAGCACGTAGGTAGCCAACTATATCTTGCATGTGCTGGTGTGAGCTCAGGGATCTGTCTCACTCCTCCACAATCATGTCATATAAAGATGGTGCAAGTGCTAGTGTAAGCAAGACAGAGCTTTTTGTCCACATCTCATCCCTGTGCCCAGTGATGTAAACCCCAACTATAAGTTCGAGTTCACAGTTGCACTGCTGTAAATGACTTTGAGTGATGAAGCCCACAGTATAATATCAGCCAAGCCATGCTCCTTGCTGCCAAGTGCAAGATACAGGACAGAGGTGGTAGTCCCACGGGCCCCTTATGTGTTACCCTGCTGTGAGGCTACTTGGTGCAGAGCAGAAGAGCCCTGTGCTCTGCTTTGGACATGGCACATGTCCCTCTGTGGGGGAAGGGCTTGGAAAAAGTGATGCACAAGCAGCTGTGACACCTTCATGTCATCTGTGGATTCCCCTACTTAGGATGCATTTCTAACTGGCTTTTTGGAGCATCCAACCATCCTGGGTGTTACAATGCCAAGGCAGGATCTAATGCTGCCGTGTATTTTAGAAGCCTCTATGAAAACAATAGCTTGATAGCTATTCGTGCTGTCAGATGCCAATGGAGGCTTCCCGTGTTTCCTGCAGCAGATGCTGGGTAAATAAATGGGGACTCTGTGACCTTTGCTCCAGCCCTTCCAGGTGCCTGAAAGATTCTGGAGCTCCTTTGCCTGTGTGAGCATGCATTTGTCTGTTTAATGATGGAAGAGGAGAAAGAAAGTTTATATTTGCTTTAGGTTTTGATTGTTTCCTCCCTGCTTTTTAGCTTCGTAAATTCCAGAAAGTCTCACACAGAAGACTGCTCTTTAGCTCCTGAGAACGTGCTGCCCCTGTTTGCCCTGTGGCTGCCTCACTCCAGCTCAGCTGTCAGTCAAATGGAGCATCTCCGGAAAGGTAACGCAGAGGGCTCATTATATGCTTCTGTCAATAGAACAGAAGAGATCTCATTCACATAACGCATTTTGTATTGCAGGTAACTTCCTTAAATTCCCAGTCATAAATCTTCCTAATTCAATATTCTGTGATCTGATTCATCTGGCAAGCCAGCAGAGATTTCAGCAAATATGGCAGCTCCCTCAATGCTTTTCTCTCATGACTTCTTCCTCCAGCCCCACATCCAACGTATCTCTTCTCTCTCTCCCTCTTGCCTCCACGCTCCCTATACCAGGGAATCAGTATTCTTATTCAGCAAGTTTCTTCAGAAATTATTTTCAATGGAAAGATATAGATTTTAAAAAGGTTGGGCTTTTTCGCCTCTAAATTAAAATATTTGAGCTTGTTCAACAATCCTACCATACCTCTGGCTCAAATCCATTCAGTATTCAATTGAATCTTCCTGGGACAGCCAGGGATGTTGTCATCAGGGAGCCTGGTTTCTTGTGTCTCATATGTGATAAGACTCTGGACAGATGAACTGTCGCAAAGTAAGGATTGTCTGTCTTTATTGACATAGTTTACCCTCCTAAAGTGTTCAATATCCACACTTCCCATCCAGATTCAGGATAAAACAAAACATGAGAAGTGCTGGTGTTCACTTAACCATAGCACAGGACAATGGGTGGGCAATGGAAGGTGGGAAATATGCACAGGTGTGGCAGGGCGGATACCTGTCCCCAGAGAAGAGCTCTCCCTCTCATTCTTAGGTAACAGAAGGCTTTAGTGAAAAGTGAGGCTGTGCTTAGCTTTGTGAATACACAGCTGCTTTTTTTCCCCTTGTAGGATATTCCTCTGAGGTGGTCCCTGGTATCAGTACAGGCTGGGGGATGACGTAGTGAGAGCAGGTGTACCAAGAGGGACTTGGGGGTACTGCTGGATGAAAAGCTGAAATTGAGCTGGCAATGTACTCTCCCAGCCCAGGCGGCCAGCTGTATCCTGGGCTCCATCAGAAGAAGCATGGCCAGCAGATTGTGGGAGGTGACTCTGCCCCTCTGCTCTGCTCTGTTGAGAGACCACTTGGAGTACTGCATCGAGCTCTGGAGTCCTCAGCAAATGAAAGACATGGACCGGTTGGATCAGATCCAGAAGACGGCCACGAAAATGATCAGAGGGCTGGAACACCTCTCCTATGAGGAAACACTGAGAGAGTTGAAAGTGTTCAACCTGGAGGGGAGAAGGCTACGGGGAGACCTTATTGCAGCCTTTCAGTACTTAAAGAGGCCTTATAAGAAAGATGGGAACAATCTTTTTAGCAGGGCCTGTAGCGAAAGGGCAAGGGATGGTGGTTTTAAACTAAAAGAAGGTAGATTTAAGCAAGATATAAGGAGCAATTTTTTGCAGTGAGGGTGGTGAAACACTAGAACAGGTTGCCTGGAGAGGTGGTGGATGCCCTATCCCTGGAAGCATTCAAAGTTGGGGTGGACAACGTGATGTAGTTGAAGATGCCCCCTTCCAACCCAAACTATTCTATGATTCTGTGAAAGTATTCTATGCTAGTAGGCTGGAAAGCTTAATCCCAATGACGTTTTATTGTAAGACGTATACTTTGAACAGTACCAGCGTGGGACTGCAAAAAAAAACCTCTTAAGAGTGTGCTAGGTCTAGGTTATGGTAGCCGTGATGCTCCTCCAGGAAAAAAAGAAGCTAACTGAAGGCAAAAAAAAAAAGCCTCCTTGTACACAAAATGTTTCTTTTTTTGTCTATTTTTCAGTGGCAGGCGGAATCAACAAAGAAGAGAAGAGACCTGAGGTCTGCATTTTCATCTTATCGCTTACCTTGCTTTTTATACCACAGTAAGAGTGCCCATTGGACCATTTTCAGGACGATTGGAAGGTTCTTTTTCTGTGTTGGGTCAGACTGCAATACCCTTATCAAGAACTTTTCTTTGTGTCCCAGCAGCAGGTTGGTGAGACTGCATTGTTCACTCTCATCCAGAGTGGCTCTTCAGGCTCTTGTAGAAAGGCTGTTGGCTCTGTCCCTGACTAAATAATTTTGTGCTACTCTGTTCAATCCCCTGCACATCTTGCAGCTTCTGTTCCTTATTTGTGCCAGCTGATTATTTCCTACTCATATGCTGTTCTTTGGAATAGTAATTAAGAAATCAAACTCTGTTTTTCTCTGTAGAAAATACAGATTTTTATGAACAGTATCATTGTGAGCAATGCCTTGGGAAGCTTATGGGTTTCAATGTTTCCTTAACATCCTACTGAAGGCCAAAGAGCCTGCCTGCGTTGTCGCTGGCCATTAGAAGACACTTCTGTCTTGGTGCTGCCCTCTCATTGCCTGCTTCTGTGGTGCTCTCTGTTGCTTCCCTCCGCAGACTCTTGGGAAATGTGCTGGCAAGATAGGACTCTTCTGCAGAGCCTCAGCCTTTTCTTCTTTTTTTAGTTGCCTTGAATTCACTCTTAACTCAAGTTGCAATAAAGTTAAGCACAAATAAAATATTCACAGCATCCAAAACAAATAACACACTTATAAATGTTTTTGAAACATTGTTTCTCAATTGAAAGATGTCAAATGATACCGGATAAATGTACCTGTGTTGGGTTTAAATGGGAAGAGCCTTCCTGCACATGAGCCATGGTGTGATGGCTGGCACTGGGGCCCCCCTGAGGTCTGCCTTTCGGCAGGCGGATGCTGCCATAAGGCCCATTAGCCAGTGCCTTGCCCCCCAGCATTACTCTTTAGTCCATTAGTGGGGTCAAGTTTACTAATGTTCTTTGCCAGACTTATTTCTTTCTGAGAAGAGAGACAGACAATTTCTCCAAGAAAAAGCAGCTGCTGTTTCCCTACCAGAAAGATGCTGGTAGGGATCATCCCCATCGCTTTACTGATCACTACCCACTCCCTGAGTCATCCAGGGTAAAACTCCTCCTTTGCTCCTCTGCACGCTCTACTGAACAATAATACATAAGTTTTGATATAAAAAATGACTTCCTCTCAACCTTGTGTTTTAACTCCCTCTGTACGTAGTCAGCCACACTCTTACAAATGTCTAAATGGGGTGTAGCCATCTCATGGTGAAATAGTCTTGGGATGATTTGACCCCAATACCTTTTTCTTTGATGGGTACTGAAATAACCGTGTATTTCTGGTTCAAGTCAGTCAGAATCATTTTCTGTCTGCATTGAATTTGCAAGGACAGATGGCTTCCAACGTTGAGAGCTCAATCCAAGTTAAAACTGGAGGGGAAAGTTGTTTGATTCTTTGCAGGAATTACTGTCTAAACAAAGCCTGACTTCAACAGATTTCTATGCAACACCCTTTGATTCCCATTTTCCATCTGTGATAAATTTGGGATGTTATTGTTGGATTTGTATCTTTCCTTTGATAAACATATTAAAACATGGTTCAAAATAGCTTTTTATCTTCTAAAAGATATAACGTGAATGAAATCCCCTCTGACTTCTGTGGGTTTGGAAGCAGTTTTCCTGCTTTTGTTACATTTGCACCAGATTTCCCTAATTCTTTGCTTGTGGCACTGCTCACGTTGCTAGTGCAGAGTTTATGTTTGGCTCAGGAAGCAGCTGTAAAATGAACTCTGGTACCTGTACATATTAATATTTCCCTCATCTTGACAATTTATCCAATTTTTGCCTTTGATCACTACCTCCACCAAGAGTGAAACTTGGAGTCTTGGCAGGCAGGGAGGGATGATGAATACCAAGCTTCTGAGATCAGGCTCGAGAGCCCTCTCAAGATCATTTTGCTTGTTCAGCATAGGACTTAGCTTCCAGAAAGTGAGAGCTCAGAGCTTTTAATTTTTTACCTTCTTTATTTGTGTCTTCTCCTGTTGAGCAACCTGTAGCTGCAAAAAGAGACATCACAGTTGTCAAGAACTTATTGTCCATATGGTGATGGTCAGTTATAGGAAAAAAGCTACACTTTTTTTTTTTGCAGAGTAGCTTGGATGCCATAAGACATTTATAGACTAAGTAAGGAACACTTCTACTCAGACTTAAGCTGTGGTCAACTGTTCTTTCCCTGAAAAATGTCCCACTTTTTAACCTCCCCTTTAGTGGCATTATTACCAGTACAGGTATCATCTTTGTTACCAGTAATAGTATTGTTGTCATCTACCAACATCTGTGTAGTTGATGAGTTCAGCAATCTCAACTGTTGGTCTGTAGCTGGCAATGATGCCGTGTACAGCTGGGGCATTTCAGCCGTGGGAATCCAGCTTCTCAAAGCAAGCAGGACACACACTGCAGCAGGAACTGCCCCTTGCCATGCTACAGAGCAGTGCCAGACCTGGGCAGTGTGGCTGAGTGCCTGAGGCTTTTGTTGCCTGAAAGCCCCTATCTGTCATGAGACCGCGCTGCTACCCACGTCTTCCTAAGGTTAGCTGGCTGGCTGGGGAAGGCAAAGTGTGGAGACAATTTTCTTCTGTGTCTTCATCCTGCTGGAGATGATTCTCTTGCAGTCTTTCTTCCTAGGCTATGGCATTGGGGTGGTAGAGTTGCAGCTGTTACTGTATTCTCCTGATTTGAAGAGCAGCATTCATTGCTTCAGCAAATTAAGAATATAACCCTAAACCAACAAAATTAACAGATGCTGTTTTGCCTGCAAGATCTTTTGCCCCATATCAAATATTGAATAATCTGCCCACAGGATAGGCAAATTTCTCCCACATCTACAATGAGAAACAGAATGACCTCCCAGAACAATTCCCTCTCTCCAGTGTAGGGCAAGGCAGGGCCACCTTGGTGTTGCTGTTGCAGCCCCAGAATCAGTCACAGGACTGTGACTCAGTGAGATTACGCAATGTGAATGGATCCTTCTGGTTGTTTGTGGTCTTGCTAAAGTTGGGGTTGAGAGTCAGATTCAAGCCCAAGCTCAGAAGTTTTCATCTTGCTAAGCTTTTCGTTGGTGTTGACACACTGTATTTTTGCTTCAGTCAAGGAGCTATTTCTATTGCACAGGGAGGATTAATTTTACTCTATTCATTTTACAGTTAGTATTGTCATGGATATTAATCAATCTGAGTCTGGACAAAGAGGAGTACAGATCTGTGATATCTTCTAGAAGTCCACTGCCACATTTTTGCCTGGGAGCTCCCTTACAAAACAAAGCAGCAGCATTCCCATCGAAATAATTTGGCTTTGCAAGCTTGCAATGAAAATTCGGTCACAAGAAACACTAATTAAAATAATCAGTTGTTACGATTTTAATATTAATTCACTTTTCAGTCATTCATATAAGCTGCATGCCTTCCTGTGATGACTGTGCGCCCATGAGATGAGGATGGGAAGAGCGTGGTGCTGAGCAGGGGGCCTCAGAGCCCAGGGAAGGGGCAAGTTACTGCAGGCTGAGTACCCACTGCACTACACTCGGATTCAGACTGTGCATGAGGTGGCAGAGGATATGATTCAAATCTGCATCCCCTTTGCATCCTCCATCCTTGTAGCCTGAAGGTCCCCTCTGCCTGTCTGCTGTCAGGGAGCAGCTCTGGCTCTTCCGATGTGCACCTGTGTTGCGGGGCAGAGCCTGGGGAACTGTTATGGGGCCCAGGGCCCTCTGCCCTCTGGCCAAGGCTCCACAGGAGCATCCTGTGCATCACAATGTGGAAAACAACATGCTGAAGATGTGACTGAGGCCACCAACTGTTACAGTGAAGGCTACAGTGGAGCTATGAACTGTTTGGAACAGCTTTTGGGCAACACCAATCTGGACTGAATTTAAAAAGAAATCTGTTTTGGTAGTTTCTCTCCCTCCCCTTACATTCTTTTATTTATTTATTATTTTTAAAAAAAATCTTAAACACTTCAGAGCCTGTTTTCTAGTCTTTGGTTTTAGACAGATGAACAGCAGGGCTTTATAAGCTGATTGTGTTCAGATGTACATCTGCAGCAATAATTGGGATACACAGGGAATGGTGTCACTGTAACGTTTTGCAATAGATGTTGGAATGAAACCACAAATGGAAACCACATTATGTTGTTAATTGTTTGATTTAAACCCACAAACCCAGTAAAATTCAAAGACATAAGAACAATAAAATTGCGTGGTGCTGATAAAAGGCATGCAAGTCTTTGGGCCAAATTCTTGTCCCCAAATCAACATCGGCTCATGCACGGGTCTTGTGAAGCAAGTTAGGATGTAATGTCTTACTTTTCAGTCTCCTGTGAGCAGCACTAAGGAGGAAACTGGGTTAACCTAAGTGCCTTGGCAATACTGGCACTTCCTACTCTCTCTTCCTTTTCTTCCCCCCTCCATACGCTCTTATGCCCTTTCTCCTTCTGGGCACATCCAGTGGTAGATCTTGTTTTGACTCATTCACCCACTTATATATTCTGTGTTGCCCTAAGGAAGCAGCATTATGGAGGTTTACAGCTCACAATGTAGCTTTGCTGTAGCCATCTTAGATCTCAGTGGAAATCCAGGTGTAGTAAGAAAGTTTGTCATTGTATTCACTACCAAAAAAAGGTTTTGTGCAGCCAAATTTCTTAAAGTGTAGGATTTCGAGTTTTTCAGTAAAATTTTCCAAATTTCAGTCATAAATATTGCCTGTGATTATCTATTAAAATAAAAAGTAACAAAATATTACTAATAAAACAACTAAGCAGTAATAAAACAAAATAAAATAAAATAAAATTACTAATAAATAATAAAAAATTACTCCTTTTCATAGGGAAAAAAAAGTAATTGAAGGATTTCAGTCACACAGGTAATGGATTCTTCTAGTTCTGACCTTTTTGTTTTGAGAGAGGAAAACTGGAATTCACCTCTTGCTCAGCAAAATAACTGTAAAAATAAAGTTGCCTGGATGTGGTCCTTTTTTTCCTGTTCTGACTATAATAATGAAAAAAAAAAAAAGGTGCTTCTCCCAGACAGGAATAATGGAACATCATAAGAGCTGATACTATTTTCTCCTTTTCACTGAGACAGACTTTCTGTCCATCATGGGTTGGAGAAAGGAGGTAAATTTACACCGTTCTCTATAAATAGAAGTAGAACTGGTCTCAAGTCTGAAAGAGCCTTGACTAGGTTCAATGAATCTGCTACAATAAGGAAAAAAAATCATGTAAACTTGACCCAAGCCTCATCTGAAACTTTTCAGGAGATCATGGTATATACACATGCATACAGGACAGCAAGTGATAGAAGGTGTAGAATTTGATATGTGATTATGTGTTGGCCTTCCATGTCAGGAAAGCAGAAGAATGGAGTTAAAGGAACTCTAAATGATCTGAAAAACAAATTAGAAACATCCATGTTGAAAGCTTGTTGAAATCCTGTTTGTTCAAGGTAAATAAACTTTCTACATCTCTGAGTTTTCAGGTAAACAGGGAATAGATAGTACTCATCCCTTCCCTTATGTAGGTTTTAGCCATTCACATTCTGTTCAGGCCCCTATTTGTTATTCAATCTATTGTTTCCAAGCTTGTCCCTTTTCATTTAACAAATCCTTCCCAAAGTCATACTCTGGTAGTTAGCCTTTTTTCCAGAAACATCCTTGCAGTTTCTCTGGACTTTGCTTCTAGCATGAGTTGAAAGTCTTTTTCTTCTTTGCTTAAGGAACATTGATTTTCCCATTGTTGCTATTTGCAATTTAATTTGACGACGGCATTCTTTACAACATTTCTCTCCCAAAGTTTTGGACACAAGGCAAAATAAAATTCCAGCCTGATAGCAGCCCTTACGTGTGTGCAGCTACTCTGGGAATCATAGAATAGAATCATGGAATAGTTTGGGTTGGAAGGGACCTTTAAGATCATCTAGTTCCAACCCCACATATTCACGCACTACTGACACACATAGTCAAAGACTACTTGGAAATAAGATAGACCTGTACACCATGGCCGATCTTGGCCAGCCTCCAAATGTTGCTTCTCCCAAGAACTTCTGTCTCACCACAGCTTGGTATCAGCAGAGATGCTGTTGGGGTTTAGTCACTTGTGGAGAAGCTGCGAAGCAGGCAGTGTTGGCTGAATGATGAATACCAACGTAAAGTGTAATTAACACAGACAGGCTTTTATTGCCAACAATAGTAGGAAACAGTTTTATTCCTTTATTTGCTGCCAGCTCTGGCAGGTTAAAGAGCCAAGTGTCACATCAGAATCCTGTTGGTGTGTGGGAGTTTGGTGCATACTTCTAGATTCAGTTAAAAAAAAAAAAAAAAAGAAAGAAAACAAAAAGAAGGGATGGATTGGTGTCAGTTTTGCTTGTGTGGGATTTTGTCGATAATATATGCCATATATTCCAGGCTGTTTTCCATATGCTTTTATATTATTAAAGTCCCTTTTGTGTGCAAGTGAGTATTTTGTTCTGAGAAATTAGTGAGGAGTAACCATCGCACCATGGGAAAATGTACAGTAAACAGAATGCTCATATTATGAATTTGGCTTCATTTGTTCAAGGAAGTATGTAAAAATAAATAGTAAGTCAGGAATAAAAGTATTATAGAAATTACATTCTCCTTCCACTTAAATCTTACTTCACAGGAAGAAAAATATTTTAAGAGTACTATCAGCCTCCAGAAAAGATTATTATGAAAAAATGTGGCAGTGTGGCACACTGCCTTTTTGAGATGTGAAAAGATAACCATAGAAGTCTACATAAACTAACATTTATCACCTTTTTCCTAACTACACTTTTAGCAACTACTTTTACAATTCCAGGTTTGTCACTGACATTCAGTGCACCTGAGAAACCTTTCCCTAAATTTGTTCTGTATGAGTTTTTTAATCAACACTTCTGAGTTTGTAGGATGGAAATTCCTAAAAGATCTCCAACCAGCTGTGCTTTAAACTTGAATACTTAATTGTTGCAAATACATAAAAATTCTTTCAATATAATCAATAGTCAGATAGAAAGGAATAACAAAGAATTCAAACTTTGTGCACCTACCATCATGTATCTACATGGAGTTAGCTGCAAGATTAGGGCTTGTGAAATGAACATCACTTTTCTAGATGAAGAAGCAGTGGGCTGTATTTCCTTCTGCAGAAGATGGAATGCATGAGCAAGCTGACATACCAAAGGTAAGCCCTGTTTCAAACTTTTTTGAAAGATGTTTACTGAATCAGCACAGAGAACATTTCAAAAGAATTAATTTCTTTCCTTGATGCTAAATTCAGGGTATTGGATGCCGGGGAAACTTAGTTTTACTCTGGAAATGATGGAAGTACCCATGTATTTCTGGGTACTTCCCTATGCTTTGCGTAGAGCGGGTGCCAGAATCAGCACGAGCCTGTGAGAGCCTGGGCTCGTGCTTTCCAGTAACTGAGCTACTGGCATAAAGCAGCTACGCAGTGGTTCTCCCAGCCGGGTTCTTCCAAGCTATCGCTTTTCTGAACCTGCATGACAATATTGAAAATTCAACCCAGTTAATAGAAAAAAATGTTAAATCAATAGCCATAAAATTTAATGGGTTTATAGCAGTTTTAACACAGTAGGACTGAATTATCATGTTAATTTAATTTCCATTTCTAAATGAACCAGAAGGCACAGAAAGGTCAATTAACCGTTACCTTCATTGTCTTCTTTTTTTTCTTTCACTGCCACTTTTAAAACACAGTGACTCTCAAAGCATTTGAACCTTTTCCGGAAGTTCACGACTTTCTCTTGAAGATTCCATATACGCAGAAAACTAACACACTGATTGCTTTACCGTGTTTTATCTTTATCTGTCATTGTATCAGAGGTAAATAAACACTGCAGAGGGTTTATTTGCTGGAATTCATTGCTATGTCATTATTTCTGGAGGAGCTTTGGCCTTTGACAGATTGTCAGCGTCTCCAGCCTACATCCTTACAATCAAGTGGGGTGTGTGCATCCTTCCCCTCCTGTCTCTGCTCACAAAGAACACCCATCACTGTTTGTGCAGCAGCTCCAAAGCCTTCGCTGACGTTAACGTGTGCCACGATGCCTAAAAAATACTTGACAGCAGTCAGCCTAAAAAACCACTTAGCCCATTGGCCAGGCTTATCAATTTTGCCATTGTTCCTCTCTACAGTCAATGATTGCCTCCTACCTTACACTTGAACTGCAGTCTCCAGCTGCACCTTGGTGCTTGTCCACAGAAACAGAGACTGGACGCCTTAACAAGACAATTACAAGGCACCTGTGACTTCCATTGAGATGAGCATTTCAGCTATGTTCTTTCTGATATGTGATATCGTGTCACTCTGAATAAATTTATCTGTATGTTGTTTGCTTGTGCTAGGGAGCAGCTGTGGTTCCTGGTTACAGATGCTGATAAACTGCAGGACAGCTGAAATGGAGAAGGTAAGGTCTTAGTAATGTAGAATTTAGTGGGCATTCTGCAATTGATTTTAATAGGGCCAGGGTAATACTGAAGATTTTAACTTCCCAAGGTTACATGGAGTCTTAATCATCCAGGTGGGGATGTGGTCAAATGTCCTGGTCTGCATATTAGGTATAAAGCAAATCTCCACTCCCTTCTGAGGTGTCAAGTCTGCATATCTCTTAAGGCTTCCTCTAGAATATAATCGTACTCATTTATGTTCTTCATTATTTCTTTTCCTCAAAAGCCTTTATGTAGACAAAATTATTTCCCTTATTTCTCTTTCCATGACCAAATAGAATCAAATAAATCATGATTAAAGCAACGTATGTATTGCAGCAGTGTTTTTATTTATAAATAAAATATGTAAAATTTGTTTGTTTGGGGATTGGCAAACTTTGCTTACTTGTATTTAAACATTCTTGAAACAGCAACCTAAGAAGATGATAAAACCCCCCAAATCTTTAGTTTTCCATGTTCTGCTGGCTGGAATCACACAAAGCCTGGAATGGCTCTCTATAAAATGATGCTATTTTTATGGTCATCTGTGCAATATGATCACAAAACTGTCCATGGCTAGAGCCAACTTTGATTTTTATATCCAAGCAGTAGTATTATTGCGGTCCACAAAACAATTTAGGTGTGCACACATAAAACTCTATTTTATACTGGTGCACAGTGGCTGTTTCAGGACCTGGAGCAAGAAATGAGAGGCGCCTCGTGCCCAGTGATTGGAGATTCAGCCCTGTCCCCTCTGGCATGTGGGCACAGAGCATCTGTGTCTCCGATGTATGTAATAAATCTGCCCCAGGTCTTGCTAAGCAGTGCGGGTCCTGCTGGGCTTTTAAGGGATGTGGCAGGTGAGTAAGGTTATACACTACTTGAGCATTGCTTGAAAATTCAGCATAGTTCCCTGAAAGTTCAAATTTTTTCCTACTTTGGGAAATGAAGTAAATCATGCCCAGTGGGTTTCCTAAAGCAAAATGCAGACTGCTGTTATGGCAATGTAAAAGAAGAGTAAAAATAAAGATAGAGAACTAAAGTTTAAAGAGATTTCTGTAATTGTCGATTTCAAATGCAGAAGCCCCTGAGGCAAGTTCAGGAGAAGCTGGTAGGAGGGAAACCAAGAATAGTCTGTAGAAATAACTCCAAAATGCCACAGAAAAATAGGAGGAATAAATCAATTATATGGAGCGTTTTAAGCCATCCATTAGAGAAAAATAATTCTCTGCTAAATGCCATAGGATGAGGCAAAAGATCTGCAGAATAAGTTTATTCCTGTTAAACCCTATCTTGTCTTCTGTAAAGACAGTAATGTCTGTTGACCTGTGTGAATTCTTCAAGATGTATTTATAAATAGTTATTCAGCTCAAATAATTCAAACTTATTGATGATTTTCTAGGTAAGCTCATAGCAGTGATTTTTTCGCTTTTTTTTGTTTTCAGTGCGTCAGGTCCAGATACAGTGATCATCATATTTGTTAGTGTGAAGGCTCATGCTGGGCATACCTTTGTGGCTGTCTCAACATCACTTAGATTTCAATTTGTAAAGGCTTGTGGGACATCTGGAAGTGATAGCTTATGATCTGACATAAGCAATCATACACTGCACTTATCAGCAAGCAGCCCGATCGCCAAAGGGAATAGCTCAGAGGATGAACTCTCTGCACAAAGTGTGCTTAGCTTGATGGACATCTTTGAATAATAATCCTGAGAATTTCAAACCTGTCCTGGAATTTTCTGAACAGAACACAGATGTTGAAGAAGTTATTTGAAGTCCATAGTTCTAAGTTTTCATTCAAAAATAGTCACAGTGGAATTGGATGAGCTGAATATGTCCAATATGTTGAGAAAACAGGAAAAATTTCTTGTTAATAAAATGTGTGTTGAGTAAATCTTGGGTGCTGGAACTGGCAGTCATCATGTATCACCTTTGTCTCCTATGTATTCTTAATTCCAGAGAAGGTCAGGGAAGTTATTTGGAATCTGGGAACATTAGATAGCACTAGTTATGTACACCAGGATTTTCAAAGGGATTTTGGATGTACCACATTTGAGATATTTCATGTTTTATTCACCTTAAAAGCTGCTTATTCTCCTGAAGTGCACAGAAAATGAGCTGACCACCCACTCCCTTTCCCAAGAAAAAGTCATACCATGAAATCTTTGCTCCTCTTCTGCAATTCAAGTGACTGAGAGCAAGCAGTCACATAAAAGCTACAAGGAACTGTACTGTAAAATCGAAAGTCAGAGCAAAGTCTCTTTTACGAGATTTTCAAGCAGACCAAAAGAGCTGCTGTCACTTGAGATCCCTGCTGGGCTGATGGTTATGGTGACTCTCATAATGCTTTTTCTTTGGGGATTTTAAGAATTACTTTGCTCCTGTTTGGAGTTTTCACAGCTCAGTTTCAGATGACAAAGAATCGCCTCATTTCCCTAAGTCTACATATTACATCAGTTAAAAGAGAGAAGGAAATAAGATTCTTAATTCACCCATAGTTCTTGATTCTCTCTTAAAAGTTGATTTCAGTGTGTTTATTTTTACTAAATCATACAAAATTGCACGTGGTTAACTGCCTTTAATTACCTTTGATTTAGTAAAAGTAGCCAGATGATTTCTGAATAGCAAAAAAAAAAAAAAAAAAAATCTACAAAAGTGTGTTTTGCAACTTCCTTTTTGAAATGTTTTCGTTGTGTTTAGCATGAGAAATTCCTGTCCTAGTGTTTTTAATGACCCCCTCTTAAATTTTTGTGTGAGACAGAGTATTATTTTACAAAGTGTATTGACATTTCTTTTTCTGTACTTAAAAATAAATAGCCTCCAGGTTTCTTTCCCCCCTTTTTATGGATATTTGTTAGTTAATTTGTATGATCAGAATGACTTCCTATGACCGATTTAATTTGCATTACAGAACATACTGTGTGAAAGCAGTATCTATTTTTCCTCTTTTTTTCAGACTGAAATGGCTATTGGAGTAAGAAGGTGGTGGCTTTAGCTGCTTTTTGGGGGGGATTGTTATGGTGTTTCTGCCAATTAAAGGACAAACTTAGATATTGAATGTTGTGTGAAAATAATTTTCTTTGACCAGCTTGGCCACTGAAAGGAAACTGCTGGTAATGTCTTTCCCTGAGAGGAGTGTAACCTATGTGTGCATATGTATTTGTTTTCAGCTGCGTCTGCCAGGAAAGCTGGAGAAAGATGTTACTCATTACCTACTTGGAAACATCTGTCCATTTTCAGAGCGTAGCTTTTACAAGGCATGATATTAAACATTACATTTACACATCCTGAAAAGATTTACAAGGGGAACGAAACTGTTACAAACAGTGAAGGGAATGTGGTTAAGCTTAGCAGACAGAAATGAATGAATGTGTGTTCATGGAGGAACGCCCTGCAAAGCTGCTGCTGGAGAGTGGGGGCCTCCCTGCACGGCTTGTGGATAACCCCATCTGTCTCCTGTCTCTATCCCTGATGCCTTCCTCCTCTTTCTTCAAAACAGATCAAGCACTGCCCACATGGCACGGCTGTCCTTGTTGGCAAAAATGCAAAAGCAGCCCAAGATCACTATTGTGTGCACTCAAACTTACCTACCTCTGCCACAATAGTGTGCTTAGAGGCCAGTGGGCTCCTATTTGCAGCACTGGGACCTAGGTCAGTCTCTGGAAACTTCAAAAAGAGGGTTATGGTAAGACCTGAAGTTCAGCCACCAAATTTATCAATTATTCTCAACTGTTATTTTTCCTTTAATAGTTAAGAACTCTTTTATTTTCTGCTCTTTTAGTCATGAAAATCGGACTAAAGTATCACGACTCACTGTCCATTTTACAAGCCAGTGTCAGGCGGCACTGAGGAGTAAGAAGCCTTACTATTGACTGAAAAACAGATGGTATAATATCGTAATATACTTTTGTGCTGAGAGGTAAGCCAGTTCTACGCATCTCTCCCTTGCCTCACATCCCCTGCACAGACATATAGAAGAGGGACACAGATGACATTGCTGGGCTTAATGGCCCTTTTTCTATCTGTATTTCTCAGCTGGGGGTTGACTGCTTACATTTTTATAGTCACTTGTCCTTTTCAGCTCATAGAAGGGCTTCTTTTTTTGCCTTTTGCCTTTTTTTTTTTTTATGCCTAGCTGTCTTTCTCTAGAAAGCTTTCTGCTTTTGGAAAATTTTTAAGAGGATTGCATGCGTCTGTGTCGATAGCGCTGCTTTTGGTGTTACACAACTCTGTTTGTCTAAAGGAGATTTTTATTAAATGCAGATACACATTACTCAAGTATAAGTTTCATGCTATAATTTTGACCGTAGCATCCTGCAATCCACTAGGGCATGTTTTGGTAGAAAAATTATGATGGCTTCATGAACTCTGGAAGTCCACATGTGTTACTCAATTACTCTCTCCAGAGAACCCTCACAGGTTTATGCAATGCCAGAATCAGATGTCTTTTTTTAGATTTAAATTAGGTTTTAAAACAGTGAGATCCTTTAAAATTATCTCACTACAAATATTTGTAAATCTGCAAGTCTGTATCTAAGCAGCTTTTACTACAGTAAGTTGCAACAAAATGTGTCTAGGATTTTAATTTTTGTTTAGTGCATCCAAATGTTATGTGGGAACATGAAATAATTGACAATAATATTTATAATTTGTAAGTTAACAGTACTATCATTGGTGTAATAATATTCTAGTCTGCTTATTTGATTACAAATGCGTTAATTCTTAAAATTGGTATTATAAAAATTTTAAGTGGAATGATTCTTATATCTCTACTATGTTATGGTGAAATATAAGTATTTCATTTAGCTGAAGTTGTAAATTAACAGAACTATGCAAAGCAGTAAACTCTTTTGAATGTTTGATTCTTACCTCAAATATAAATATTTAGATATTTCTTCAGAAAAATATTTATTCTGTGAGTTTGAAATTACAATGGCTGCATGCTTTTGAAAAAAACTTGTGTATGAAAAGATGGATACCCGGGTGGGTATATTGGAGTGATGGAAAAAAAATCCTAATTGACTTCACAGTTTGCAGATCACTCAATGTGCAGAATATGGCATAGGTCTTCGCCGCAATCTAATCGAATAATTTATCAGTTTTTGGCTCCTGTGACACAGACCATGCTAATAAACAAATGCTTATTACTATAGAGCTCTACCAGGCCCAGAAATAAAATTGGGCTTTGTTGGAGCTTGTAAATTTCCACTTAAACACAACTCTAACCTAAGTCATAAAATAGCTCAATATGCTCCAATTTGTGCTTGTACCAGGCCCCAAAAATCCCAACATCTCCATCTGTGCTTATGCATACTTTTTTGGGTGCGTAGTTTTTGAGATGAATCATGTGCTCAGGATATGAGCTCTTGCGGGTCAGAGACAAGCTGCCCACTGGTTCCTCATCTGTCTCTGTAGTCTATAGCCGGCTGCAGATTTTTGATATGCATCCTATTTCTTTTTAAGTTTGGCATTTGTCTGAGAGGATCCATGATTCACCACTTAAAAACTATGCTCTTCTCTAGACATTTAGTGAGGACTTACCAGATACTTTTTTATTAATGTTTTTCCCATTTTAGATGGATTCCAGTATGTGATAACATTCTAGATGACTAGATTGTTTCTTTCTCCATGCTGGCTTGCTATCCACTGTGGTATCTGGCTATTATTTAGATACTGAAATTTAATATGAGGCAAAAAACATAGCAGGCAGCCTAATTCCTATCTCCTTCACTGGATAACAAATAGAATCCTAACAATTAGATATGTACAGTTTGGAAAGTCATATTTAAGAGATCTCTGCAACCCAAGCTAGGAAGATATGGACCTTGTGAGGTCTCAGCAGAAACATGTTCTAAGGATAAGACCGTTATATACGACCTCCCTGATATCATATTCCATGAATTAATGTCTGTGAGTCAGTAACAGAAACATCTCAGCGTGTGCCAGCTACCTTACTGACACAAGGAAACACCTGGGTATTATATTATGTGATCTAGAAATATCTAAGCTGGACAGATGAGGTAGAAGTAGGTGAGAGAAAGTAGTTTCTAAGACACTTATTCATGTGGTGTTTAGTAATAGTATCCAAAGAGATTTTCGCCCTGAAGGATCTGAGGATGCCTTATAGATGACATACTGTCTTGAAAATCCATGTGTCCTGTTTCTGGAATACATTGTCTCCAGGATGAGGCTTGGGAGCTGTTTTGTTCCTTACACTGCATTTGCACTGACATTTTCTAATAGAACAGAGTGTGCTTTTGGGATTGTCTGATCTCCAAAAGCCTTGGAGACACACATAAGCACTGATGGCCTCTTTTATACAGAACCTGATCTCTCCTGAGCAGTACCCTTGAGAAATGTGATAGACTCTGGTCTGCTGAATCCAGTTACTGAGGAATTTCAGCCACCGACCACACTGAATTATGGTACATCTTGCAGAAGAGACCTTATGAAACTAGAGATTTTATTTGCAAGGTGCAGTATTGACCATTAGCATTAAGCCTAGGAGACTGTGAAATGCTGCTTTCCTCTTAAGCCAAACAGGAGTTTCGCACTGCTTATCAGTCTTCAGCTTTGCCAATCAATCAGTTGTGTGTCTGCTGAGAAATTCTCCTGTAATAAATTGTAATAAAAAAGATATACGTACTTTTACTGTACATGCACTGGTGCTGTCCTGTGGAGTTACATTGGTCCTATGGTTTCACACCACTGAAACAACAACATAATTTTGCTCTGACAAGGTACTGTACAAACTGAAATTGTTAAATGGAAATGGTCATGTTTATTTTACCTTTGAAGAAAGCGCAAAGGAAAAAAAATCAATGGTTGCCAAATAGAAAAGAACAAAATGGATAGGGAGAAAAATGTTTTCCAGAAACCATAACAGTGTGTTGTAAAAAAAATATATAGGAAAAAGCCCCTGAAGCAGGTAAGGCAGAACAGAAAAAACACAGTCTAAATATTTGTTTCTCCTCTGAAACAAAGGTATATTGTAAAATTTGTAGTTGCTCTTCCTTCTCTCCAAATCTAACATGATCATGATTGGAAAGGTATTCTTGGATAAATTAACACTGTGTGGTGTTAAACACACCTTGTTCCTCATGGAGGGAGTTACGTTCTTTTTTTTCTACTGCAAATTGCATCATAAGAGAGCTAATGTTAAGCACTGCATCTGGGTAATGGCTTGATAAATTACTTGACTCAGTGGTTGCTGACCTCGAGTATATAATGTGATTTCATAAAAACCTGCGCAAAAACCTAATGGAGACAGACATGAGGCTTTTCTAAATATAGCAGCAACATAGAGAACAGTTGAAAAAGAAGTACAAAAGTTATTCAGCACAGTTCCTGAGTTTCTCATTGACTCTAAGATGCCTGGTTGTGACAAAATTCTGCTGCTGCCACTGATGACTGTTTTAGTGTGCTGGAACGTTTTAAAATACCGGCCTGTGAAGACAGACTGACAGCAGCTAGGGCCAAAACATGTAATATCTACCTTATATTTATGGTATCTCATATTAAATGGTTTAATAAAGCTGTGACCTCTTGTCTATGAGCTGGTAGACAGGCTGATAGTACACATCAGTGATGTCAGGCTACTTGGTTTCAAGCACATATCGTCTATTTCTAAATGCAGATAAATATACGGAAAGTTTAAGATCCTTTACTTTTAAGGATTTTAAAATGTTCAGATTGCAATTAATATTTTCTTCCAAAAATGAGATAGATTTCATACAAAGGCACAAGACTTCAATGAACGTGTTGTAGACTCCAGAAATATGAAATTTTAATCCCGACCCCAAACCTGCCAGATTTAAACCTCTCTGATAACTATAATTTCTAAATGTCTCTCTTTGTCTTTTTGGTCTATTGGCTCTCAGATTATCTTGAAACATTTAGGTACCTACATCACTAACTCAGATCAAATGTTGACATACTCATGGATATGGAATCTATGCCTTTCTCCCATCATTGAAGCTGACATGTCCGTAGGAAGGCTAAGGAGATTTACTTTGACACTGTAGAGCAAAATCTAGCCTGTTTCTTGATCTTTGGTAAAGAGGAATTTCAATTCCACAACATTTTTCACTTTATAAGAATTTGAAACTTCGAAAAAAACTAAACCTCATCTCTTCTGCCATAACACTGGCAGCTCCTGCTGGATGCAGGTCAGCTGCTGAACTCCACTAACAATGGCCAATCACTGACAAAATCGGAAACAACTGCAAGGAATTTGAAAATTTGAAGAAGTTTATTCATATAACTGGAAGTCCAGTCTTACACTGGCTTGTGGCTGACATCATAGAATGGTTTGGATTGGAAGGAACCTTAAAGATAATCTAGTTCCAACCCCTGATTGTACAGAAAGGATATAAAATTCCATTAAATTAGAATATATGTTAATACAGATAAAAATTTAAAAAATTATATTTATATTCAGAGATATACGGATATATGATTGACACCAATAGTACTTGCATTTTTATTTGTTCTTCTGGTAAATCAGTTAGCGATCTTTAAATATGCTCACATCTTGCTTAAACAGATAAAGTTATCTGTTCTTACACCGAAAGCATGTTTTAATTGAGTTGTGCTTTTTCTTATTTCTGATGGACATTGCAGTGAGATTTTTTACATGGCAGATGTTTGCAGCCTTTACACACTGGACCTGCTCAGATGATTTTCTAACATTTGAGAGACACTACTAATTGTTGCCACTGTCAAACCTGCTGGCTATCAAACTTTTAATTTGAGATGTGATTTATATAAATACAATAATTGTTGTAATACCCTAACACCCAAACTCAATAATCCTCTGTACTTCTTTCCAACAACTCCGAGTTCATTACTGAAGTCAATTAATTATAGCTCTCAGCACTATTATGGAATATATAATTCATCATGTCTTACACCTGAGGAAACAGGTGCAGAGAAAATTTGAGATCGATCTGTAGAAGAACCATGGTTTAGTCCACATCTCCTGATTTTTATCATTGTCTTTCTTACAGTCTCAAAGGTATTTTTAGGTACTTTCACCCACTAACGGAAGTGTAGAAAGAAGGTTTATTTGGTTTATTGGTAGCACTTTCTACCACATGAGAAGGAAGCAAAGGGACCCAGACACCTTACAGCACAAATTGTTTGACATCTAAGCTTTTCTTTGTAATACTGTTCTTCATCAGTGAAACATGAACTGATTTGGTGCTGTCTGTGCTGTCAGCTCCCTTAAAGCTCTTCAGGCTTTGAAGTGCAACTATGCTAAATATGACTAAATTTAGCACATTTGATTCTTCGTGGAGAGTCCTGGACAGCAGTGCAAGAGAAGCATTTTCTAATGATGTGGGCCCTCAGCAGAGTAACTGGTGCATCATCAAACCAGGACACGTTCAGGGGTCTCCAATTGCTTTGACATTTCCCTCAGCCAAGCTTCAAGTTCGAGTTAAAAGCAGCATCTGCATCACTTTTGGAAACTCTTTAGTGGACTTTAAACTCGATCGGATCTTGCCTGATTGCATTCACCCCTCTGCAGTTCCTCAATCATTCACAAAGCCAATTAGCTGTGTCCTTCAGTCCTTCTTCCCGGTTGTGGGCCAAGGTAGGGAGCTCCATTTTGAGCTCTGAGATGCCACCTGAGTCCTGCAGCCAGCTTACAGACATGCTCCAAGGGCAAACATGCCACAATGCCCTTCCATTCACTTCACAGTTCCTTTTTTCCTCGAAAACAACTGATCTGTGAGCAGGAAAAGCATTTACTCAAAAATAAAGAGTAAAATGTTTTTCCTCTTCGATAATGTTCTGTGTTCTTTCAGTAGGTATTATGTTCTGTAATGTGCGGTGTGTGCACCCATTTTGTCATTGCTTTGGGTCATCCTTGCTCACAATTGGTTATTTACTCAGGGGCTTTTGAAATTATTGAGTTGACACATCTGTCAGACGGCAAAAGCAGAAATGCTAAAAGGTCACTTGGAGAGAAACCAGCTGCTTCAGACAAACCTTTCTGCCTTCAAATAGCACAATCATTATAGTCTAACAGATGGGACCTCTGCTTTCATTTCTGTTTTTCTCCTTCACTTCAGGTATTTAGATACACTACCTCATAGCCAGGTCAACGCAGGCCTTCTTATAATTACCTACACAATAGGCAGTTTGCCACTTAAGAAAAAACAGCTCCATTTTCTATAAATGGGGGACCTGTTTCCTCACAGATATGAGTTACAGAATGCTTGCCACAAACTTTCCTATTAAGAGATTAATTTTGACAGCAGTAAGTATGTTTTTATTACTCCTGCTCCAGTCATTACACTATCAAGCATGCATTTAGTACTGATCTAACGCTTCAGAGAGCCTGAGGAGTTTTGGCAAAGATGGTGGTAAGTAGAAGTGAGTGAATAATTCCTAACAAATAATTTATTCAGCAAATTTGAGCTCCCTCCCTGTTTGGTGAGCATTAACCAGGTGATTGTGATTTTCTTTGATTTATTCAATATCTATATTTTGGGAAAAGCGTCCATCCAAATGATTTATATCGCAGCTGGTGAGTAATTGTGCTTCTGAATCGAGGTGTTGAGCTGCTGTGAGTCATAAATCACCTGATATTGTTTCTATGCTGTGACTGGGCAAAGAAACATTGCTTCTGACACAATTGCTCTCTTGTTTTAAAGTTCTCTTTTGGGGAAAAACTGTCAAAAACTTGATTGCTCATCTGTATGTGGAAAAAGAACAATGAAAGGCTGCCGAATTGCTCACATGAACGGAAAAGAAAAGCATTCATCACGTTTCTTTTATTAAATATCTCCTTTTCAGAAACCTCATGTGCATCTGCACAAATGCTTGGAAAAGAAAAAGTCTCATTTCAGCTGGAAAAATACCCAAAATTAAAAGCATTAAAATTACAGTCAGTGTTTTAAATCCTCCAATTTGATTTCAAATCAAATCAATGTCCAAGATGAAAGTTGTGAATTTTTACAGAGAGTGCGCATTTGGACTGTGTGAAAACCCTTGATTTTCAGCAGACATAGTGGAACATTTTGTTTGATAAAATTCTTGCATTGTGGGCAATAATAGAAAACTGAAAAATTGTACTTTGGAAAGATCATTGCTTTATAAATTAAGCAGGTTTGGAAGTGACAATTTCAAAGTGAGTATGTACCTGTTACATGTGCCATTTCAAAGAGATTTTAACACCAAGTGGCACCAGGACGTATAAATTTGAAAACAAAACTGAAGCCATTGTAAAACTGATGCTTTGGAAACATGGAAGGAGGTGGAGCAAGATCTTTATAAGGCTGATCAGCTGGTAGAAGGAAAGAAAGAACAATTCAGAAGGTATCTTTTGGTTTTGGTGGTGGTTGGTTTTAATGCTCTGTCTCGGTTCAGTTATTTTCAGGTAACTGTGGTAAAATAGAGCAATGCCAGAGCTGTGGTTAATAACTTTTAGAAATACTGCAAACTGTACGAAAATGAATTGCAGGAAAGAAGTGCTTTAATCAGAAGCATTGTGATGAAACAGATCATAAAGCTTTTCATAATGTGAAATCTCAAAACCCAATCTTACAGTTTTTAGAAGCTGACAGTCTGATAAGTGAAAGGACCAGGACTGCAATCTGAGTCAAGACATTTAGGAAACTATGCAATATCTAGATTTTCTCTTGACTGAACATTTGAACTTTCAAAAATAGCAGAAACAGCTCAGTCCAGGCTGAAGCTTTGAAAAGGGAAGACAGTGCTTCCCAACATCCTTGTGTAATACTAAGTAGAACCACAAAACAGATGTCATATGTGAAGACCTGCAAAACTCAATAATCAAGTAAGGCAAAAATACTTGAGGAACTGCTGTGCGTCCTGTTACAGCTAACCTAAACCAGGATAATCTCTGACAAATGGAAAATAATGCAGAAGAGCAGTGATATATTTTCACTCTTTTTTTAAGAGTTTGCAAGGGCTGGCACCACAGCATAGGGTACAGCACAGTAAAGCAATATACTCCGCTCAGATGGATTTCTCCTAAGAATAGACACTGCATAGTAGTAGTAATATGTGTTGAGAGAAGTCTACATGTAGAGTATATCATAACAGCAAATTGAAATATGCTTTACTGAACAGGTAACAAAAGTTGCAGATTCTTTGAAAGAATAAATTACACAGGAATTCACAGCATTCCTTTGATGTGAATGGGATTTACTGCTGTCATTTAATAGCACGGTGGCTGATAAGCATTGACACTTTGTAGTCAAAGAGAGATTTTACAGAAAGCCAGTGTTTGGTGAAACTTGACCAGGTGTCACTTACAACAGTACCTCTGCCAAAGTGAACAACAAACATAATTTTGAAATAATACCGATTATTATTATTTCATTGAGGTTTCATGATCGGAAAGCAAAATGCAGATGGATGAGCGTGGAGTGACAGGATGCCCTCAGGACTGCTTTTCAGCAATTTAGTAGAAACAGGTTCAGGACAGGGTATCCTTAGCTTGTCCAGATATATATGAAGTCTGGACAAGCCTGAATGATTTATGCAGAAAGCAAAGGCCACTAGTACAGGGAGGCAAAGATTTCATGCTTCAGACTCGCATTTCACAAGCTGAGTGGCAGGATGTTGCTCCCTAAAATGGTACTAAAAAATAAATTTGCATCAATATATAAAAGTTATACAGAGGCTGAAAGATTCAAGGTAGGGCCAGTACTTGTCCCGGATGAATAGTGACACCGAGGAAGTTGTCAAAGCTTGGAACCTATGCCAAAACCACAAGCCAAGTCAAGCAAGAGAGTCCATGTTGGCACAAGAAAAATTGTTCTCCTGGAGCAAAGTATGCACAGAATTGTTTAGAATGACTGGAAAACATTATGCACTTGTCCTACACTATTATTCTCATGTCAGTAAGATAGCTTTACTAGAAGACACTACAGCTAAACTGTGATTATGCTTGTCAAATGTGTTTACATTAGACATGGAATACCTGGCATAGTAATACTTGGCAATGACGTTCAGCTCAGTAGGCATGAGTGCTGGCTGCTAGTAGTAAATTTAAGGTTTAGATCTGTAATCCCCTGTCTTTTATTTACACCAGTTCAATGGGCAGGTTGAAAACAGTGTCAGCGTAATAAATCTTCTCTTAAAAAGAGATTGAGAAGTCAGACTCCAATCCATAGTGAGGATGAGCTGGTAAATTTCTCCAAGAAAATGATATTGTGTGTAGCTCTGAGCAGAACCAGGGCTGGAAAACAGCAGCAGTATCCTGAGGATCATCAGTCTGATGACATAGTTATCACACTGAAGGGAGATACAGTCCCGCTGCTTTACAGCTTGCAATGTAAGGGACAGTGACTTAACTATTTTTTCCAGAGAAGGCATTATCCAGGTAATATTTCTGGAAGGTTAAAATTGAAAGACACAAGGATATTGCATTTTCAGACTAAGGCAGCCTGTGCAGTAGCTGCTGCTGTTAGGAAGGTGGTGGAGCACTGCATACGGCAGTGAGAAGGCTGCACTTCTGAGCCTTCCTTCCTCCATGGCAGCTCTCTTGAAGCGTGTCCTCTTGTGCCAGAACAGAAATGAGCACCTGAAATACTATGTCATAATCATTCCTGTGTGTGCATCTCCAAGTCCCAGGTATGTACCGAGGCCTCCAGAGCCTTTTGGATTCAAGTTATTGGCTTCAATCAGGTCTATGCAAGTCACTGAAAGTCATTACCAGCCTAAGGTTGTTCTACATTCAATGTGAAATGAATTGGCTGTGCTTGACAGCTCAGATAGAGCTTAGAAGCCTAGATGCAGAGCATATTGCCATCAGGTTTTTTCACAGTACACAGCAAAGATTCTCTTTTTATTTATTTATTTATTTATTTTCTATTTCCATTCTTACTATCAAATATTCTGTAAGACTTGCTGGTAGCTGGATTGGCAGTATCCAGTGTGGAAAATATTTCCTGCACTTCCCAGGAATCCTTAGTCAGGGGTGAGAGCCTGTGAGATCTGATAAGAGCAGGTTGAGATGTTTTGAGGAATGGTGGCAACCTGAAAACACAAAAAAACCTGAGGTTAAGGAATTTACACCAAAGGCAGCAGAGTGTAGTTTGAGTTAACATTATTTTGTGTCAGCTTCAGCTGGTCCCTTTTAAAGAATATCTGAAATAAAAAATGATTAAAATTTCTACCTTCTAACTTGAATCCTAGGTGTTTCGTGATGTGAAGAGGTAACATTATTATCATCCATCATTAAATCCACTGAGTGTCAAACTTATCACCTTGACACTTTAATGATCCTTAAGATGTCCTTGTAAAAGCTGGGTACCATGGCAACCACTCAAACACAGGGCCTTGGCACTGCTGAACTTCTCTTAATAAATCAGGCATAATTGGCATCTATGTATTATAATAAATTAAAAGTTATTCAACTGGAATGATTTTATAATGTACAATATTAAGTCATTAAGTTTGCTGTTCTGGTCTCTCCTTTGTGATATAATTCCTGCGTATGCTTTTTAACACAGAAAATTTTATCTCTTCCTCTTGCAAGCTATAACTGAGGGGCTGGAATGTGCTGCAAATTATTATACAGCCTGTTCCCCCCAGCCATGTGGGTTAAAGCTTCTGGTTAAACCAGGACCCCACAAAATGATTTATTCCCAACGGCCAAAGTAATTAAATTAAGCTGATGAAAATTACTCATACATGTACTTAAGGCATTGCATGATACTTCCAAGGTGATCTGTCCTTCTCTCTCTTGTCCTCAGCTTTATCCCCCTGCTCATCCTGTAGGCCTGCACAGCAGCTGGGATGGATTGACTTGGCAAGGGTGAGGTTTTTTTCCTATGTAACCCCCAGGCAGTAGCTGGGGAGGACAAGAGGGGATGTGCCATACCTATGCCGCTGACGTGGTGCCAGGAGTGCCCAGCTCTGCATCCATTCCATCTCCACTCCATCCTGCCTTTTCTGCTCTGGGTCACCCATTGGAAAAGGTCTGATAAGGAATTGCAAACCTTTGAAGGTAGGATCCTGCAGTCGCTGGAAAGGAGAGAGCTATGTACAAGCAAAGAAAATTGCAATATATCCAAGATTTCCAAATCCATTTTGTCCTCTATGGCAACACCAGCTACAGACAACAGGGTTTGAATTTATTGCCTTTGGGCTGCAGGAGGTCACCGGGCTATCTGTGTAGTGTTTTTCGGAAACAGGTTGCCTGAATGAAATATCAAATATTGGGTGCAAAAATTAGAAAGCATATTAAAAATATTCTCATGACAGAATGAAAAGGGCTAATTTTGAATTTTCATCTCGTTTCTTTCCTTAAAAGTCTTTTATTTTATTTTACTGATTTTCTCAACAGTTCCTTCATGTCACTGAGTTATAATATACTTTAAAAAAATATTTTGCCAATAGGATGTCTGCAGTGGGTAGTATGGGAAATAGTCATTGTTTTCTTCAGATCTGGATTTTTAAATGTCTAGATTTTAAAGGATAGATCTATTCACATAATGAAACTGTGTAAAAGAAAAGGAGTTTTATGGTACTACATTGTACTTGTTCCTTGTCGTCTGATGGTGTTCTCAGGAACAGCTGAAAGCATCGCCAAACCTCTTGAAATTGAGGATGACAATATTGCCTCATGGCTGAGAGTGGTAGCTGACTTTGCAGAGCTGTCGGCAAGAAAGAGAGCTTTTCATAGACTCAGGCATGAGGAACACAAGGATAAACTGGACGGGTCTTGGCCCAGTGCTCCATCCCTTGAAGCTACTGTTGTGACGAAGAGTGATGGAGAAATTCCAGTAGCTGGACTTTTTCTACGGTGCTGCAACCTTCAGTTTTCCAGCCAACAATCAGCTCCCAATGTGCTCCAAGGACTTGGGGTAAAAGAAACCTGGTGGTAGACTACAGAAAATGAACAGGAGAGTGAATTCACCATGGTAATATGAGCTGTGCTGCTGAGAAGTGGGAATGAAGAGATTTGCTAGGTGAGTTTTGGTTGGACTGGAACCTGTCTGAAAATTCACACGTTGTCCTGTGTGACTAGATTTTGTGACTCTACGTACTGATTTGTTTGACATGTTCAGTTTTCCCTTGATGCCACAGTGATGGCTTTCTGACCTTCCTCTGATTTGATACTGAAAACCAATGAAGTAAAAGTAAATAGTCCTTTAGAAGTCATTGTTAGCCCATTTACTAGCAAACAAACTATGAATGCCTTTTTTGTGGGCACAAAGTCTCTTTGTATCCTTTAACAGTTGTGGTACAGTAGACAGTAACACATTCCTGGACAGGACAGGTCAGGTCTGCATTAGGCATGCCTAAGAAGTTCTCAAAACAGCAGAATATTTGTGCATATACTTAATTTGAAGCCTGTTTCAATATTTCACTGATAGAAAAATCCTGCAAATACTTACGCAGGTGTTTATCTGGGCTGCTGAGCCATATGAGACTGCTCATCTAGACAGTGAAGTTAAGTCAAAACATAAACATCTACCTATGTCATTGTGATTTCAACCATTATCCTGGCTGCCCTTCCTGTCCGATTGTTTCTTAGGCTCTCCAATTTTGTTTTTGTCTCTCAAGGACAAAGAATGAGTCTGAGTTTTTGGTGACAAACAGTTTTAGCGCACTTGAAGATGTGAATCTTTAAAGCAATGTTAACAATCCCCTTCTCTCACCTTTACTGTGCACTTATACCACAGTGCATTCAATAGCTGAGTGAAATAAATAAAAAGGTATCCTTGATCACAATAACATTATCAATGCACAGATCAGAATCTTTTGCTTTAAAAGTGTATTGTTGAAATACGTTAATTTTATTAATATTTCTATTTTTAAAAGCTTCTAAATTAATGCTTAAACAAAGTCTAAAGAGGGGTGAATTTCACTACTGAAATTAGTGTGTTTTATAGTGAAAGCCAAGTTTCAATTTTTTCGGGTCCTCAAGAAGCTGATTTTTCTTCCCAACTTCAAAAATCACAGAATTTCACAAATACTATTTTAATTAAATCATTTCCGCAGTCTTATATAAATTTGTGTTAAAAGTATTTTGAGAACTGATACATAAAGACTAAATACACTATGCAAAATAAGGCCAGGGATGTTGGAACAAGATGATCTTTAAGGTCCCTTCCAACTCATTCTATTATTCAATGACTCTAAATCACTGTAGCGTGGTGAAAGAGAAAGACAAAAGTAAAATAGAGGTCTGTACAACATAGAGAACTTTAAATGATGGTGTGGGACTGGAATAATGGAACCTTGGCTATAAAGTTATAGCTGTTAGACCCCTTGTTACTGTAAAGAAAATTCTTGTTCATTTGGGTATATTAAAGTATTACCACATCTGAGCTACCTTAGCTGGATTCAAGCTATTTCTGCTATACGAAAAGCTTCTAAATAGCACTTTTTTTCAACTTTCTTTTTTTTTCTAAAGAGGAGTTCCTGCTTTAGCTGTTCCAGGAATTCTTATGTTCAGCAATTACCTTTGATATTTATATTAAAATGTTCATTTTGAGCTAATGTATCTAGCAGAAAAATGATTATCAGGTTGCTATGTGAGAGAATCTGTAAAAAACTAGCACTTTCCCATCATATTCAGTACTTCGGAACCCTAGCCAAGCCACTGTAGTATCTGGTAGATGCTCTCCTCCAGGCTAGCTACTTGAGACTGTTTTGAGGGTGACTTTTTGGTTCTTTAGAAATAAGGAATTTATTAAAAAGAAGTAAGGGTAAAGGAAAGCCTTAAAAATATGAAATAGACGCACCCTAATGCAGCTGATGTCTGTTATGCTGATGCTGAGGGATATGGCCTTCCTGCTCACCAGTGGGTGTTGTATTCAGACACTAATGATTTAAGTGCCTGCTTTAGTAGCAACGTCAGTGGTTATATAAAAATTGAAGAAAGGAGTCAGCAAATAACATGTGATGCGTTGCAGCCCTTCACTCTTGAGCTCTTGCCTACACTGGTGTTTCTGTTCATTATTTTCTTTGCAACCAACCTTTTCCTTTTTCCTTTTAACAGACATAGAAAATCTGATGTCTGATCAAGGCAGTTCTGACAGCTTCTGCATTCACCCATGCTTTAATTCGGTGTGCACCAGCAGGTGTCCAATACTCACTTCTTGATACTTATATGTTAAGTTTCCTCACTGTCATCTTCGGAGCTGAAAAGTGCTCATTCCTCAGTTCAAGTTTTATGTCTGTGTGGGAGAGTAGAAGTGTGAACTGTGACTGCAGCTGTTACAGACCTGTGTGACACAGCTTTGATCTGGTTAGTTCCCAGTTCCATCTTCCAGCACCAGCTGCAGCCTCCCAGTATGAGAGAAGCCTCCTGCAACCTCTGTGGAAGGGGGTTGTTCTGTGCCTGAACTCAGTTCAGGGTCTCCCTTCCAAGTCAAGGTCTTGATACACCAAAAGAATATGCCTGATTAATTTCCCAAAATCTACACGATTTGAGTGGTTTCTCATCTAGGTAAGGCATTAAGAGCATTTTAAGGCAGCAGAAATGGCTGTCAGGTAATGTACAGAATAGAACATTATTTTTCTAATTGTGTGTTTGTTTTCTCCTTCCATTATGCAATCTGACTTGTGAGTTGTCAACATCTCTCTTTTACAATGTGTGGGAAACAGCATGAGGGCTACAAGGATGGCTATGAAAAATTTTATACCTCATCATGTTGTGATGCATGCGAACAATTTCTTTGATATTTGTGACTTCTGTGTTGTGTGCTTTTAACTGAAGGGAATTTCCTTTCCTCAAGACAGGAGGGTGATTTCTCTGTCCTCCAGACTCTGAAGACTCACCTTGCAACCCCTGAGGGCCATGTTGTCTCTTATGCTTTCTTCGTCTTTTCCATATTTTAAAACCAATTATTTTAAGGAACGAATGCTTTTCTTTTTATTTTCTCCATCGGAGTACCACACGTGTAAGTTAGCTTCCAGCATGTGAACGTGTTAGAATTGTTCATTGCTGGTTCATCCCTAAAAAACAGTCCAGAAGCTTGAGTCTTGAGAAGAATAAAAAAAAAAAAAAAAAAAAAAAAAAAAAAAGAGGAATAAGATACGCTGGGTTAAAAATACTTCTAAATCAGGCTTTTATGGTTGCTTTTGTAAGCATATTTGTTCATCTTCACTTATCCGGATTTGTTGAGTTTATTGGAAATTAACAGTTGTCGAGTAATGGCAAAAAGGAGTCTTTCTGCTTTTACAGTAAGACCAGTCACAGATATTTAGAATATCCCCATCACCTCATCATGCTGCAATGCCATTGTCACTTTTATCATACAAGAATTATGTATCTCTGTATATGAAAAATGCATTCTAGAACTACTCTGAATTAGTTTTTAATGTACTGTGACCTTGAATTGCCCCAGGATATTAATGCTAAATGATTACTTCTGAATGCTTTTTGAATAGCTGCAAAGAGCAATTAAATGCACCATACATCACACATGACATAGTTAAACGCCTCTTCTGGTCAAGGGAGCTAAACAGTTCTTTCAAATGATGATAATTCCATATTACTAAAGATGAAAAAAAAAAGTTGTCACTTGTTAGTTTTCAGATAAGAATCACCTGGAAGAGGTTATAACATTTACCTGAGATGGAACAAAATAAAAATATTTTCTGTATGGTTATCTACAAGGAAGATCACTACAAAACCAACGTACCATTACACTACATCTTCTCTCCAGACAAAGGGAGCAATAGCAATAAATCCCTTACACTCTGAAAAACAGTTGCCAACTATTTTTCCTGTAAAATAAAATAAAGAATATGTGTCATAAAATGGGTGTAAATTGTGGACACTGCTATTACGTATGTTATATTGCACAGCAGTTGATTTCAGAATGTGGAAAGACATAAATCTGATCTCTGCAAAACCTTCTTATAAAATTAGTGAAATTAAGAAGTAATCACAGGGGCCAAGTTTAGTCTGGTAACAAGAAGAAAAAGATCCTTTTGTTTGGGTTAGCCATTCAAATCTGAACTGGTTTGGTTTCCTTAAAATGTTGTGGCTGCTTGCAAATATGCACTATTTCAGTGGCAATTTTGACCCATGTTGTAGCAGATATATCATCCCTTTTGCTGTTCAATGGATACAGCTGTTGAGCTTGACTGTTTTGGTGTGTTCCCAATAAATATCAGCACAATCACTTACATTACACATCAGACACTGGTGACAAGTGCCTGATAGACTGTATTTTCAGACTGCGCCCCTGCCCGTTGCTGCAGACCATCTCCTCTCTCCCAGCCTGGCTCCAGGCAGCAATTCCCACCCTGTGATGAAGCTGCAGCAACCCTGTCCCTGTTCCCCTTCCTAGCCCCCTTCAGGCTCTGCTGAGGTTGAGACATCATCATGTGTCAGGCAAACTGTCAAATCCACAAAAATGTTAATGGCAAATACATATTGACCTTGGAAATAACTCCTGAGTAACTCCAAGGAACTGGGCAAGGTACTGGAAAGAGAATTAATAGAAAGTGTGTGTAAGGCATGCTTAATATGAGATTTCCAGCTTTTGCTGGTGTTCTCGCTCAGGTTTTGGAGTGTGGAGGATATGTGTGAGGTGTTGTCCACTGGATAAAAAGGGTTAAAGAAGTGGGGCTGTGAAGCCCTGGCAAACAGGGCAAGCTTTGGAACTTGGCTTTATTATGTGTGTGCTATGGAGCCCCAGTGCATTGCTGGGGGAAGGTGGGCAGTGGCAGGCAGAAAAGATGATTGCTAGAGGCAGCAGTTCATTGCAGCAGTTCGTTACAGCAGTCCTGCAGCAGGAGAGAAGCCCAGAAAGAATATGTCAGAGTCCATTTCTCTCCATGTGTGCTTTAACTTCCAATACAGTGAGAAGAAATAATCCAACAACTTCCAGCAGCATACACTCGGGGAGAATAGGGAGTGAGAGCCACTGTTTGTAAGGGAATTGGTTATTCAGCTCTAAGATAGTTTTCACTGCATGTTTTCAGTGTGAAGAAGCACACTGTTGTATGACTGGATTAGAGTGTGAAGACAAGCTGTATGTGCTTTACAAAAGGAGCAAAAAGATTTTATGATGAAACAGATTTGATGTTCCAGCTACTAAAATTGGCTGCTATGCAATGAAATCTGCTTTATGGCTGCCCCATGTCAGCCAGTGAGTGTGTAGGCATAAACATCTTTGAAAAGTTAGACCACGAGTTAGACTAGCCCAAGGCAAGTAGAACATGCATGACTGGCACTTGCATGGCAGGTTATCCAAGCTGACACTGACCTTGCCAACATTACATGAAAATATTTTTACTAGAATAAACTGACCTTGAATTTCGCAGCAGTGTTAGATTACAGCAGGCTTCTCTGCAGCATAAGGACAACATGGTCCTGTTCTGTTCATTGCGGGGTTTGGAAATGTTTGATAAGGTCAGCACAATTACCTCTCCCTGTTGTGTCTCCAGTCTTTGATTTGCTTTTGGCCTCAGATATCACATCACAATCTCAAATTATATAGATCAGTTATCAACTCATGGCCTTAACGACATCTGTTAGGTTGTGACATGTATTTGCATGTATACATAGATAAGAAAGTGTGCTGGGGAACATTTCTTGCTTACAACCCTAGGGAAGGGTCAGTGATCATCTAGGCTATAAAGGCAGAATGCACGGTGAGAAAATTCTCCAAAATCAGGGAGGAGGAGGAGGCAGGACTGATGACCTTCAGCTTTCTCTGCTTCACTAGAAGGGGCTAAGCTGTGCTCTCCATCTGGTGTGTGCTCCTGTCAGCCACAGCCTCCTGCAGAACCACCCTCCTTTGTAGGGACTCCTGTGGGATTGGCTTCACCTTCAACTTCATTTGCTGAGGCTAAGTTTTATTAAAACTGGGCCTTATTACACATAACTGTGTGTAGAATAATTATGTAATGGGACTAATTCTCTTTTCATTTACTTTAATATCATTATGTGTGATACCTGATGAGATCAATGAAATCAAATAAAACTGAAGAAACTGCTGAGGCCAGAATCACAGACAGTACGTGAAAGCCAATAAATACAACCTTTCATCCAGGATTTTGCTTCTTGTGTTGCCTTTGTATTCCCTATGCATTCCTAGAGACCTCATGTCTTTTCTCTGGCTATGTGCAGCACTGTTCAATGTCATTATCTCAGTTGTGTCACCGTTCAATGACATTATCACATTGTTCAATGTCAACATCCCAGAAATACAGCCACTTCAAAAAATGTATGGGAAGCTACAATGCTTAACTGTACCAAAACACTAAGATCACCCAGAACTAAATGAAATTGTTCTTTCTTCTCTTCTATAATTATGAGGGAATTTGGAAATGCAGGGATAGGACACAGTTCTGCACCTATGGATTTAAGCTTTCTAAGATAAGAAAGGGACCAATGGTTTCACCTGTAGGAACTCTGTTGAAATAGATTTGCCCAATTACTTCCAATTTAATTTCGATATCTTTCTGGAGTTTTTGGTAGGTGAGTTTAATGTAATCTTTAATTAAAATTAAATATACCTTTCTTGTGTTTTAAGGTTAACCTAATTAAAATCAATCTATCACTTGCTCATTTTTTCTCAAATATGGTATATTTTTCTAAAACTATTTTCAGTCTCGAGCATATTTCTAATCCTGGTATTGGCTTCACTTTTTCATATCATCATTATCTCTTAAAATATTACAAGTTTATTATTATCAGTACAGTAATGTGATGACCAGAACTGAACACAAAACTCTGAACTCCCTGCCAAAACCTTATATAATAGAAGAACAATGGATGAATGTTGTTAATTTTAAATGCAAAATTATAAATCAATTACAGTGATGGCAAAAGCCCTTCGTGACATGCCACAATTTACTTTCAAAGACATTTAAACCTATTTCACATGCTGAACAATCTGTAATAAATTATGATTTTTTTTCCTCCTGAAATGAAGCTATAATTATGACAGTTGAATTCTTGTTCTGAGAAATAAGGTGGCATTTAATTCCTTGAGAACAAATGACACTCACAAAAGAACAGTTAATTATTCTCAGCTGCAAAAAAAAAAAAAAAGAAGGGGGGAGTTTAGGGAGAGAAAAAAATATGAAAGAGAATGTAGCAACACTTTGTGTAAAGTGTCTATTAATGAATCCCTAATGAAAGCTGTACTGCTATTGAACTTTGCTTGGCGTCCATGTGATTGAGTGACAGTTTTTGTCTAACCCTTCCCATAAAATCAAAACCACGTTCAGAGGAGGAGTACAATGAGGGGATGTATCTTTAGGAAACACTATATGTCTGTTGCGAGACCTTCAATATGCAAAGTACGAAATGCAGAAAAGCTCCAATGCCAATCAGATGGGCAGAACCTGCACTTTCACGTTGCATTGCAATGGTACAACAGTAGGATTAGTCCTAATAGTTCTTTAAGTAAATGCTTATTATTGCAGTAAAAGGAATCGTTTTGACTTCTGCTAGTATTGACAGGGCAGTAAAGAAGATTGCTAACCAGTCGACTTCCTCAGGCTACACGCATCTAATCACACGCTTAACCCTTCCTGCGCACGAGTCCTACTGTGCTCAGTAGGACCATGTACAGGTTACAGGATAAGGGACTTTGCCATATCCAGAGTTTCCTCCGTCGAAATACTGATCATCCTGTAGCTGTAGCTTTGCAGCAGCCGGAGCACAGCCGAGTGCATTACCATGAGTCAAGCTGCATCTCACATTTTCAGTTCTCGCTGGCTGGTGAACAGTTGCCAGTCTTGCTAATCTGCTTTTCTTCCTCAGGGAAGAGAAACATTTCAGAAGGGCCATACTAAGTGGAATACCCTCATCTTTCTTGGTTCAATTATGATTTGTGAATTGCCTAATTTGGGGGCTCTCTGAAATATAGTCGGAACAACACAGTTGCATGTAAAACAAGGCCTAATGCTCTCAGTTACATTAACGTTAAATCAAAGATGATTGGATTAATTGCTGATTCATTTTATCTTCTGTGCACGTGTGGTGCTGGCAGAATTTCAGAGCTTTTAGGAAAATTAATTGAGAACTATGGGGAAATAATACAGGCAAGAAGACTTTTGTATTGAGTCTTCTTTCTGCTGGATGTTGAGGAGTATACAATCTAAAACTGGGAGGTTACAATGTATTGCTTAATATCTGTAACTTTTATATTGCTTATAAAATGTAGGAAAATGAATTGATGATACAGTATGTGAGGTACTGGATATTATAACTGCTGATTATACCTCAGCGATAAAGCACACTTTCCATAAGACTTTCACCACAACAAAGCATATGAGAAAAAACCCAGTTGATTTCTAATGTGGAAAAAAGAGACACTGTCAAAAATGTAGAAGTACACACTTTAAAACAATATTCACATATTTTTCATTTTTTCACCTTTATATTCAAATTTGGTTAAATCTCTTGGTACAATGACATAATAGAACAGTATTAGACCCATATGGAAACTCACATTACTGGGTATCGCATTTTATTTGTCCCCTTGGTTCTGACAGAAAATAGAAGATTTATTAATGCAATGTAAAATATTTGCTGGCAGGTAAAAGTAATTCTGTTAATGAACATGATTAGAACAGCAGCTGGAATACAGAAAATGCAGCGTTTGCAAGATCTGTGGAATTAATAGTCCTTAAAATACTTGGGAAATCAATTAAAATACATCTTCAATATTACAAAAATGACTGTGCATGTGTTTAACTTGAAAGCGAACAATAAAAGCATAAAATCCATACTTCCTCAACAAGAACATTTCAAAGCGCCTTTTCCTGACCAGTAGCAGAGCTTGCCAAAAGATCTGGGGAACACATATATTTTCATGACTTATAATTGGGACCGTACACTGCCAGCAAGAAGTTGAGGTAGCTGGGAATTTGCACTTCTCCCTCGTCCCCCCTGAGGGCATCCGTGCACTGACTATGTATTTTCTGTATTTATAAGATTATTTATATCCTAGTGTGCGGGATAAACACCCATTAAAGTTGCCTTGCTGCTACTGCATCCGGACATGTTGATGAGGGCTGGCTGTTCCCATGGGAAGGAGGTTGCGAGCTGAGGGTGGTGGCATGGACACACAAAGATGTCCCTACTTGCCCTGAGCCCCATCCCTCCACCCTCAAGGAGGAGAGCAGGTCAGATCAGTGATGGGGCCAAATTTGTGGAGAGCATGAGCTGTCCCCCTATCTGGCAGCTGGTGATACCATCGCCCTGCCACTGAACTGTCGGGGCAACGTCCATGCCTGGTGACTACCAGCCTTCCCAGCTGCACCAGTGGGAAGGCAAGCTTTGGCGACAGAGGCTGGTCAGGAAAAATTAGGAGGTAGAAGAAACACCAGATTGCATTGATGATTTGTACCAATCAATCAAGCCAATACTGATAATGATGATATGAATTTGTACCAACCAATCAAGCCAATTTCAATGTCTGGCTTGAAGCTTGGAGACTGGCTCTTTGGTGAACAAGCTCTGGGGTGTGTATTGACGTGGTGAGAATGTGTGCTCCCCTGGCCATGAAGCCTGATCCTCCATTTCAGAAATGGACAGATGACCAACTGAGCCTGACCATGGTGTGCTGTTTAATCAAATTAAGTTGTGCTTTGAGAGGATCACTCAATTTCCCTCTCCTTTCCTGAGGCTGGCTGCCTCACAACTGTAGGAAACATATTCCCAGACAATCAAATGCACTGTCTTTTTTTTTCTTTTACTAAATGTAATAGCAGATATTTTTTTACTTGGTGGATTTTAGTGCTGCTATCTCTTCTTGGGCTATATATTACTGTAGAGCTCTATCCTTGTGAAATTGGAAACTTGTTGTGCTGTTCTTTCTCATATAGTCAGTACAGAAAAGTTATGGATGTGACTGTGGTTTCATTTACATTGTTAAGCCTTTTAGCCCTTTTTGGCTCTTGCAGGATTGAACATGGTGCTCTGGAAAAATGAGGATGCAAGGTGATATCCTCTGCTTGGTGATATTTCTGGTTCAGCACAACCAGCAACACGCATCCTTGTGAGAGATTGTTTATTTGTTTATCCAAAGATACCATCTCTTGGGGAAAAAAAATGAAACAAATAATATCCATTCCATTTTTCAATCACCTATGGGCCTCAAAACATAATCAACTTCCTTTGAGACAGGATGCATATTTTGGGGTTTCATTTACCTGAATATATCATGGATTATCTAAACCTGACAATCTGATGTGGATTTAGGATATTTCTATGCTATGGTAATGTCAGATGCAATCTTGTTTTACTCACTAGGATTTGGATCTCTGTTGGTGATGAAAGTATTTGATATAGTAACACAGGTGATGTAACAGAAGGTCAATGACTGCAGGGGAATAAAGGACTGAAACTACCTAGGATGAATCTCACTATATGTGATACAGCACATTGATACCTACATAGACACCCCAACGAATAAGAACCACTCTGCTGTTTCATAATCCAGTCCATGCCAAATCAATACAAAGTACAATACGCAGAGAGTATTTTGGGATAGATACATAGCATGTGGGCAGGTGGCGTTCCAGTCTATGAAGTTGATTTACAGCTTTCTTATGTATAAAGAATACTATGCTTACATATACTTCCAGAAGAGATCAGAATTCAAGGATCTTGTAGGCCATGAACAATTAGTGCATGTCTGGTTGTGAAAGCCTTTCTTTTCAGAATTTTCTGAGAGAAGCAATGAGAGAAAGGCTAGAAGTACAAGGAGAGTCTTATACAAATCGCTTGCCTCAATCACTAAAGGAACAAAAAATAGCTGCAGGTAATTTTTAGCACATCTATCATTCAAGAAATTGGATCTGAGCCTAAAAGAGATGACTTCTTTTATAATGCATTCATTGCAATCTAGTTATTGGTATAAGACAATACAGCATCTGCTTTATGGCAGTAGCTAAAGTTAGGATTATTTGGAGTGCAACAGGATCTGAAAAATGTAATGCCATCAAGTAGTTTTCTTAAGAGAATTGAAGGTCTGGTACTTCAGGTGCCAAAACCGCAGTGTTCAAACATCACTTACTCTTCCAGGGAAATATGTTTCAAATCAGCATCCTGGTCCTTTTCTGTAAGACACCAATTAAAGGAGATCGCTATTTTTTTCTGTTTGGAAAAAGTAATTCAAGTAATTTTATCACTTTAATGCTTTTTACATACAGTGAATTCCTTGCTTCTGCAAGTATGATGAAAAGGAGTTAGAGGGAGACAGTGTACCTCCTAATGAGTTTCACAATACATAGTGTATTTCCCATGCAAGTGAATACACAGAAGGTCCAAGAGTCATAGATCTCTTTCCATTTATACATTCTCTCCCAAAATAAATGCAGAGGGGCAGACCTGTAGTCAAAACAGGAATACAAGTTCCTGAATCAAAGGGTAAGGAAGCCCTGATGAATAGAGTACAAACCTTAGAAGACCAGAGTAAAGCCCAGGCTACCTCCTTCCAGAACATACAGCAGGGGAACTCTTCTTTCCCCTTGAACTTCCCTTAGGTGGGAAGTCTGTAAGAATATGATCTGAGAAATGTTGCAGCCCATATGCATCATCCTTCAGTCTTAGAATCATCTAATCACATAAATACAGAGTGATTTGGGTGAGGAGACCTCTGGAGGTCATCTAGTTGAACCTCTCCCACAGCAAAACTAATCAGGTTAGGTTGCTCAGGGCTTCATCCTCTCCAGTCTTGAACATCTTCAAGGATGGAAGCTCACAGCCTCTCTGGGCAGTCTGGTCCAGTGTTCTAATTAATCTAACATTGAATGAGAATTTCCCATGTTCTGGCTTGTGTTCCTTGCTGCTTACCCCATCACCACACAGCTCCGAGGAATTCCTGTCTCCCATCTTCTCTGTACTCCCCAACACAGATAGCAGCAAGGTCTCACCTGAGCTGTGTCCTTTGCAAATACTACTCCTATCAAAAATCTCTCTCTCAGGAACTGCATGAGAAGATTTTTCTAGTAATAAAATGGGTTTTCTATCTGCTGCTCCTAGTCTGTTCTCAATATCTATTCTGCACTGCTGTGAAAGAACTTGAAATCTTGTTTATAGCCATAGGCTACCTTTTCAAGCAGGTTTAAAAATGGTCTCTGCTGCTGCAAATTCAATCCAGGTTGATTTCTAAATATTTCTGCCTAATGTAAGCCATGAGTATAGCACATATGTTACTGATTTTTCAGATTGGTGGGGGGAATAAAACGTGATGAAGAGCAATAATTTTGGGTTAAACATAACACTTTACCAAAAAAGCCTTTGCTCATTTCATTCATCAGGGGAAATATTAAAAAAACCCAAAAGACAGAGGAAAAGAAGCAGTGATTGGTCTCATGCAGCCCTGGGATAAAGCTTTTGGATTTTTTCATTGAGAAGATGGCATCTTAGAATACTTCAATGTTTTCAAACTTCTAAACCGAAACTTCAACTGCACTTCCCACAAACAGATAACATGTTTTGACTGACCCTACCTTGCATTTTTCATCCAATAAATCGTTTGCCTGGAGATTTTTAGCCAAGGCCATTCACAACCTTTAGAGGAGACCCAGCTCATGTGTCAGCATCGGTATACTGGTACATGGCTCTCAGTCTCCACAGCAGTGGCACAGGAACTGTCTTTGGAGCCTTTTCCTGGCCCTGGGATCTCTGCTTTTGAGGTTCATGCCAAGAAGGCACCTCAGAGTTTCTAGAAAAGTAGAAATACTGAAAAAAGGAATGATTTGTAGAGCAGAGGTGCAACAGTAGTGAATATTTGTAAATGATTCCAACAGCGTTCTTGGCATCTGGCTGGCAATTTCATGTAATCAGATTTCTCCTTTGGTTCCTGTTACGTTAATTTATTCATTTGCAGATCTGAAAAATTGCAGCTCACACTCTGTATGGCTTTGAGGTTTAGGCTCATTGTTTTAGAAACTGCACTGTGCAATATGGAAATCTGGGCTTTTTAATGCAAGTTTTAACAATTGCAGTTAAATTATTTGAGCTGGGAGGAAAGACATATCCAAGGATAACACCTGTTTTGATGCAATTAAAGCCCTAGAATAGTCTACGGACAAAATACTTCTAGAAAACCTTGCTCTGTAGAGTTTAAAATGATTACATGACCAAAGGGTTTGTAAGTAGTTAGTCTCCAGAAAACAGAATAATAGAATCATAGAATAGTTAAGGTTGGAAGGGACCTTAAAGATCATCTACTTCCAACCCCCGTGCCATGGGCAGGGACATCCCACTAGATCAGGCTGCCCAAATAGATTTGTAATGATAAAACCAGAATGATTTGATCTATTGCCCAGGTGCAATGGAAGGTGTATGATGGTGGCTTTTAAAGACATAGCAGAGTAATTGGAGACACAGGTGTTGCTTATGCCGAAACTTGCCTATTATGTGTACGCAAACTGAGCTAAAACTGCTGGTGCGGTGCAGTGGCTCTAAAGCAAGATCAATTAAGTAATTTTATTTTTAAACAATGATAAAATGTGTCATTGGTTCCTATGTCCTTTCCTGCACTAGCGTCCCTTAGCAACTGTCTTTATGAAAGTCATAAATTCAGAATAAATCAAATACAGAAATACAGCACAATTCTCCCCAAAGCAAACTAAGCCTCCCATTTATTTCTTTGCCAAGTGCTCTCCCATAGCAAACAAGTGCAGTTTTTAAATATTTACAACCCGGCCTGATGTTTTCCTACGGTGAACATGTGGGGAAAATATAGGTCCTTGCTTACAGTGAGATTTTTTTTCCCTTATCTTCTGGGTTGGCTTGGCATTCACCCTGTCTCTGGCTCAAAGCATAATATTGGGTACTCCAGGCTTGGGCTATTGTGTATCATCTTTATTTCTTCTCCCAACACTCCAGACATCTCATGTTCTTTGTGTTTTCTTCCAAGCTTCAGTCCAGGTGCACAGGGAGCAGTCCAGGTGTACAGCTTGAAGCACTGTGTTGGGAGGAGGTTTGAAGCAAAGGATTGGGGAAAAAGAGGAATATGGGGTAGAAATTCAGTATGGAGGAAAAGGAGGCAACAAAGCTCCAGAGTAGGAGAGGCTGCGGTGAAGGAGGGAGAGCTGCCTTCAGCAAAGCTACAAGGACAGGGATACCTGAGCTCTGGACTGGGATCTCAGTTCTTGGAGTTGTCAAGACAGCTCTCATGAAGGATGTTTCATTCCCAGTCACTGTGCTGACTGGTGTGCATCCTCACTGGGGCTTCTGTTGCCTCACTCCACTCCAGCGGGGTTCAGGCATTGCAGGCTGTGCTCCTCAATCCTGTGCCTTTGCTGCACAGCACCTTGGACCTGCCTTTTTTTGGCCTTTCTGAGGCATCCCTTTGCAGAATGCAGCCCTCTCTTCCCAGAAACTTTGAGAAATCTATGCAAAAATAGCTGTGCAGTTTCTGCAGTCCCTCGAGTCCATATCTATAGCCAGGTACGCCTCTTCTGACTCACTGTTTATTTGTGTAGAGAAATGTGTCAAAAGTTGCTTACTGCTTTAGTCTTAAGAATTAGTTCAAGATCTTTACTAATACGACTGTGTTCTCCTTAATACTGTGATGAATTACCGTAATAAAGGTAAAGCCCTTGCTTCAATATACTTTGCCCCAATCATACATGGGAATTGTCCAATCTTTGTATTAAACCCAGCCACTGCAAATGGTCTATTGTATAAATAAATAGTGCAGAAGAAAGCAGGAGAAGCAGGCACTGAGCTACCTGCTTCTCAGCTTAATTCTAGGTCATTCCATGATTCACTTGTCCTGACCTTGGCTGTTCACTTGGCTTTGTTATACTCCAGTTGCCTTAGCAGTGGGTAATGTAAGATTAAAGTATTGTTTGTCCAAGTATAAAAATCCTTGTTAGAAAAACATGTAATGACTCTGCTGTTAGGTGGGGTGCAGGGGTCACTGGCTAGGTTTAAGACAGAACTAAATTCATCTGCGATGATATCGGATTGGTTTTGCTGGAGTTAGGGCAGGGATTGTTTTGCCCCAGTATGTGTCATTTCCTCCCACATTTAATGAACTAGTGGGATCTGTCAGGGTTTAATCCAATTACTCATGACACTGGAGAAAACAGCAGCAGAAGTGGGCTGGATGGAAAAAATGTATTAATGCAGAAAAATCTGATCTTTCCCCAAAGAAGTGGGCTGAGAACAAATCCTAGGAATAGTCAAATACCTCTTATTTTGGTTCTTCGTGTAATTTAGGGTTCATTGGTTCACTTGTGATCATTTAACTGACAAAACCACAGCAAACAAAGGAGGTGGTTGCAGTTCTGAACAGGAATTGAAAGCAATTTTTTTTCTAGCCAGTTTGGACAGGGCTTTAAAATAATGACAGGAAAAATAAAGTTTGGGTTTAAAGAGTTGTCAGTTACCAGCTGTGATTGCAGGACTCTTGTGAACTAAAGAGAAGAGTGTTGCCCAGTGCCACCAACAAATTTGCCTCCAAGAGCTTTAAGAATGATTTTTTTATAAGGAGAAATATTGCTATTAATAACACATTTACCTTGCTCATTCTATTAAAATGAAACACGTCTAGTCACATTCTTATTTCCAATTATTTTATCCTATTTGCAAATCTAATATATGCACATAATATTAACTAAACAGTACCTAAGCCACTTACTACTCTGGTGCATTTAGGATTTTGCTTGGCTCTCTTCGATGGTTGTCTGGTGGGACTGATGGTTTGTGTTTCTGCTCCTTGCTTGTGTGATTCCCACCTCACAGGATTCAGGATAGCCATAAGAAAGAAAAGTTTGACTGGTTGCACAAATATCCATGCCAGATGCATGTCTATGTGTTTCCCATTTTTCTTTCCCCTGCAGAGATATCCTGAGCCAAGAGGAACACAAATGCTGACAAAAAAAATGAAAGCTGAGATATTTACCAGAGTGCTGCTGGGGTTCACACCGCTTTGCTCAACTTGGTCCCCTCAAACAGCATTCCTGTAAGCAGCATGATCTAAACAGTGATTTATTCCATAATGTGACTGTTTCCAACAGTCCTAATTGCTTAAGATGTCATTTTCTTACACATGTGACTCACTTGAGTAGTCTCTGAAGTACGTTAGTCCCATGTAGGTAGCTATAACGAAAATAAATCCCAGTCGAGGTCCAGAGAAGGCATTCTGCCCCTGCGCCATAGGCAATGGTCTGAGTGTCATGTCTAGAATTCACTGCTGTGACTTTTGGCAGTTTCAATTTAATTCACAGGTGATAATGAGGTTGGTTCAAGCCTGTGGACGAGGCCTTTTCAAGGCTGTGCTGCCTCTTTTAGACAGGTGGTAAAAAATGCATTTTGTAGTTACGACTGATGTCTGTTGGGTTACTATATTTAAAGTCTAATAGACTTTTAGAAATACTGTCTTAGCCAGCAGGATTTAACTTCATTAGTTTTGAAACAGGAGAGAATGTTAGCCACTGTGCAGTCTTTGATTATGCTCTGGAGAATTTCCTAGGGTTAAATTAACCACAGGGGAACTCTATTCTTGTTCTTTGAATGCCAGTGAAACATATTGAGAAATACAGGGGAAAAAATAATTATAAAATAGAAATGTAAAAACTATAAAGTTCATCTTATGTATAATCCCTAGTGCACAGTAAGCTCTGTTTACTTGCACCATTTAATGTTAATTATACCATTTATTTTATATTTTGTTTTTGCTTTATAAAAAAAGTCATGCCACCAGCAATAGGATTTGACCATAAAGGGAGTTTCAGAAGACCAGCGTTTCACCAGACTCAGTTTAAATACAGGAGGGAGATAATTTAGCAACTAAATGTCCTGCCTTACCCACAGTGTCATTGGAGAATTACTCTCCAGAATCACTTTCATCCCCCAGCTGCTAACAATTTAGCAGTGCTGTTTGCCTTTAATGAATCTCTTTGAGTCTACATGTAGAAGGTCAGTGTCAATGACTACGGCAGAATGAGCAGAAATTTTTGTCCAAAAAAATGCATTTTGGAAGATATGATGTCATTGGAATCAAAAGCATTTTCAGGGAGTTTTCTGTGTTAAACTTGGAAAACATGAAATAAAGGATTGTTTCTATTTTAATACATCAACAAATACTTCAGTAATTCAGTTTCTAAAAAATGAAAATGAATCAATTTTAGTTTTCTTTTCATCTGTCAATTTTCTTTTTCTCTCTTCAGCTCTTCTCAAATGGAAAATGAAGGATTGAGGGCAGAATTGTGGAGTTAAGACATGTAAAAGTGAAGAAATCTTCTTTCCTTCCTCACAGAAGAGTTAAGAAATATGTAAGAAAGCCCATGACTTTATATCTTCTTCTATTCAGCACTCTTAAAAATGTTCATCTATCTTTGCACTGAAAAACAAGTTGAGGAAATTATGAAAATCTACACATTTAAAATTAGGGTTTTTGCATTGCCAAAACCCAACCTAATCCACAAGCGTAGGCCTTTTAAAACAATGCAAAAGAAGCACAATATAACTTCTCAAAAAAATTGTCAAAATAGAACAAAACTAGTAAAATTTTCCATATTTTTTCCATTTTCTTAATGCACATGTAAACTAGGATTTCTGTCCAACAGGTACAGAGCCTGAGGAGGGGCTGGATTTTCTATCTGAGACTAAGAAAGAAACAGGGAAAAATGTTATTTATTAAAAAATTTATTATTATTTACCTATTTTTTCATTTCAAATGTTATTTGTTTATTCTCAAATTGCATACGCTACTTAATACAAAAATATTTACATTAATCCTAAACTGTTCCTCTTCTTTTTGCTGCGTTGTAGAGAGGTGGAAACTTTACTACCTTTTCTCCTGCCTGATTTTATGCTAAAATTGTCAGCAAGCAGTCCATAGATCTTCTCACAAGACATGTATGAAAACCATGATAGGTAATGGTTTTAAGCTGAAAGAGGGTAGATTTACATTAGCTATTAGGAAGAAATTTTTTACTGTGAGGTTGGTGAGGCACTGGAACAGGTTGCTCAGAAAAGTCGTGGTCTGCCCATCCCTGGAGGTGTTCAAGGCCGGGTTGGATGAGTGGAAGGTGTCTCTGCCCACAGCAGGGGGCATTGGAACTGGATGACCTTTAAGGTCTCTTCCAATCCAAACCATTCTATGCTTCTATGGTTCTATGATCCTATGCAAGAAATGTGATATGTGCTTAGACACTCAATGCCAGCTGGATACAGACTGTGCCTTGTAAAAGGCAGGACATGTTTGACATGGCAAAATCTAGTAAAGGAAAAAGCTCAACATGACCTACCTGTCGGAGTGGGAGGCGGACCCGGAGTAACGATGGAGTCTCAATATGAGTATGATCGTTCTCATTTATTCATGCACCTTACACTTCTTATGTATTTATCCCAATAGTGCACGCGCTAACAAAACAAATCCTAATTGGTTATGTCCCGCTGTTCACGCGCCTTATGCTGTCACGCAACTGGCCAGACGCTCTTGAGCACGCGAAAGGGGCAGATACAAAGTTCTCATCATGACTCTTCGGGACTTTCCCGCGCTGTATTCCACATTCTTGTATTCTGCTCCCTTTTATCTTATCTTATCTTATCTTATCTTATCTTATCTTATCTTATCTTATCTTATCTTATCTCAAGGTCAGGCCTAGCTACAGACAGCAAACCCTGGATTGTTCACTGCTATTAAATCATGAGCCATTCTTCCACACCTACCAACTTCTGTTCTGCCGGTACTTGAGCGATATGTCTATAAAGATGTAGGTGATTTTAGTCAGGTACAGAGAGAGCACAAATGTCAAGATATCGAATCTGTGCTACTTAAGCATGTTGCGCTAGTGGCACACCTCCTTCATATATTTATGCCTCTACATTTTCATAGCTTCTTAATTCCTTGTGATCTGTGCCCTTTTTGCACAGAATTCACATTACACTTAGTTTTTGCCTATGGCTTATCCTTTTAGGACTGCCAAAAAAGACGGTATTTCACCAGTTTTCCAGACTACAGTATATATGGAAGTTGGCTGCCATTTTCTCTCATTGGGGTAATAAGAGATGCTTCTGGCAATTTTCATCCACACCTACACTCTGATTTCAGTACAATATTCTTTCAACAGCGCACAGGCTTCAGACTCATCTTGGCAAAACAAATTGCTGAGCAAGGCTAAACCACAATACCAAACGAGAAGGAGTGTATAGTAATACATCTCCAAGACTCATTTGGATGGGCTGGGGTAGCTTATGACTTCATTGTCATTATTTCAACTTCACACAGCCCTGTAAGGTGGGATGTACTATATTACTCCTATTTTAGAGATGGAGAAACAGTTAATTTATTTAATTCACTCCTAGAGAAGAATGATTCGACACTCGAGCTTCATATCAGAATTTAATTATTCCTGTCTTTACCATGAATCTGTAGCTGCAGCTTGAATAACACACCTTTCCCTGTAGTGTCCTTAAACAAAGAATAAAAAATCATCAGGAAAAGGAGTCTTTGACTTCTAAACCAGAGATTTTTAGAGAAAATCTGCAAAGATGGGAGTTTGTTATTTAAGAGATTTCCGAAATAACACTAGTCCTAATTTACTCTAGATTCTGTGAAAAACCCAATTGTAACATAGGGCGAAATAGTATTTCAACAGGGCACATTTTGAAAGCAATATATAATAGATGGAAGGAAGTATAAGAATAGGATAACACACAGGAGAGAATGAAGACATGCACGCAAATTGGTATGTGTTGTAAAATAAAATGATTTGTGACATTATGTGCTATTTAGAAATAAAGATACTGGAATACAAAGGTCAGTGTGGATGACTAAGGAATACAAAGGGTCAGCTTGGATATAAAGGTATGTGTGTAAGAAAGAAAATGGTCAGTATCAAACAATTCCAGAGAGATCCCAAGATGAAGTTAAGACAGTGTAACACAAAAGAACAGTGAAAGAGGAGACTGTGAAAAGAGTACTGACTATGCTAAAATAAATATTTCTTTTTAGATGCTGGAGAGCGATCTGGTCATGTAATCTGCATATTGCCATCACAGTTGCTATAGTGAGTGTAATGTACTGTATTTTTTTACCATCAGGGAGACTGTTGCAACAGACAGGGAGCTACATTAGGAAGTTGTGCTTAACAAGTCATGTGTGATTTTACTGTCAAACTGCAAAGTGCCATCTTCCTATGGAAGAAGGCTGCAAGTACTTTCTCGGAGTTGACAAACACCACACGATGCAGCTTTCTGGGAAAAACAGAATTCTTTGAAGCATTTCCAGCAAAATCCTTGGAGAGGCAAAGCATATTTTCAGATGTATGATTCTAGGTTAAACAGCTATGTCCCCCACTTGTTTACAAAGCAGCTCGACAGCTGTTGTGAGCCACTGGCCCCCTTTGGACAGACAGGATACATTTGGATCTGTCACACCGAGCCACGGCATGCCTCTACTGCATTACTCTATAAAGATCTCATCAGAGATCTGCTGCTGGCAAGACGAAAAGCCTCACCAGTTTCATGAGCAGCAGAAGATTACTCTCATTCCCGCTTTAAGTTTCCTTGTTTTTAACTATGAAGTTGGAAGAAATGTTTTTAGTGGTGAATTTAGTCCTGGGAAAGATTCACCCTGCTCTGTGCTTGAAGAATAAGATGTAAAAATAAACAGGAGCAGCTGGTTGTTAGCAAGGAATGGAGACTTTAACAAAAGAGACTAAGTCTTGAAGTCTGTTTGGACACAGAGACACAGTGTTCAGTCTGAAATTTATAATTCAATTGAAAGAGCAGAGAAAAAGTTGGTGTTGCAGCTGAACTTCAACATTTGGGAAATCAGGCTGATAGATGCAGCTCCTGAGCCACAAAGCCCAACCATTACTCCTAAAGGTGCTGCTGGAAACACATCTAAGCCAGGATACCCTGTAAACACCAACAGGAATGAGGAACAGTGGTTTAAATCTCACCTTACAAATAGAGATATGTACCCGGGAATGGCCCCTCTCTTGTGGACTGGGCTACGGGTGATTCAGTAAGCTTGACACACCTTTCTACCTAACGAGGGGCACAGCTGGTCACAAAATGAGGCTTGGCTGATAATTCCCCCTTTTTAGTCCCAAAAGTGTGGTGCATGTGAGAGGTCTAGAGATATTTTGCTGCTTTGTTTGTTTTTCTTGATAAATAGCTCAAGATAAATCTTTACTACAAAATCCTACTTGTCCGGCAGTCCTTCCGCACCCTTTTTACAAAGGCTGTAGTGATGCTTTACTCCTATGAAATTTGCTGTTTGATGCCCTTAGGCTTCTGCTTACCTCCATACAGCATACCCGTAGTCTTTTCTTGCCAGCAACATTTTTTTCTTACCCAAGTCAAAGCAAAACAGCAGAGACAATAAATCTCTCTTGGGGAGAGCTGCTGCCTGGGCCCAGTGCTACATGTCCATCAGGAAGTTGGCAGCAGACCCTGTGCCTCTGAACTCCACATATCACAGGTGGTCGGTCCCTTGCAGTCAGCAATAATATTATTTCCTTTTCCTTCCTTGCTAGTGAGTGATCATTGCAAAAATTGTTACTGATGGCATATAGCAGGCCTACATCACATTTTGACATTAGCTTTTAGCTACTGTTTTATTTTTAATAGCTGCCAGTGCGTTCAGTCAAATACCTGTCTGTCACCAAAACAGGCAGACCTTAATGTGTCTGTGTTATGGAAGAGGATTTCAGCGTATTTTCAGCATTTTATTGTATGTATGTAGGCCCAGTATAGCTTTTTTATCACAAATTCCTCACATATAGGTGTCCCTGCTCCACCACAGAAATGTTCTGAGCTGGCAGCTCTGGTGTTGCTGCCATTAATCTTCTCTGTGCTGTGGAGAGTGGAGCACTGGGTGATTTATGGCAATTACCTGCTCTGAGGCAGTGGAGCTCAGGTGAGTTAGGTGAAATCGCTGTTGCTGGTATGAGTTTTGTCCCTAAGCAGCCCAAGGGTGCACAATATGATTCTGTACACCTGCATTCGCTTTCCTCCTCAAATATTGCTCAGTTAAACAGAGGGAGGGAATATGCATGTTAATCACATTTTAAAACAGTATTGGGGTGGTGGCACAGTGGTAAGTGAAAGGTTAAACACACTGACACCAATTCAGAATTAAATGCTCCAATCAATTTGCTCTGTTAGTTTTGTTAAAAGTAATATTTTCACAGGAAGTTTGTAAAATGCACATCTTTCACCTGCAGTTTCTCAGCCTAAGGAAGTTCTAGCTTTTATTTTAAGTGTCATTCTCAGGTTTTACTTCTGACTTTCTGTTCTTTGAACTTTCAGGGACCTGGAGTGATGCATGGGAAGAGGAGGGTGTGCCAAGCTGAGATCAGCAGCAATGCCTTGAGCCAATTAAGGAACAATGTTAATGGACTCTCCAGGAATCTTCATAAGCTTTCCACACCAGAAAAGATGATGCCCACAACAAAGAGCTGAGCCGAGCGTTTAAAATCTAGAGAAATAAGAGCAACATTCAAGTCTTCATTGTTATGCAGCTTTCCTACTGGTTATGGTAAAAGGGAAATGTGTTTTGTAATAGCAAGAGATATAAGTGATTTCTCCTCTTATGAAGATTCATATGGGTGAATGAGAGTGTGTGTGTGTGTGTGTGTGTGTGCAGATACGTCTTACAGCATCTCAACAGTTTATATCCACTGGGTATTAAGCTGACTTCTGTCTTTGTTTTCTCTGCTGCTGCTTTTATTTGTTCAATGTCAGTGGGGAAAATGGAAGGTAAGATGAATCCTGTAAGTACTCCTGTATAGAGGAAAGGAGGTGAATTTAGGAGGGGATATGTGTATGCACTAGTCTGAGTGCATGCACCCACTTGGAGAAGCGCTACAGGAAAAAGCAGGGCAAGCTGCTAGAGGAGCAAGGGTGGCTGAGGAGGGCACTGGGGAACCTCCACATCAAGAGATTTGGGGGGAGTTTGGTGCTGATGTGTGGCTCTGCAGAGGTGGATCTGCCCTGCCCTGTTGTGCTTCTTTGTTTTCATGCGGGATATCACAAGGGTGAATGGCAACTTGGCAGTCATACTGATGTGGGATGTGCTTATTTCGGAATAAAGTATGTTTTTCTTGCTTAGTTTGAGCTGTTTCCAAAGCAGCCTAAGTTAAGCTGGAAAAATGTGCTCTTTCTGGAATGTGAATCTGTGAAGGCCTTATAGGAATAGAAATATATCATCTTATCTTGCACTGCTACAAACTCCCACACAGACAAGCCCAGAGGCAAGCAGAAAAAATGAAGACAAGGCTATTCATGATACCCCTGGCATCATCCACAGTCACGCACGGGCATGTGGGCAGCTGGAGCCAACATATGCTAATAGCGATTAACATATGTATGTGATGCTTGACCACACTGAGCTGCAGCACAAAGAACCTGGTTGAAGCGACGTTTTCCAGGGCATCCTTTGGCCATTGAGCCTTCTATTAAATGTTGCATGCAATCCATGCTGTGACAATAGTAAACCTGGTGCTACCTTTATTGTGCAGCTGTGTTTTTCCTCCGGGGTGCGTTGCTTGAAAGCCCAGTTTTGGTACAGCCTCTTGGAGCAGGTGAGTTCAGAGCACAAAGGATTTTTTGGGTTATATTTCTTCCCAGTGATTGGTTTCTGGGTGAGGACCACGCAGCTATGGGACTGAGGGCTTCCAGCATCCTCACTGCTTTGGGACTTTCAGGATATTTGAGATGATGCAAATTAGCTGAGTATAGTTCTCTCAAATGCAATTTTTTTTTTTAAATACTTCGTTCTTTTAGCTGTCCAGGCCCATCTCCAACCTGAACCCCTGTCATAATCTGGTGGCATACCACGGCTTGTTTACAAGATAAACTAACAGCTGCTTTCCTCTCATCCCCTGGCCTTGCTACGAACTTGAAATGGGAATTATCTGTGTGTGTCAGAATCAGAAGAGTCAAAGCCTCCTTGGAGATGCCCTTTGGGCCTCTCTTTCTGCTACCTAGCAAACATCTTTCTATTTTCAGGGATAGCAACCCAGCACCTAATCTTCCAGAGGCACATGTATTGCTCCCAGGGAGGCATGTTAGAAATGAAGGAACGGATATTTATTTTTTATATCACCCCTTGTCCCCTTGCCATGGGTTAGACCACTTCTGCTTATCAGCCTACCTCAGCACTTGTTGTTTGAAATCTGGATCAGAACTTTTCAGCTTTCAGGTCCTACGCAAGATTTTTCAGCAGTGGCCTCATTTGCTTTCAGAGCAGTTGAGCAAAAACGCATTCATTTTGGGTTTTGCGCATCTGTAGTTAGAAAATGAGAGGAGAGGCCTAATTTTTTTTTTTTTCCTGAACTGATGTTTAGCGACTGTATTAAAAGGCCACACACAAGCTCCTTTCTTATTTGCATATCAATACTTAGCCTATTAGAAGCCAATGGAGTGAGGGTCTCACAGTACATACCCTCTCACAGCATGACGCTCAGACTTCCCATGCCATCCTTTCTTCAGCTTTCATGTCAGTGAATATTATATTGTGATGCCTTGAAGCCAGGATAAACTGAAGCTGTTAAATGTTCAGATGTATGCTCAGTCTGTGAAGCTCACAGCTGCTCCGCTCTTTTGATAATGCTAGTAAGCAAAATTAGTAAATAAAATAAATGCTCAAGGTTCATTTGCTGCACACCCCAATTCATGAATGAAGATAGAATCGGGGACATCAAAGAAAAATAAAAAACAGGCTAGTAATAACATGTTCCCCTTAGGCCTCCTGCTTAACCTAAATGTTATGTTAAAGGGATAAATGGGTAAACTAAATTATTATACACAGTTAAAAGCCAGGAATGAGATTTGAGATCACACCCCTGTTAGTAAGATCAGCATTATCTCCTTATGACAAAACCCAGTAAATATTTCACTGGGAAAATGTAACACGTTTAATGTATTAGTGAATTTTATTTATTATTTACCTAGCACAGTGAAACCCTGAAGTGTCCCATGAGGCTGGAGCATGGTCATCTCCTCTCCTGCCTACACCCCTACCCCTTTCCTGTCTCTGTGTCCCAAAAAGAGGCAAATCTGTCACAGCTGCCTGTGGTTGAACCAAAATCCGAAGGCTCCCTGGCAAAGAATACTTTCAAAGTGATCTGAAAGATAGAGAAGAAACCTAAATAAGATGTTAACCTCTTCATGGCAGAGGTGGTAGAGCAATGAGGACGAGGTTTCATTGGAAGTCACCATCAGCTCACGGTGACTGTGACCGGTGAGGAAGAAGAGGGGAAGGGGGCCAGTGTCCATGACAGTAGGGCAGGATGGATGGGACTACCTTCTTTGTTGGAGTAGAGGATGAGAAGGTCTCCCAGTGCATCTTCCATTTCCAGGCCTCCACTGTCCCAGAACTGCAACACCCTCAAAAGTACATGGCCACCTCTCCCCCTCCTACTAGGCCATGGATCAAGAACAGAAATATTGCACTACCTGCATACACCACTACCTTTTACAGGTGCCAGATTTAAATGTTTTAAAGCATTTATCTCAGAGGTTGCTTGCTTGAGAAAATATTCCTCAAGGAGGCTCCCAGAGTTCAGCTAATGAGGAAACCTCAAGTGATGGTGACCAAGGGCATGGCCAGAGGCAAAAAATCCACGGCAAAGGAGGCCTTTAGAAGCATGACTTGTGTGACAATCTTGGGGCATGAGCATGCCAACAAGTTTCCCAAAAGGGAGTAAACTGAGAAGCTCCTTACAAGCATCCGCCCACACTCAGAACTGTTATGCTGAACTTTGGTTACTGCCTTCTCTGTAATGAGTAAGCAGGTTAGAAAAGCTTCTACAAGACTTCAGAAAATTAAGGTACTACTGCCCAAAGTACTGGTCAGCCCTCTGGCAGAAAAGCAGCTTCCAGAGAACTGAGACTAAGCATACAAATTACTTTGACCTGGAAGAAGAGAGCTACTTTCTCCAAGGAGGAATTAAAAAAAAAAAAAAAGATGTTTTTCTCCCTCTTCTTTCTTCAAAGACAGTGGAGTCTGTCAGATTGGTATGTTGCAAGGTGTACTTGTATGTTTTTTAAAGACTATCAGAAAAAAACAGCACAGAGATTGAATAAATCCTGAAGTGATTTTACACAGACCATGCAGAAGAATAAGATAAATGAAATAGTGGAGATGATACAGACTAGATCAGCTGATTGGAGGAGGCTGCATTTCTCTTCCATAGCTTGTGCTGCTTATGTATGATACGACTCATGCCCCTGTGAATTATTCACCTCTATTTAAACTCCAGCTCCTCTTTACTATAAAGTCAATTAATTTAAAAACGCACTTATAACAGGAGTATCAATGGCAGAATAATTGATTGCCTTGGGAACAGTGATCAGATAAGCTGCAGGCTTACAAAGGTCAGGTAATACACTAATACAAAAAATAGGATCCAGTAACAGACAAATTTAGGAATATGCTTTCTCATAAAAGGGACTGATTGTATGAAGTAACTGTATACAAAATCTTCTGCTTAAATACAGAGGAAATTCAGTAAGAAAGCACAGTATTATTGCAGTTCTGGTGTTGAAGACTGTGTTCTAAAAAATAAAAGCATCTAAAATTTAAAGTTAATTCATCAAATTTCTCTCATCTAGAGTACATGTTCTTTTTTTCTCTCTCCAGTGTTTGAATATACCACTTGCAGTGTTAACACTAACTTCTAATCTGATTTTATGTATGCTTAACTTTACACTCTATGAATTCTCATTAAAACTCAAAATGTATAAATTTAAATACATGCTTAGCTCTTTGCAGAATTAAGGTTGCATGTTGTGAAATACATAAGATATGTAATACAGTCGCATTAAAATTACAACAGAACTCCTGGCTGGATTTTCCTGGTCACTTTTGTTATTTTAATGTAGTTTTAAAGGTGGATACTTTTAAAGATTGTGCTACAGGTTAAAATCTTAGTTGGAATTTGATAACAGAACGAACTATGCATAAAAAAAAATCTTTAGCAAATGCAATCCATTTTCCCACTTTGACATTATGCATGAGTAACTTGCAACTACTTCAAATGTATTTGAGATTTTATCCCAAATTTTCCCAAATCATGTTGGTAAGCAGTTCACTGGGAATGCTCAGTGTCTGACATTTCAGACACTCCTTAGTTTGCCCAAGCAAGTAAGCCACAACTTCCATCAGACTTTTTGTCACCGTTTAGGCCAGACACGGCCGATTTAAGCAGCAAAAACTGAGCAGTTGTGCTTCCAGTTCCCTCCCCCCAGAGAAAGGGGAAAGGGAAATGAGAAGAAAAAGACTTGTGGATTGGAAACTAAAACTGCAGTTTTAATGAAATAATAGTAATAATAATAACGGTGCAAATAATAAGAAAATAATAAAATATATACAAATATATGAAATAGTGCCCCCCTCCCCTCCAATGACTATATGTCACCACAAGTGCTGCAGAGCAGACAGAGGGAAAGGGGTCTAAGGCTAGGAGAGACCTGAGCTCAGGAACTGGATTCAGGAACACACAGATCTGGGATAAGGGGCAAAAAGACAGATGAGGTCCTCACTGAGCGTCAGCCATCACAGAAGAGAGCGAGACCCTTGTGATCTCTCAGTTTTACACCGAGTATGATGCATATGGGATGGAATACACTATTGGTCAGTTTGGGGTGACCTGTTCCGTCTGCCCCTTCCTGCAGGTGTGGCGGTTTTTTTGCCAGTTTGAGGATGGCCTTGGTTACTAGAGGATTAAGTATATGCAATGGTCTTTCTGTGTATCAATGCCCTGTGTTGTCACTTACAGAGAGAGCACTGCCTAAGAAAACATGCACTTAACTTTCACAAAATGAATTTACTTAGATGAGACTTTGCTGAAGTCAGAAAATTGATTTCTGCTTCAGCTCAAACAACAACAATTTTTCAAAAGCTGGTCACTGCTATTCTGGTAAATCTCACAATTTTAATGATCTGTCCTGCCAGTGAACTCATTTCCTATATTGCCAGTGGAAATAAAATCATGGAGATGTGAACACTCTTGAAGCAAAATGAATTAGAGGGAATGCACACAACTAACTTTCAAGATTTACTCGGCTACCTCTAAATCAAAAGCAGAGGAAGATTTTCTGCCCCCAAACAGAGGTCTGTCAGACATAAACACTGTGGCTATAGGAGATATTTCAGAGCAAGGCGTCAGAAATCTTGTAAATTAATCTCTTAATGATCTAACTATAGGGAATGCTTCTTCTTCCTGTCTATCTATGTAGCCATTGCCTAGCAGCATGGGAATGTCTTCCTCTTAACTTTCCTGTCTTATCTCAGTGTGGGTATTTCCTTTTCCTACAGAAGTGCATAACTCTTTTTTTTTCTAATCCTGCCACACTGTTGGCTTCAGTGACAAGAATCTCATTTACAGCAATCTCACGTTATACCCCTCCTTTTCCTCAGTGGAGTGTGTTAGCAGCCCAAGAAAGAGAAAGTGGCTCCTGGTGGCTGCATTCAGTTTTGAAGTACTGATAGGTAGTAAAGAATAAGATAAAATAACAGCCCTTAACACACTTACTTAAACATCTGTATATTACTTGCCATGTTTTTAAGGCAATTATGAACATCCTTTGGCAATTCTCCAGAAAGACTCAACAGTAGCAACTGATGAGGCTGATATGTGGTGAAAGGAAGACTTGCCTCAGCCCTCATGTGCTTCTGGGATGGAAAACTCCGGCTCCAGATCTCTCAAACCTGGCTCCAAGAACTAAGTCTGCTCAATGGGGAAAGGAAGGAAAACGGAAATGAGAAAAATGAAAACAAACCACCAGTTGGTCATAGGATATAAGGAAAATTAAAACTAAAGAAAGGATTCAAAATTAGGAGAGTGTTTGGGGACCATTGCTTCTGTACAATAGCCCTTGGCTAAGAAAGACAGAATTATAAAGATTTCATTGAATTTCAGGCCAGAAGGGGACCATTACGATCAGTTACTCAGACTCTCACACTGCTGTTAAGGATGCTGATGCAGCCAGCTTTGCCGGAAGGCATCCCTGGAGACATGGCAGACTGAACACTGAAGCTCACGGCCTCTTGGCCAGCATGATGCCTTGAAGGCTGAGGAGTGTAGCAGTCAAGGGCTCCCTTCCACTGCTTATGCAGACCTGGCCTGTATGTTTGTCTCTGTGTAAGTATTTCCTCTTTGCCCATGGCACTCCCTGGAATACCGCGAACTTCCCACCTCCGCCCTGAGCTGCTACCTGCCTCATCCTGCTTGCCTAGCCAAAAAGTCAGGGGGAAAACATGCCCCACAAAGTGGCTGGGTATGTTTTTTCTCCAATAAAATATACCTGTTTGTTGATACTTGCTATTTTGAAAAGATGGGGCAACTCTGCACTGGCAGGGGTGGGAGGCAGGTGGGGTGAGGCTGCTCCATGCCATTCTTTTCACTTGCTTTACTTTACTAGGATTTGCCTCATCTTCTGAACATGCACATTCCTCTTAACACCTGCAGTGAAGATTTTAACATAGCAACCACGTTTTTATACGTAGCAATAACAGATTTTGTCTTCTATTTTACAACACATGCTAACAGCTGTTTACAAAGTAGTGGTGGAGGAATGTAGTCCAGTGGGTATACTGGGGATACTGACTATTCATTTATCCAGAGGGATTACACTACGGTGAACAGCATTTGGACTTCAATTTAGTATGCATCCAGCCGAATTATGCGATTAGCTGATATGCAATAAACCAGAACAGAAACACATGCAGTCAAATGGTGCCAGATAAAAAGCATACGATTCTTATACAGGTTCTTATAATATTGTGCACTTAAATTATAAATACATAGTTACATGGAATTTGGCTATCTTACTGTATACCTATACTTCTAGTGCACTATCTGTATACATATATCTGTAACTATCTGTATAGAGCTGCACTCATTCCAGGGTCTTTATGTTAGCCATTAAATATTTTTTTTTCTTTTTGTTTTAACTATGCCAGACTTGAAATGCTGGCACAGAACAGTGTTTTTGTGTCACTTGAAAGAGGATATGAGTATTAAAAGAGAGTCTTTTATTAAAAAAAAAAAAAATCATAGAAAAAGCCTCTCCCAGTAGAAACAGCTAAGTGATTTTTAAGAACAAAGACAGAAAGTGCTTTTCGGTTGGTGCTAGGATTTTTACAGTTATGGGTCCACCTCTGTCTGCATCCCAGCCCCTCTGGTAGTGCTGCCTTTCCCCAGCATGGAGGGAACTAGGATGGAGAATACCCTCCGTCCTTCTCCTGCCCGGCCACAAGGGAGCAGGGTGGAAAGAGCCCAGAGCAGCACTTTTGTTCCTGCACACCCAAGCAAGCTGTGGGTCCTTGGGAAGGGAGCTCTGCAGGAAGCCAAGCCAAGATGTTTGTCATTCCACTTAGGAGGCTCCTGACTGCAAGTTTCAGCCTTAATATTGTCACGGGATGGGCTGCAGTCTCCACCATGATCTTGTGCCTCTTGAGAAGCCAAGGAGTCGGCAACACTGTCCTATGGACCAGCTGTGGACAGGAGCTGGGTTTTGATGTATCATGTGTTTGAACTTGGATAAAATGCGACCCTAGGTATAACAAACGAGGCACACTGTAAGTTGATGGACGCCGCTAAATTCACCCTCCTGCCTGCACACAAGAGTAAGATCCTTTCTATCCCTCCTCATCCAAGAGTGATTCCATTGTTACCTTTCCAGCTTTAATACTTTACTTGATATTAAAGTGATTGGTGCCCTTGCAAAGCATCGTCTTCTCCTTTCACAAGACACAAAGCATTTGCCACGTTAAATAAGTGACTGAAAAGAAATAGTGAACAACTGTTAACATGGTGACCGCTATTCATCCTCTGTGCTGTGTGAGGCTGGAGCCTTATGGGAAACAGCATGTACAGAGGTAATTAAAACTATATCACTGCATATGCCTATGTAGGCCGGAATATGGCTGTAGGTAATTCTTCCAAAATGGTGCAGTAGAAAGTTCTTGGCCACCTCATGAAGTTCAGATCATGCAAGGACAACCCCATGTGATCCCAAGCTTGTAGAATATCAGATAGATTTAGTTACCAAAATACAATTTGGTTAAGCATGCAACCAAACACATGTGAAAACAGTAATTAAAACATTATAATGCAATATAAAGTTTTAATATTATTATTTGTAGGTATTGTAATGATAAAAGATTGTAGAATTTTTTAAGTGTTCTCCTTTCCTGCAGATGAAAATAAGCAAGCAGCGCTCCCTCCCTGCCTTTCAACACCTTAAAAAAATCATAAGATTTATATGAAAAAAATCTTACAGATATTTAGCCAACTTGTTTTTTTACTTGGAATGTGAATTTGCATCAACCCCTCAGACCAGCAGGAGGTCTCTAGTCTGTTCTGTACATAATCTAATGTATTTATTTTTTCCATATTTTTGTTTTCTGGAAAATTTTTAGTAGAGTTTTAAAATAATTTAATATATTGTTGATACATGTACATACTGAAGAAGAGAGAATGAATGCCTATGAATAGTGTGGTATTCTAAAACCATGTTTCCAAACTCATTTATCTGAATTCAAGCTGTGACTTAATAGCTGTAGCTGTATCAACACTGTATCAGTTTACTGTAGGAGGAAAATATATGAAATGAGACATAACCTACTAAGGTCACTTCAGGGGCTATCACTGAGCGGAAAATAAATGCTAATATTTTCAGATTTAATATGGGTAAGCCAGTCAGAACCAATAGTTTGGGGCTGAATTCTGAAATGCCCTCGGTGAAAGTAATGCAAGGGGGATAGTCAGTGAGATGGAATTATTAAAAGATAGGGTGGAGCCAAGCCCAGCCATATGGTGAATGCCATAACCGGGGCAGACCTGTCATGGCCAAACACGCTGGGAAAGCAGGCGAAAAGAAATTGTCCTGAAAGAACAACATGCATCCCGCCATGAAGAAATGAGGGCAGAGGGCTGTGGGCAACGCATTGGCCAGTGACTGACACTTGCACTGATGAAAGACAACACTGGAAGTTGAGCCCCGGCTATGCAAAGTTGATTAGGATAGATGGGACCCTTCATCATGCCTTAAAAAATCATCACAGCTCAAAACACTCACTTCCAATATGCCTAATAAAACCCTCAGTCATTCATGCAAGTTGGATGAGTAATATATCTATCAGCAAAATAGCTGCATAACTGGGTACATCAGACATAGCTGTTCTTAACATACAAAACCCAAAGTCCTTTCTACCAACAGAGATGTGAGGTCTCTGTATTGTTGCAAGTACGGCAGAAGTCTGAGAATTACTGTAGACATCCTTTGTTTTTCTTCACGTGTACTTTTTGGTGAAGGGACTGATACATTAAAAATGCATAAACATTTATGTGCATGTTCCTAAGAGTTACAGTCAACACAATCATTAACTAGACATTTAATTAGATAGCAAAATAAGGGCTCAGACCTCAAATACTTTATTGGTTGAATGACTCTGGTGGGACAAATAACCTGAGTCAAATTTGCTTCAGGTGCTTTCAGAACCAAGCTCTTATGCAGCGAAAACTGCATTGCTGGAAGCACCTGAGCTATGACTGTCTTCAGATTCTTGTGTCTACATGGTCAGTGCTGTGCTGATGTGGTCTAGTTCAGATTTAGCTTGTCTTGTCCCAGTCCTCTGATCTTTGCAGCAGTGTGTGGTTGATACAGCTGACATATCTTTATTACCTGCTTCTTTTTGCCAATAATTAGAATTGCATGAGGTTCTAAAAATTCACAAGTGAATTATGTGGTAATTCCACATGTATTTGCAAAGACAACCCCTCTCTGTGTCAGGAGGCTGCAGAGGGAAATCCTAGTTTTGGTATTGAACAGGAGAGCGTATCTCTAAACTTTGAGAATAAAATGAGAACAAAAATCAGCCAATTAAGCCCACGGAGGCAGGTTCATTGTTGTAAGTAACAGCCATTGTCACTGTGCTCTTGGGCTTACACTATAGCTACAAGCATGAGCATGCTTCAGTTCTTATATCTATCCCATAAATCCATTACACTTCATTGCCATCTATGGTCACTCACTTTTTTTTCTGTTTTAATTTTTGGCATGATACAGATCAAGTTGTGATGTTTGTATGGGCAAATTATATATAGCACCTTGCTTCAGTATTTGAGCAAATTGGCACAGAGTATGCTGCACTTGTATGAGTAAATTCTCTTACCTTCTGCACAGGGTGATCATATCCAAACAGTGCAACAGAAATGGTCCCTGGCTCCTAAAGCACACCCAGGATCTTTTTGGGAGAATGCATATTGACCTGGGCCATCTGTACAGATGATAGAATGCCATGGCTGGAAACACTCCTTGGCATTATTTATTTTCCTGATATGGATGTAATTAGTTTGACCTCATATTGAACTGTGAATTAAATCAATTTTTTAAAAATAAAAACTTAGAAGAAAGCATTCTGTTCAATTCAGATTTTTTTTTTTTTGCAGCCTTAGCTTTTCATACATTGTTTACCATTTTGTCAACATTCACTTACATCAGTTTGGTTTTATTCCCAGATGCTAAAACTTTGAAGTGTTCTTTGCTCAAATAGGAATTCTATTCACCCATTCTTTTTTTGTTTTACTTCTGATAAACTGGAAGACCTTACAAGGTTTTGCTTTAAAAATTCATTTCTCTTTTAGTTTTTCTGGAGAAAACACACTGTCTTTTGGGTGGAAAGCTTAAAAAAGATTACATTTCTGGTTTTAATTTTTCTAGGAATAATCCATCCACTATAACTCAACATCTGAGAGTATCAAGAGCAGGTCGTCATACCTCAGACAAGCACAGAGAAATGAAGCGAATTTTTGAAGAAGCCAGATATAATTTCAGGACACTGAATTGCTACCCTATGAACGCTGAGGAATTTTGACGTTCCACTTCTCATTATGTATGCCCACATGAGAAATATTAAACTAGACTTTTCTTTGACTGTTGCCTTCGTTCTCTCCTTCTCTTGTACTTATAAAATAAAGATCAAACTTCCTTGAATTCTTTTTATCTGCTTTGAAGTCTAAGGAAAACTTTTTTGGAAATTCTATTTTCATCTCTGCGAATTTATTATCTAATGCTTCTAGCTTGTCAAATATGGACTATTCTGTTCAAGGAGCAGTTAAGGATAAAAAGCCCATCTTTGAATCTACATGAACAGGCAATAATTCTCTCCATTCTTGAAAGCCCTCAAAAACGTGAAGCCACAATATATTTCACTTCAATTACAATTTCTTTTGGACCAGTTCTGAGGCATATCCTCTAGATTCTGTGAAAGGGGGAAAATAGCCTGGTTTTTTTTCTCTTTTTACCCAGCATATTACTTTGAGAAAGTAAAAGAAGCAAATTCTACAGCTTTGAACATCTCTTTCAGTATCCTTTCCTTGTTCCGTCCCCAAAACTCATTTATTTGCCTGAAGAGTTGTAAAGGGAGAAGGTATTGTCATTTTAGAAAGTTAACTCAAAACTACCCAACTCAGACCTGTTGTCCAAGGATGGGGAGCTTCTCTTCCCATGGGAAGGTGTGGGGCTAGTCAAGCTGGGTCCCTTCGGTTAGCTGAAAGAAACGTGAATCTGTGACTCTGCTGGGAGAAGCACAAAAAAGATACCATTTCCTGTAGCAGATATGACAATTTTCCAGTAAAGCAGACCATGTGACAGCGGTTCTCAGGCAGTGCCTTAGTGATTCCATTAAGAAACCACTAATTAGAAGCTACATATGCATGTCCTGCCCAGGAGAGCTGTCCCCATCTGCAATGAGCCCTTCTGCCCCAAGTAGAGTACAGCTCAGCACCCTTATGCCATGTTCCAGTGTTTCAAAATTGCCCTTCAAGATGGGTCTGTGTCTCACCACTGAGATCAGCCCTGTCCCCTGTGGCTGCTACACTAAATCCTCCTATTCGTTTTTCCCTACAAACCTAGCTTTACTTTTCACATTTTCCCAAGCACCTGAACCCAGCTTGTCCTTCTTCTTAGCCTATCTGCTGTTACCTAATGGTGGCTTGAAATAACCATCTTCTCAGCTGTATGTTTCTCTAGGCCAGCTAGACCCTTTGAAGGAAATTCAAGGTACAAACAACCAAAACCTTGTTTCACTTGGAGAATAAAAAAGATTTTGATGGTCCTGGTGAAAACACAGAAGACATGCTATGTTTGCAGTGAAACAGCATGGGTTGAAGCATGTGTGGCTTCAAAAGCAACCCAAGGAGCAGTACTGCTCCCTGAGAATGTCCTTCACTCTGCATCCATCTCACAAAGGCACATTTTTTCCTTTTGCAATTGATGGTCAGAAAAAGACTATTCATTTCTTCAAAGGTGGATGGCATGGTGTTAAAATCTGCTTGACTTCAAAGTAAGTGTCAATTGATCCGGGATGGTCTTTTGTCTAAAATACTATTGTAGAAGTTGCATGACTATTACAGCTGTAAGAATATCCAGAATAGACATATAGATATTTCTGCTTCACAAATGTACATAACTAATAACAAATGTGTATAAACAGACACATTCTGTTTAGTCCTCGTCAAAAGACTGATAAAGGTAGGCTTTACATCTCTTAAGCAACAGGTCTTATAGTGAAGTACCCAAGATTTTGCCGATCCTAAACCAGCAAAGAGCAAGAAGGGAATATCTTTCCCCCCACTTCCTTAAAGCAGGTGGTTATTATTTTAAATTATCTAAATTAGGGGTCTAAACTTGGCCACCATCCAAGATACATCATGGAGCTTAGGTCCTCAGCTCCAGAGTGAAAAGTACACACCGTAATACTTGATTAGAGCATATTCTTCCAGCTGTGCTGACAAAGTGAGACTCAGAGATGACAACACAGATTAGAATTTTCTTTCAAAATCAAAGAGGTTTTATGGGTGTTTTTTCCTCGAAGAATTAAAACATGTTCAATCAGAAAGGTCCAATGTGTCTCTGGCATACAGAGAATTCCTCAGGGACCCAAATTAAGAATAAAACAAGTGAAAAAGAGGATAACTTATAGTAGTGCTTAGATGCTACTTCGTGTATGGTTTTGCTCTTGTGTGTTTGATTGCCTGTGTGAATTTTACAGCTTGTATGTTATTGCTTATCAAAGGCAAATCAACGCTGAGAAGAAAGAAAAAGAAAAAAGGAGAGGAGAAATCTGATGCATATGTGAGGCCAAAGGACATTGCCTTTCAGGGTTCATGCACTATTATCTTTAATTTGTATGGTATTTAAAAAGAATGGTAATGAGTATCAGAGTTAAAATACAAGGGCTGATGACTTCAGAGAAAACGCATTGCCCAGAATTAGCTAAGGCAACGGCCCCCAACCCTTTTCTAGACCATTGAACCACCTTTAACCCTCAGCTGCCATGTGCGCTTTGAGGAACCTACCAGGGTACTTTTCAAAGCAGCGCCCAGAGCAATTGTGCAAATTGCACTTTGCTGAAAATTTCCTCCTCGCAAATCAGTAAAACTACATAGAAATAGCAGCATGGAATGTTTGGACACGATGTGAGTTTGTATCTTTTTCTGTTTATTATAGTCTATAGTCCATTTGTGACTACTTATCCAAGGCTTTGGATCACTACAGAGCCATGGGTTATAGTTTGTGGATCACTGAGCTATGGAACCAGTTCTCATTAAAGAACACCTGCTAGGGCTTATTAATCCCTCAGGGTAATTTCCATACATTAAGAGTCCTGTTGGTAGGAAAATATGAAATAAGAAATTTTAAAAGGACTTGATTGCTGGAAGGCGATACACTTTTGCAGAATGGGCTAGTTCAGCTGATGATGTCAACGTTACTACTGCTTAACTTGGAGTCTGGAAAGCTGGTTCTTCCCTGGATCTGTTTTTAAAACTAATGCTCCCAAGACTTATTGTATCTTGCAGCAAAGTCAAAGATGCTTTTGGTGATTTTCTGAACTTCATGGAAGAAATGGGCTAAATTGCAAAGTTAGGCTGCAATTTCTTGTACTTAGCGATTGTTTTTATTGGCAAGTATTTCAGGAGCATTTGTTTGTTTATGCAAAATCAGATTTGTTTACATGTGTTAAATAACCACCTATTGAATACCTAATAGGAGAAATGAGCATATGCTAAAACACTTGCCTACTCTGGTACCTATTATATATGAGCCTAGGGCTTTCTTTCTATCCACTGGTTATAAAATATAACATTATCCAACTCTGTAATGACTGTGAATGAAAGAGGAGGCTATGGAGGAACAAATTTGGAGTTCTGAAGATGCAGGCAAATAAATCTGCAAGTTTTGTGGGCACGGTAAAGCAAAGCATTAGAAATTGCCCTATAGTGTGTAGCACCAGTTTGCTACCACTGCCCTGACATTCTGGCTGTTCATGGGCTTCTTACTTAATATAATGACAATGTTGACCTGAGATCCTTCCTGTGAGGCACAATAATGAAAGAGAAGCAGTCTTCCCATTGACTTCCCTTAATTTTGTGCATTCGTCACAAACCCAACATTTTGTGAGATATTGATTTTTGTTGTTGATTTTCTTGATCCTTAATGATATAATGCTATGTAAAACATTTTAAAGAAAAATGTAATAATCTTATATTGGAACAAACTGTTCTGTCAATAAGTAGTGTAAGTGCACCACAAAACCAACTCACCCTTAACATGACAGCAATTTCTTCAGCAACATTTATGAGCTCATTGAAAGAATAGTAGCAATCTTGTTCATTGTTCGGGGCTTACTACCCGATGTATAATGAAAGTGTTATGAAAATTAGAAAGTGCATATAACACAGCTCTTTTGTAGTGTAAATAACACAACCATTTAAATTATACACATACTAGAATTATATTATACATGAATATGCTATTTACAAACTAGTATAGACTTCTTACGAAACTAAACTGTATTTCAATTAGAAGAGTGGTAACAAGCCTTCAAAATCAGCCAACACTGTATTTTGGTCTCAACTCAGAAATTCGTGGGCTTTGTGAATTCATGACGGACCCTCAGGGATACATTTTTCAAAGCACTGCACAGGATTTTAGCCATGCAAATCCCATTAAAGTCAGTGGGAGACATGTGGCTAAAACCCACACAAGGCTTTGGA